>NC_089895.1:2017740-2321610 GCF_040182565.1 Anser cygnoides | reverse complement strand
GAGCCACGGCAGGCATAGCTTTCGTCCGGCCATGGGGAAGCGATTTTCACCTCGGCGGGGAGCTCAGCGCCCACACGTCACTTGCACATGAAGAAGAATTTTTTACGGAGGAAGTTGAAACAGCCCGGGATCTGCTTGAACTTCCCCTTGGCAGACACAGTATTTGCCACCTGGGAACGGAAGGACAGCTTCAGGTTCTGAGCGTGGGACTGACGAGCCCTGCTTCTGTCTTAAGGCAATTTGGGGGGGGGAATGTTCCTTGAAAAATTAAAACCTGTTATTTTCAAGACTATGTTCAGTAACATCGGTCCTTTTACAAATGTCGGCCTGCCTACCCCGACTGACGGCAGCTCTGGTTATTGCCTTCATCTCATTCGAGGCTACAAACAGGAGGAGGAAAAGTAATAAAGTAATAAAAAAAAAAAAAAAGACATTTACCCGCAGTAACATGGTTGGCAGGTCTTCAGAATGGGCGTGCTGTCCCAGCACGCTGTCCAGCGTTTCCACATACCATGAGCCGCTTGACTTATCCCTCCAGGAGACAAAACCTTCAGAGAGAGGAGGAGAAAATTACTCCTACAGTTGTTCTTGTCTTGCTTCACACCTCCGAGGACCATCTCCAGCAGTTGCCCCTAACTTTGGCCATGAAGCTCAGTCTCTTCCACCACCTTAGCAAACCAATCCAAAACCTCTTCACGCCCCTGTTGCCTCTGCCTGTAATATCGTGACAAAGCTGTTCTTGACGCTGCAAGGGGCTCAACTGTTGCTAAGGAAGGGCCAGACAAAGCAAAACAAGCGTGCAGAACGTGGCTCTGTTTGTACGATGACGGACAGCGACTACATCATGGTGGGACAGTTCGGCAGCAGATTCCTCCCCCAGATCTCCAAAATCCAGCTGCAGAACTAGGAGAACGTCTCGAGTACGAGTTTAGCACCCTTGGCGCCAATTAGTCTGTGCCAGGCAAATGATTTGCACGGGTTATCTCACCTGGAAAGGTTGAATAGGACACCAAGATGTCACCGGGTGTGGGCAAACTGGCTACGGCATCCGGCTCGTCCATATTACCCGACAGAGCCTGGAAAGGAGTCGCATCCGACTCTACGGAACTTCTGCAAGCTTCATCTTTGGGTGATTCGCAATCCACTTCAAATCCTTGATCTTTTTGGTCTGCAAAAAGCAGAACAAGAAACCCCCTTGCTCTCCTGACACATTCAGCAATCGTACAACCTCCGTTATCAAACGATGGGGAAAAAAAAACACAGAAATGCTATTTTCCCAAGGAAATCCTCCAAGGAAACAAAGCTTTTCTGCTCTTTGGCCTTGCTGCTGGAGTCGGTGCCATCAGGAAATTCACGCAGACGCCCTCGGGCCATGCTTCCCTGCTAACCTTGTGGCTAAATACCTAGGGCAGGCAGCACACCCTCCTCCCATTCTGCATTCCCAGCTGTGTGAAAGAACTGCTCCAGCGCACTCGAGCCGGTTCTATCCTCCTGTGAGATGCTCGCGCCCGAGTCCTTTGACTCGACCCGCGTTAGCAGTAAGAATACACAGCTGGGAATACCAAAAGAGAGCTGGAGAAAAAGGCAATGGACTTCACAGGAATGAGAAGCCGAAGCCTGACCGTGCCTGACCAGCCTGCTCACACCTCACAGCTCTTCCACGACTGGAGCTAAAACAAAGATTCACCTCCACCACAGGCCTGGATGAAGAAGAGTTTGGGTTTTCCTCTCAAACTTGGGCAATTGGACCCATCGAAATGTCTCACAATCTTTTCAACTGGAATACTTTTTCCGTCCGTTCCATAAATCCCTCCGGGAAACTGATTATGGCTTGTCTGAAAGAGGAAAATCCAAGAGCTACTAACACAGAAAGAACGGTGAGCTCAGAGGAAACCTGTTTCTGCACGAGCGCTCTCTTTTCTGTCTCTTTCCAGCATAAAGTTACCAGAATAAATCTCACTTCCTCGTATTTGTGCAATTACGTGCGCTGCATCAGCGAAGGGATGCCCAGAAGGCATTTAGGACATCCTAAACCCCAGAATCCCAACCTCCCTGATTATCCAACTCCTATTCCACCTCCTCTGGCAACGGGCTTCTTTACCCTCTGGGACAAAGGGCACACAACGTACAACATTTTTGCGAACAGCTGCTCTCCTCTCGCTTCGAGGCCCACAACTTGTGATATTTGGTCTTTACTAGAGCTGGAGAAACAGGAAGGACTCGAGCACTACAGCACAAAGGTCAGCGCCACCTCCCTCTGCTCTACGCCCACCATCTGGTTCTGAAATGCAGACGCTGCCTTCAGAAGCTGAGAGCACTCGTCCAAAGGCCGCCTGATCTTTGGAACAGCACCGCTGGCTCGGGCTGCAGTGGAGGAACTCGGGTTTTCTCTCCCCCAAATCTGAAAGCGTTAACTCCTTGCTGCTTCGGAAGAGAGACAAACCTACCTGACAGCCGTGGGAGAGGATGACCACCAGGCAGCAGTCCAGGGCACTGTGGTCCTGCTGCGCCAGGCTCCGCAGCTTTGCATTGATTTCCTACGTCAAAAACATCACGGGAAGGGTTTTCAAACCACACGCTGGCCACAGATTACTACCTGGGCCCTGCCCTATCCCAGCTGTGCTGCTCGGAAGGACCCAGTCAATTTCTCTGCTGCTTTCTGTCCAGCAGAAGTGGGATAACACAGACCCCACACACGTGCCCCGAAGCAGAGAGTATTCCTGCAGTTCTGCTGCCACTTCACATCGCTCGCTTTATCTGACAAGGTTTCTTTCCTCGCTGCGTCCTTCGCAACGCAGCAATGTACATGAAATATCGTTCTACACAACTCACCTGCTGAGACACACTGCTCCTGATTAGGAGGCGGGCTGGCAAGCAAATCACCTCGCCTTACTTTTGGCAGCCACTCTAGCTGCCTGCCTGCCTGCCCTCCGCGACTTTGAGCAGCAGATGAGGCGCACACAGATAAGCAAGTCAAACCCCTGGGGCTACACCCAAAACAGAGGCTGTCAGAGCTATGATGTGAACAGAGCCTCACAGGTTTCCCTATAAATCACATCCTGGGACCAAAACTCAGCCAGCGGGGTGAACTGAATTGGGTCCTCTTGCTGCCACCCTCACCTGAGCTTTGAGATCCTTCAAGGTCTGGACGCGGAAGCACAAAGACTTGAAGCGCTTCTCCAGCCTCTCGCAGTCCACATCGGATCCGACTCGAGTCGACAGACCGGAGTCAGGGCTGAAGGTGATGTTGTTGATGATCAGGCAGTGTCCACAAGGGTCTGCCTTCAGCTGGTAGACCTGGCACGCACAAGCCCATAAGGGAACTTTTAGATGAGTCGCAATTAAACACCCTCATATTCAGAGCGTTTGCAGCTAGCCAGGTGGGACACAAGAAGAGGAGGCCTTAAAGCAGCTCATCTCACAGCTTTTTCACAGCTCCGCTACTTTAGGACGAGGAGGAACGGGCTAAAGTTGTGCCGGGGGAGGTTTAGGTTGGGTGTTAGGAAGAACTTCTGTACCAAAAGGGTTGTCAGGCACTGGGATGGGCTGCCCAGGGAAGTGGTGGAGTCACCATCCCTGGAGGTCTTTAAGAGACGTTTAGATGTAGAGCTCGGTGATGTGGTTTAGTGGAGGACTTGGTAGTGTTAGGTCAGAGGTTGGACTGGGTGATCTTGGAGGTCTCTTCCAACCTAGATGATGCTGTGGGTAAGTTTCTGGGAGCCTTTTAGGCACACTCACCACGAGAGCGCAGAGAGCACACGCGATGAGCCAAGACACCAGGCAGGTCGACCTCCTAGAGACTCGGATTGCGCACCGACTACAGCAGAGCAGTAATTCGGGAGAGCTACCCAAACCCTTCTGCTGCCACTGCCACGAGCTTCAAGTGAACGCGGCCAAACCATCCGCCCCACATCGGGTGCGAGTGAGCCGCGTGGTCAGAAGGTGGCTCCCAAAAAACACGTTTCCAAATCCTGACTGCTTGCTTTGCTGCGAGCCTCCTGGTGCACAAAAGCTGCCGCACGCGCTCTTTGTTGTTTTCCCTGCTTCTATTTTTCAACACCACGATTACCAAGTCACAACACTACCTCACAGACAATACTTGCCTCGGTGCCTGAGGAAATTACTAGCTGTCTTGCTGGAAACTTTAAGCACCATGTTTAGCTCTACGTAAGATTATTTGTGGTACAGCTACGGTGATCCTAAGGAGGAGCTGGCTAATCATTGACCCTCTCTGAGCCAGTCGGCCTGGTTACAGCTCAGAGCAATTCCTTGGGTTGTGGAGTGCAAGAAGTGGCTGTCACAGGATTAATTCCAGCTGCAGCAGCTGTGGAGCTTTGTGCTGTGGGACTTCTTTACTCCAACTACAAGTTTAAGCCACAACAAGCCTCTCTTTTTGACGTTTGACTCTGTCTTCTGAGGATGGACACTATTATCTTCAACCCTGCTCTGTCTTTTCATGTCTTAAAGGGCAGGCTCCTACACGCCACGCACACAGAACCTCCAAGACGAATGGCAGTAAAGAACTCAGACACGACGACAGATAAACCAGAATAGAAAGAAGGCAAAAAGGGATCTAGAGTACTAACCAGATTGTGGTCGCTCTTGTCGACAGCTGAACCTACAACACAACAGAGAAGTTAACACTTAACAAGGAGCTGTTACAGCCATTCTTCACGACAACCCTGCCCTGTCACCCGTAAAGTGGGGGTGACACAAGTGAATTCCCCCAAAAGCAGCACAGGGGCCAGCCTGGAGAAAGCCTGGCTCTGCCTGAGAACACCCTGGGCAAAACAGGGCACTGTTATCTGGGAGGAGCTGCCTCCAGCCTGGCACTCCTCCGAGACAGTTGGAAATTCCCAGAAAGGGAGCAGTAAAGAGCCTCCCGATGGCGTGCCAAGACAAACAAGGAACTGACGGGCTGCTGAGACCTTCCTAAGGGCTACTGGGACGTTGCTTACCCTGGGCTGGTGCAGGAGGTGCTCGAAATTGTTCGCTCTGGTCTTGGACCGGGATGGACAAGCGTTCCACGGTGCTCTCACCTGTAACAGCACAGGACAGTCACCTCTTTCCTCCCATCCCTGCCAATTTCGTGCTAGAAGCAAACAGCCTCAGTTTCCCAAAAGGGCCAGAGCTTGCAACAATGCTGCTGCAAGGGGGCGATGGAACATCACTTCCAGTTTTCCCTTTTTGGGCTCCGTAAAGTTTCCCACAGCAACCACACAAGCTGGGTCTGCACACGGATTCAGCAGAGCGCGAGACAGGAATAGTGAGAATGGAACAGAATCCATTTTCAATGCAGCAGCGCGGAGGCTCCATGCGAAAAGAACGGGAAGGTGGCTTGTGATGCTGCCAGAGCGCAGCTGGAGCTTAACAATTCCCCCTCCTGGGAAGGATGACGTGCTCCCAGCAGCTCTGCAGAGCCCCCTCTACGATCCACGCTCTGGGATAACAAACCCAGGACCTCACAGCCCACTCGCCAGCCCACTGCAATTCCAGGGCGCGAGGAGCTCCGGCTGCTGCCCCCCATCCTGCAGCTCGCTGGGCAGCAAACCACGACCTCGGTACTTACTTTTACCACGCTTTTCTCCACTCGGCTCCAGCTCCACAGGCCTCAGGTCTCTGGGCTGCGACGGCAGGCTCCCGCACGCCTCGCTCAGCGCATCCGCCAGCTCGCCCTGCCCTGTGTCCCGCAGGATCGAGACGAACACGGGGAAAGCCCGCTGCCCGCGGCTCTCCAGGTCGATAACCAGCTGCCGGGCCTGCTCCCTGCGTGTGCCGAGACTCTGTGGGGGCAAAAAACACGGGATGAGCCTCAGGGGCGCTCCTCCAGCCTTCCCCCCCTGCAGACCCCACTGAGGTGCCTGGGGAACAGCGGGGGAACGGGGCCTAGGGCTGGGGGGGGGAAGGACGAGGGGACACCCCCGGCCATGGGGCCCCGGTAGCCGGCCGTAGGGCCCCGGTAGCCGGTCGTACGGCCCCGTAGCCAGCTGTAGGGTCCCGACAGGCAGCCGTAAAGTCCCGGTAGCCAACCTTAGCGCCCCGTACCCGGCCGTAGGGCCCCAGTAGCCGGCTGCAGGGCTCCGTACACGGCCATAGGAACCCGTTACCCGGCCATAGGGACCCGGTAGCCGGCCCCAGTAGCCGGCCCACGGGTGACAGCCTCGCTGAGGGGCCCCGAGCGCCTCACGGTACCGCGAGGCCATGATGGAGGCTCCCCTCAGCCCGCGCCCACCGCGCTGACAGGAATTCACCCCCCGCCGCCATCCCCCCACCTGCAGCTCCTCCACCATGGCGGCGGTGAACACGCCGCGGTCCCTCAGCGGCGCCCAGAGCGGCTCCAGCCGCAGCCCCTCCACCAGCAGCACCCGGCTCCGCCTCAGCGCCCGCCGCCGCCGCTCCTCCATGGCGGCCCCGCCGCCGCCGCGGTCCCGTCAGGCCCCGCGCCGCGTCCCCGTGGCAACGGCGGGGAGGGAGCGCCGGAAGCGGCGCGGGGCCGGGGCCGGGGCCGGGGCCGGGGCCCGCCATGGAGCTGGGCCGCGCGGGCCCGGCCTGCGCCGCCGCCCTGCTGCTGCTGCTGCTGCTGCTGGCGGCGCTCGGCGCGGCCGACTTCGACCCGTACCGGGTGCTGGGAGTGGGGCGAGGCTCCAGCCAGGCCGACATTAAGAAGGCGTACAAGAGGCTGGCCCGGGAGTGGTACGTGGGGTACGGTGCCGGGAGGGGGCGGGCGGCGGGGCCCCGGGACCCGGACGCAGGGCCCTAAATGTCCCCGGTACTCGGCCGTAGGGCCCTGGTGTCCGGTCATAGGGCCCCGGTACCCGGACATTGGGCTCCGGTACCCATCCAAAGGGCCCCGGTACCCGGTCATAGGGCCCTGGTGTCCGGCCATAGGGCTCCGGTACCCGGTCACAGGGCCTCGGTACCCATCCAAAGGGCCCCGGTACCCGGACATTGGGCTCCGGTACCCGGTCATAGGGCCCCGGTATCCATCCAGAGGGCCCCGGTACCCGGACATAGGGCTCCGGTACCCGGTCACAGGGCCTCAGTACCCATCCAAAGGGCCCCGGTACCCGGACATTGGGCTCTGGTACGAACCCAAATGGCCCTGGTACCCGGCCATAGGGCTCCCGTACCCGGTCAAACGGCCCCAGTACCCATCCACACGGCCCCTCCGTTCAGCCCGAGGCCCTCTCCGGTGTGATGGGGAACACCCGGTGAAGGGGAGGACCCCCCGGGTGCAGGGTTGGGGTAAGGGAAGCCCGGCCCCGGTGTGAAAGCCCGGCTCGAGCAGGGGCTGCTGCTGCGGGTGCTCCAGGCATCCCCCTGGGAGCTGCCGGCCCCTTCCCGCAGGAATACAGCCCCTGCCTTTCGCTCTGCCCCCAGGCACCCCGACAAAAACAAGGATCCGGGAGCAGAGGACAAATTCATCCAGATCAGCAAGGCCTACGAGGTAAGGCGCTCTCGGTGCTCAGCACCCACTCTCATTACCATCAAAGCGAAGGGACCTCGTTAATCAATAAGCGAAGGGACCTTCCCGTTGTGCACGCTGCTTTGCTTTGTCTCTTGACGCCTACACGGCAGGCTGCTGGTGGAAAAGTTTGCAAAGGGGTCAGCCCTGTGCTCCCTGAAAAGCCTCCAAGGTAGGAGGAAAGCGTGTGCGCGGCACCCGTACAGCCCTGGCTGTGTCATGCAGACGTGGGCACGTTCTGGGGCTGATGTAAGCCGTGGTCACTGCTGCCCTGCTTTGGACAGCTCAAATTATCCCTCGTGGAAGTTCTCTACAGGACTTCTTGCTGCTTAGCGAACGTTTCGGCACTTTATGCTGCACTGAAAGAACCCTCGGTGGTCAAGGAGAGTTGTCACACCGCCACCCAGAGCTTATGTAAGGCATCTTCTGTCATCTGCTCCCCAGATTCTCTCCAACGAGGAAAAGAGGGCAAACTTCGATCGCTATGGTGATGCTGGGGAGAGCCAGGGCTTCTCCCAGCACCAGCATCGCCAGTTCCACCACTTCCACGAAGGCTTCTATTTCGATGAGTCCTTTTTCCACTTCCCCTTTAATTCGGAGAGACGCGACGCCTCCGACGAGAAGTATTTGCTCCACTTTTCGCATTACGTCAACGACATCGTGCCAGATAGTTTCAAGAAACCTTACCTCATTAAAATAACCTCAGACTGGTGCTTCAGCTGCATCCACATCGAGCCCGTGTGGAAGGAAGTTGCTCAGGAACTGGAGGCGCTGGGTAAGGACGAGGCCACTTGGGTCGGGCGAGGCTTCCCGGCGGAACGAAGCTGGGGAGAAGTTTTCTGCCAACAGCTGCAGCGACCGCCTTCGGCTCTGGAAGGCTAAGTTTAGCCCATAGAATGCCTCAGAGATTTATCCATGATCCTAACCCTTTCCTGGGCGTTAATAACAACGTAATTGATGAGACTAAGCCTTAGAAATGAGGGAAGAAAACAGGCTCTCCTACTGACTCACAGAGTTTCGGTTCTCTCTACGCAGACGTTTCACTGTCGTTCCCTCAGGTGTCCCAGGGATGGTGAGGGCAAGGTGCCTTTTCCCCTGTCTGTAAGGAGAGCGATTTAGCCAGAGGCTGATGATCAGAAATGACTGTGTGGCCGAGGGCTGATACGTAAATGCTGCAGGGCTCTGTCCTGAACTTGGATGGCTTTGATAAGCAAAGATCCCTGCAGAATATGGCAACCAGATCAGAAACATACTTGGGTGCCAGCAAGAGAGTTTCTACTTGCTCTCTCCGTCCCCAGCTTGTTTTTCTTGCACACATGTTCCCAAAAAAGTAGGCTCAGCAGGCAGCAGGACACAAAGGCCTTCTGGTCCCTGCTTGCTTGTCCTCCAGCGGGTGTTCCTGTAGTGCACGCGACGTCAGCGGGCAGAACAGAAGGGGCCAGCATGTTCTCTCTCTCCCTTGATAACGCTATCAGTTTTAAACACAAGTTTCAAGGGACTTCAGTAGGAAAGTACAGAGTTAGGAGGGACCCTGACCCAAACAGCTCCCAAGGAGGGGGCTGGACAAGGGGAGGGGTCTTAAAACTCAGCTTTCTGTTTTGAGGGGTTGGGTCGTCAGTGATCTTTTACGTCGACTCGCTCTCCCGTTGCAGGAGTGGGCATCGGAGTCGTTCACGCCGGGTACGAGAGGCGCCTCGCCCATCACCTAGGTGCTCACAGCACGCCATCGATACTGGGGCTGATGAACGGGAAAATAACCTTCTTCCACAACGCCGTCATTCGAGAGAACCTGCGGCAGTTCGTGGAGAACCTGCTGCCGGGGAATCTCGTGGAAAAGGTACGTTTTAGCGAGAGCGGCGTGTGGTGTGCTGGTTGCCTCTGGTGGCTGTCTGGATAGTCAGGGCTCTTCAGCTGCTTCGGTGTCAGATCTGTTTAATTCAGCCCAAGTTGCGAGAGGATCTAAGCGAGGTGTGCTGAGAGCTGTAGTTACAGCCACAAACCCTGGAGGTAGCTTGGAAGCAAGCGTACGACAGGGCTCCGTATCACTTCTTCCCTTCGTGGACGGGCTCGTTGCGTGTCTGCAGTGTGTCTGCTGCTCTCCCAGCTGTAACACCCCATGGCTAACAAGAGCCACGTGAAAGCTGCACATTTGTGACTGTTTTGGGTTATCACCTGGCAGGAGCTGCCTTCCACCCCTTGGGGTAACGTGGTATAGCCCTCGTAAACCCAGACACGAGCTACCTGCTGCCTCCTCGTTTAAGAATACTGTGGCCATGCCACATAGCTGTGACAGCTGCAAGGACAAATCAACAGCCCGCTTTCTGAAACACCTGGACAGCTTTCTCAGACCCGGTTCAGGCACCTAATTGTACAGCTAACTAACTGTCGTGAGGTTACGCTAACGTTCTGACTCTGTTTAAAGATTACAGATAAAAACTACGTCCGCTTTCTATCCAACTGGAAGAAAGAAAACAAGCCCCACGTCCTTCTGTTCGATCACATGCCGGTTGTGCCATTACTGTACAAGGTAACACCATTTCTGTGGCTGGATTTTGACTCTCTAATAAACCCAGCTGTCCCGAAAGAAAACGCGGGGTTGTTGTGAGCAGGGGTGGACCGATGCCTCTGCACAGTATTTCCAGTTCTAAGAGGGCGAGTTAATTCACAGCGGTCAGACACAGCGCAGCCGGGTGACCGACTGTGTGAGTAGTTGGCTTTGCTGCCCCGACACGGGTGTAGCCTGAGCAGATGTAAAGGGGCGGGCAGGTTTTGGGGTTGCCAGCCACAGAGGCACACTAGCCTAGTAAGGAGAGCTTTTTGCAGCACCCTAATTTGGGTTATTGGAAAGGCCGTTTCCTAAGAAACTCCTGCTGCCGTGCAAAATGTCAGCTTGTTTAAAAAAAAGCAAAAAGCTGTGGATCCATTAGGGCCGTCTGTACGGTAACTAAGAGCGCACAAACTGCAGCTCAGCAAGGGAACAGAGCGGCTTTTACCTCTTACAGCACACGCCCGATGGCATTTAAACAGCAGGAAGTGCTCTCGAAGCCAAGTTAACACGGGCACTTGGGGGAAAACACATTGTTGGCTCTCTAATGTAAACGTGTACCGGCGCTTTCTTCCCGTCCAGCTGACTGCCTTTGCATACAGAGACTACTTGTCCTTTGGTTACGTGTACGTTGGGCTCAGAGGGACCGAAGAGTTGTCCAGTCAGTACAACATCAACGTCTACACTCCGACCATGATGGTCTTCAAGGAGCACATCGACAAGCCCGCGGATGTTGTGCAGGTAGGGCTGTGAAATGGGCGCAGAGGTTTTCTCACCAAGCCCGTTTCAGTGAGGACTGTGACGGCTGGCAGCCTTCAGACAAGAACTTTGGAACAGCTTTACTCTCCTCAGACCGCTTAGCGACCACCTCTGCTCTTTGTCCTTGCTAGGCACGAGATATGAAGAAGCAACTCATCGACGACTTCCTTTCCCAGAATAAGTTCCTCATGGCAGCCAGACTCACCAACCAGAGGCTGTTTCAGGAGCTGTGTCCCGTGAAGAAGTCGCACCGTCAGCGGAAGTAAGGTTCCTCGGAAACCCATTTTGTCCCCCGAGGTTCTGGGGTTGCTTCTAGAGCCACTTTTTGTTTGATTCTGAATGACATGTAAAACCTTTAGAGGGAGGAAGGAAATGACTGCATTGGAGGGTGCTGGGCATCTGTGCAATTTGGCAGATTTTGTGCCTTTACTGGGCGCATCTTGGGACAGAGGGCAGGTAGAAGGAAGGAGAGATGGGACGGCAGGCTGGAGAGCTGATCGCACGGAAGGCAGGAGCAGGCTTTCAAAAGCATGCCCAAAACTAACAGGTGGGGTTTCTGTCCCATCAGCATCGTTCTGGCTAGCAGAAAGAGAGCTCTTAACCTGCCCTCTCCCTTGTGTTGCCTAGGCACTGCGTGGTCTTGCTTACCGGAGAAGGCGATAAGTTTGCTGAGACTTACGAGGCGTTTTTGACTTTTGCTGTGGCCAACACGAAAGACGTGCTGAGGTTTGCACACATCTATAACGAGCGGCAGCCGGAATTTGCAGACGCCTTGCTGATGGATGAGGAGAAGTACCGTGGAAAATCGGCCGTGAGCGTTACCTTTGTTTTCTTCTGCTGCTTCTTTTTGCCTGTTATTCTAACTCACATCACTCTGCGGAGGCTGCTGTACCTTGAGCTGACTCCTAATTCTGGGCAGGGATTTGAAGCGTAACATCTGTCCCAAAAAAAAAAGTACCTTCCTGTCTGACACCTGTCGTGTCGTTGCTTTGTCCAGGTGGTCATTCTGGAGAGGCGCAACAACGCAGGAAAGATCGTCTACAAAGCCTTGGAGGAGGCCTGGCAAGGCAGCAAAGAGGACAACTTCATCCTCCTGGACCTTCTGGACCAGCTGAGGACGGACCCTGGCCTTCTCTCCTCAGAGACTGTCCTGGCAGACTTGCGTGACGAGCTTGCTCCCGTAAGTGCCTGGCGTTTCCAGCTGCTTAACACCTGTGAAACCTTCTTGGGCAGTTCTGTTACAGTCGTTAGTGGGAACTACGCCTTACAATACCAAGGCACGACTCCTGTAAGCGTGCTTGCTCAGGGAAGGAAGAGCTCGTGGCACGCCCCCAAGCTGCTTTGGGCCTGGGGTTCGGTTCTGGGGGGGGGTACAAGTCACATCAGTGCTGTGGATAACAGTTTTGTCACTCGCCTTTTTCTTTTTTCCTTTTTCTCAAACAGATGTTCCTTATCCGATGGTTCTACTCCACGCTGGATTACGTCTTGGACTGCTGGGACAGTTTGTTTCACAGTAACTGGTACGGACTGGGCGCTCACGAGTCTCGACAGGGAGCAGGATTGCTGCTCTCTTGTTCAAATGCGTAGTAGAACCAGGCTCAGATTAACAGGAATTGAGAACATACCAAAATAGGCAGGTCCCTGTATTCTCTTGAGGTTAAGGTGAGGAGTGGTGACACCACAGTGACAACAGCTTCTGCCTCAAGCACTGGCCTTGAGGTAAAGCATGGATATTGCACCCCTGAAAACAGGCCAGCCCTATCCAGTGTTGCTTTTCACCCTTTCCCCTTAGCCTCCCTTTAAAATGGATCCGTTTTTGTCCTCCTCCTTTTGGGGGGAAGCAGGGTAGTGCTCCAAGTCTGGATCACGTTTAAGACCCCTGAACATAAACCGTGTTTCTGGGGAAACTGCAGGGTGTCGTTTGAGGTAGACAGCAGCTGAAATTCAAGCAGAAATCGCGCGACTCGCAGACCTGATTGCCGTTTGCAAATCTTCCCTCAGGCGAGAAATGATGCCCCTGCTGTCCTTGCTCTTCTCCGCGCTCTTCATTCTCTTTGGCACTGTTATTGTTCAGGCTTTCAGGTGAGTGCATGCCAAAATGCCCTAGGTCTTACAGTCCAGCCAGCAGCGTCCCTGTCCAAAGTGGCCCTTTAAACAACGCCCAAATAATTCCTTTGCAGCGACTCCAGCGACACAAGAGACTCTCCTCCCTCTGAGAAGGAAGAGGCGACCACAAAGACTGAGAAGAACGACACAAATTTCAGCAAAGAGAGTAACAGGTTCCCTCTCTATTCTCTCCAGAATGTTTTCTGCTGAATTACTGTTTGGGGAGTGACTGTGAAAAGAGGGAGCACAGAGAGCGTTAGGCAGAGAAGCGCCAGAGCTGCATGGACGTAGTGCAGTCATTGCAGGGGGCAGTGCAGGCACAGAAAAGCACAAGGGGGTGGCATTTAGCCGGACTCTGGGCAGCAGGGACATGGGTTCAGAAACTTAGTTATTACGTGATTCCCGCTACCACGGGAGAGAAAGCAGCTGCTTTGAGAATCCAGGAAAAGCTGGGGCTTTACAGCAGGCCTCGTTGCATCCAGCTGCTCTTCCCTATCATACAGAAAAGCTGTTCTTCCTCTCTGCGCCCCTCGTAACCTCTTGAGTTTGCCCCAGACAAGATCCTCAGTGGAAAGGCAAAGGTCTGACGCGCTTGTTGAGGAAGATCCAGCTCTGGCTTTGCAGGTGCAGGCTGCTCCAATTTAACTGCCTTGGGGACCGACTGGCATAAGGCATAGGGACAAGTTCAGTTTCCCTGATCTTGTTTGCTGCTGTTCCTTCGTTCCCCTTTCACTCAGTCGTTGTTTCGTTGCAGCAGGGTTCCCAAAAAAGGCTTTGTGGAGGTGACCGAGCTCACAGACATCAACTATAACAGCAACCTGGTACGCCTCAGGCCGGGTCACATGAACGTGGTCTTGATCCTCTCGAACTCCACGAAAACCGCCCTCCTCCAGAAGTTTGCCCTGGAAGTCTACACGTTCACAGGGTAGGTTGGGGCCCTTTCTCAGGTTTCTGGTACTGTTTTAACACCTTGCCTAATGCTGCCCTGATGAAAAGTTGGGAGTGGTTTGGGCTCTGCCAAGAGGGAGCGCTTGGAGCAAACAAAGCAGCCTCCACGCACTTCAGCGGTGACAAGCTGCCAAAAACTGAGCGGCCTTCCTTGTCCTTCACTCAGTGAAGGTGGATGGATGGGTCTAGCACTGCTCCTGCTTCTTTTGTACCCTTATTCCATAACACTCGTGGAGCATGACAGTGCTGCACACTCATAATTGTCACCCGTACTGAAGCGGGTCAAAAAAAGGAGCTATAGAAACACAGCTCTGCCTCCGCCCTCATTTACCAACGCTTCCCCGTCCCATAGACCTCCAGCCTGACTTGGAAGCCGTGCTCATCCTGCTTCTCCTCTGCTCTTCTCCCAGGAGCAGCTCTCTTCATTTCTCCTTCCTGAGCCTGGACAAGCACCGCGAGTGGCTGGAGTACCTGCTGGAGTTCGCGCAGGACGCCGCTCCCATCCCGAACCAGTACGACAAGCATTTCCTGGAGCGCGACTACACGGGCTACGTCCTGGCCCTGAACGGCCACAAGAAATACTTCTGCCTCTTTAAGCCTCACAGATCAGGAGACGAGGGGGGAACCATGGGGTCGTGTGAGGACTACGATTCTCCGCTGCACACCGAAGCCAGAGGGAAATCCTCCTGCAGCCCAGGATCTAGATCCATTAAAAACAAATTGCATAAATTGTCCTTTTGGATGGAACGCCTTCTCGAGGGCTCCTTACAGAGGTTCTACATCCCCTCCTGGCCCGCGCTAGACTGAGGGCTTTTAAAGAGATTCTAACACACTTTTTATGAAGATGACGAGGGACCGCTCTTTCCGGAATAACCAAACAATCGTGATGAACGAACCTTACGTTTTAGATGAATTCTCTGAGGGACGGCGACCAGAAAAATCTCTCCCCGTATCCAGAGCCCTGGAGCGCAACGAAACGCGCTGAAACGCCCTCCACCGAATCGTTCTCACGTTTGGATGCCGTACTATCGCAGAGCCAAGAAGGCCATTTTCCCCTTCTCATCCTGCCGCGTCTGCTTCCCGAGCCACCCTCGATCCACCTCTTGTTTCACCTCGGTTGAAGAAAATCCCTGACCTCTTAGCCGCGGCGACTCGGTCAGGACTGAACGCGGCCAGTTCCGCAGCGCGGGTCGTGGTTCTCTCCCCCACCCCTTCCCCACGTGCTTAGCCCATGGTGCATGGTGTAACAGTGGCAAGACCCTACAGACCCTCCTCCAAAAGGCTTCCCACCAGTCATACCGATGGCTTTCCCGGGGTAAGTGGCCTAGAGGGTGGCCGGGAGCACCTCCCTCATAGCAAACCTGTAGCTGGGACTCACCTGCGGGGCGGGCTAGTAGGCGATCTGCATGTTTCCTGCTCCTCGTGTAATAGTTCCACGTGCAGCTTCACCAGCTAAAACCGTAACCAGGGAGGGGAAGGGGTTTTGCACAGCCGTAAATACTGTAAAGGTGTTGAGCCATTTAAATGTCACATCGTTTTCCAGATGCCTTTCTGCTTCTGTCAGTTTTAGACTATGTATCTTAGAGCCATAACTTTAACCGTGTCCTCAGATTGTAGGCATACGCTGCTGTGAGCCAGTAGATGTGTAAAAGAAACTCTACCTAGCTGCTAGGGAGTCGGTTCGGGCTCCTTTCCAACACCCTCACATCTGTAGTACAAACCGACCTTTCGTTGTATCGAGGAACCTAATTCGTCGATGACCGCGTTCTTGAAATGTTGCCCCAGAAGTGCTGTTATCTCACCAGACCGTCGCTTACGTGCGAGGCTCGTTTTGTTTCAGGTGTGGGTTTAAGATGCTTCAGCGTCTCGCCCGTTCCGGTCCTGCCACAGACTTTTGTTTCTCAACATGCAGGCTGCCTTGGTTTTGTTGTTTTTCTTTTTTTTTTTTTTTTTTTCTCTTGTTGCTTTTTGGTTTTTCTCCTTTTTAAACACATAGGTCTGTGTAAAGCTAGAACAGCTGCAAAGCACAGTTTGGTTTATGCTTTGCTCGAGCAATGCTCCGACAGCCACTTACAGCATCGAGGGGGAAGGAGGCCGCCCGGTTGTAAGGCAGGGGAAGGCAAGCAGCAGGCTCGCGGTTGCTTTCAGCTCTTCAGACGATGAAGCAAAGCCAAAGGGTTTCTTTCCACGGCCGGGACTGAAATCCTGCAGGGCTCCTGTTCCCTTCTCACTGCTCCGGGGCAGACCCTTGTGGTGTCTCCTCATGGTGCAGGAACCCAAAGCCTGCTGTGGGAGTAGCTTGCAGAGCGTCAGGTCGCAGGACTGCCAAACCACGAGGCTGGGAGCGGGGCGCCCTTTGCGTGAGGCTCTGCCCCTGATGCTAAAGCACTTGGTGAGCGCGTGGCGTTGGCTAAAAGCTCACCCCACCCTTGCCTTCTTTAGTTACCACCTTACCTGAGCAGGTAACCCCAGCGCTGCACACAACGTACTTCCCAATAAAGGCTGCCGTGCTACCACCCGACCTTACGTGAGGCTGCTTAATTTTAGCTCAGCAGACTCCGGGCTGCAGCTTGTGCTGTCGCGTGAATGAGATGTTAGAAATAGGGAGGGGAAAGGAAGAAAAGGAAGCTACGAGGCGCACACAGCGCTGCATCGGCCTGCTGTTGTGAGACTTGATGGCATTTGGGCTGGAACGATCGCTGTAGCGCGCTTGTGCTTCTCCCAAACTCGCTGTGCAAGGAGGTAGCTGGAATGAGGTTGCAGCCGAGTGGACAACCGCCAAGGGGAAGGCTCCGCATAACTTTTAACTGCTTGTAAAAGCAAATATATATATATGTATACACACACAAACACACTATTTGGGTAGGGAATGAGGAGCAACGAATCCATCTGCCAGCTCTTCAGCTAGTCAGGAACCTGAAGAAAACTCGACACTTAATTTAGGAAAAAAAGTGCCTAGTTGTACTACAGCAAGGGAATCACCTCTGCCCCAAGTAAGCAAAAGCTATGGCCTTGTGGCCTTCAGGATACAATTTCTGTGATGCACACATGCTGGAACCCTTTTATTTGTGTTTTAGCACAGCTGAACAGCCCCGTCTGCCTGAGTTTTGTTGAATGAGCACTTGCAGCAGCCCCCCGGCCAGCCAGGACTACAGCTCCTCTGTAGCTGCAACCGCTGCTGTAACTCTGCCCCTCGCCGCTCTCAGCCAGCTCAGACTAACTCGGCTGCAGACGTACAGCACCCACGTGTCGCTCTTTTGCAGAAAATCTTCTTTCAGGGGCTGCAGCACGTGCTAAACTGGTCTAAAATCATCCATTTTAGGTAGTTCTGGCAACTGTCACGGAGCACTGGGTGCTTGCTTTCTGGTAGAGGAGTGTGGTCAGAGGCCTCTCAGCTGCTGCTTACGCCTGAGATCTGTCCACCCTCTCCCAGCAAGTGCAAGCCATGACCCCCCTCTCCCCAATAATTTTCTAACCTGCCGCCCACCGCGGCGCTTGACCCGCATTGTAATGTGTCGTCGGCGAAATGCACTGGCTATTCTGTTATGCACATGGTAGTTCGTAATCCAAAGATTGAGGAAATTCAGTCCCAACGCACTATTTGGTGACGCCCAAGCAAACACCCCCCACTCAGAAACCGAAGCAAAACGTCCTTACGGCAAAGGGAAACAGGCCCCGAGCCTGAAGGTCGTGCACAACTCTTCCCTTGGCTGAGTGCGGCAGGAGCAGTGACTCCGCTCCTCTGCTCTCTGAGAGCCTGCCAGAACTAGTACGCGAACACAGCCTGAGAAGTGGGACTGAAAACAAAGTTCGTATTTTGCACTTTTGATACTGGGGAGGGAGGGAAATTAACTTATTTGGCAAACTTGTCTTGTTTGTTTTTTTTTTTTCTTTTTTCTCTTTTTTTTTTTTTGTATTTGTGACCAGGCACTGATGTCATTTTGTTTTAAGGCGATTACAGATTCGCAACCAAAATAAACTATTTTAATGTGTGATGAGGTGGCTCTGTGTTTCCGTGTGCAATCTGACCTCGTGTCCACGCCAGCTCAGAAAAGCCCCAGCTGCCAGAATGAGCCACAGGTGCCGCTCGCTCAGCCACCCTCTAAAGCTCTACGTTAGCTGTCCTGCTTCTGTCTCTTACTGGGAAAAGCCTTTTACCAGTGACAGGTTTGTAATGGTCCTGTAGGAGCAGAGCTGCCAGGTGAGTCGTTCCCCCTGCAGCGGCAGTGCCATTAGCCTCGTCTTTTTCCTTCCCGAGCGAACTCAGATCCTACAGACAGCAGTAAATGCGCTGTTCAAAACCCATCCGCACTTTATGAGCTTGAAATTACCACTTCTAGCAGGAAATGGCATTTATTCCGTACCGAAAAGCACGCGTTTGCTGCAAGTGGAGGAGAGAGCAGGACTCTGAAGGACTGAGGTCTGTCACGGTGTCTCTGGTGGTGCTGCTTTACCTTTACGACCTGCGGAGGGGTCCTGGGCCGGGCAGGAGCTGCCCTCACATTGTTTTCACTCTGGGAAGGACGCACAACATTTCAAACAGCAGATTGGCCCCTAAGAGGGCCGTGTTACCTACGAAAAGACAGAGAGAGAAAAATAAATAAATAAAAATGAGGCTATGAATGCCGGACTGCTTTCACCCGCAGCACTCAGCCGCCTCTGGCATTTCTCGTTCTTGCCCCTTTCCTAACGCAGGCGGGACGTTACCGTGCTCCTTTGCCCAGTCCCGCAGCCCTCCCAAAACTACCTGCAGCTGCCTGTCCCTGCACCACCACGGCACTGCCGGCTGCTGAAGCCTCTGGTTTTGTTCCCCAACGCCTTGCCTTGGAAGGGAGGGGACCCTCCGCAGGGAGCCACGGGCGGCTAACACGGGTACCAGACACGAGAAGGGCTCCCTCCTTGCCCCAGCAGGACCTGGCGTGCCTGGGAAGGCGTGTGACAACGCCAGCCCCACGAGCAGCACTGAGCTGCGGCTGTGCCTGTCACGCGACACGAGCCTTGTGCAAGACCGCCAGCTTTATGTACTGAATTGATTTTTTCAACATTGATTTTTCTTCACTTGCCCGGTTTTTGGTTTTATTACTTCTTTATCTGTCCACTTTGAGACTGCTGCGTCTCGGCACCGCTGCCGGTGCCACGCTGGCAACCCCCAGCCCGGCCGAGCTGCCCAACCTCTCCGCCGGCAAAGCGTTTCCCAGGGCTGTGACCAGGGGACGGGGGGCATTTTGCCCCCCAAGCCTGTCGCTGCTTTGCATTTCCCTCAGTGTCGTCACGCAGCAAGCGGCCCCCGACGCCTGCCTTTTCGCCCCACTGACGTGGGATGACCATAAGCAGTTCTGACAGCTCCTGGCACGCTGCTTAGGGCATCACCCAGTGCCCGCTGCGTGGCTTTCAACACTAGGTGGCATCTAGCGAAAATGAAAGACGGGTGCAAGCCCCTTCCCAGCCCACGGGACGCCTTGCACAGACCCAAACGAGGCTTCTTTGGACCCACCGGAGACATCGTACATCGGTGCGACTTCAACAAGGTCGCATCCCACTATATTCAGCCCCTTGCAGCCGCGAATGATCTCCAAAGCCTGGGAAGAAAACAGACTTGGGCTCAAGGAACGCGTTTGACCTCGCAGATCGCTTTGGGTCCTGCTTGCCCCTTGCACAGAAGAGGGAACCTGCTGAGGACCCAGCCGACACGGACGACATTCGGTTATTTCCTACCCTACGGCCTCCTTTAACGGGAGACAAACGTCCCCCTGAGGAGGGAGGGGGACGTTCGGGGGTGACACAAGCATCCCCTTCCCTCTGAGAAAGGCAGCCGAGCGCCCCTCACCTGTGCGGGCGTGAGCCCGGCTATCTCCGGCGTCCCAGTTCCCGGGGCGTAGGCGGGGTCCAGCCCGTCGATATCGAAGCTGATGTAGACCGGCTTGTCCCCCATCTGCTGCCTCACCTCTGCCATCAGCGGCACCAGGGACTTGAGCCAGCAGTCCTCGGCCAGCACCACCCGGAAACCCTGCAGGATGCACGAGCTCAGCGTTCGCCCCCCCCGACAAGGCGCAGCCTCAGCGAGGATTTATGGAAATGAGGCCAGGAGGCAGGAACCCTATTAATTTTCGCGCCCCTATTAATTCTGAGCAGCTTTCGGCTGGTGATTTCCCAGCTCTCAGAGCTGCTGGGGAGCGAAAGCAGCCGCGGCTGAGCCCACCTGGTCCCGGCAGTACTTGTAAGGGTCGGGGGCATAGGAGGAGCCCCGGATGCCGATCTGAGCCACGCGGCTGCAGTCCAGCAGCCCTTCGTCCACGCAGCGCCGGAACGGGGTCCCGTGGTAGATCTTCTCCCCCAGGGCCCTGTCGCCGGTGTCGGTGTGAGCATCCACGTGCACCAGCCCCACGGGGCCGTGTCTAGGCGAGACGGGGCGGGCCCATTAGTACCCATCCCACACCTTGTGGCCCCAAATCCACCACGGGCCCGTATTCTACATTTCCAGGTCAGAAACTCACTTTTCTGCAACGGCCTGCAGGATCGGGTACGTGATGGTGTGATCTCCACCTGCAGCAGGACGAAGAAGAGGATGTTACACCCTGCAAAAGGAGCTCGCCCTCGTTATATTTGTTCCCTGGTGATTTTTCCCCCCCCCCTTGCATTTATACCACACTCGTTTATACACCCCAGAGAGGCAGGGCTGCGTTTCCTCGGGGAAACCCGAGGCTCCTTGGCGCAGGTTGCTTCCTCTCCTCTCCCCTCCTCGGGAAAACAGGAGGAATAGGAGGCCCAGAGACTCATGACTGCGTTGGCATGGGAAGCCCATGGAGTGGGACCCTTGGCACAGGTTATAAATAAATGATTCACTCCCGAGGAACCCGTAACCCATAATTTGCCCCTTGTTACTCTACGCACACAGGCTTCCTTTAGTGATGCGGAGCTGCGACCGCTGGAAACTTCAGCGCACGTGGAAATCACGCCTCGTGCAAATCAGCACGCTGCAGGTCGCTCGTTTGGGCTGGAAACTTTTCGGAGGGACGCTCTGGGTCCCGCTCAGCAGGGCACCAAAAGCGCATCGCCGACAGCTGAGCTGTCTCCTGACTGCCTCTGCGGCGTGGCGGGGGGCTGCGGCTCCCCAGGGTCCTTACCCAAGGTGAGGGGCACGCAGCCGGAGGCCACGATCTTCTGGTAGGCCTCGCGGATGAGGCGGCAGCTGGCGGGCAGGTTGTAGAGGTTCACGTTCACGTCTCCGATGTCAGCCACCAGGAGGGAGTCGAAAGGTGCCGCCCCGGTGCTGGTGTTGTACCTCCTCACCATCGCCGACTCGGCCCGGATCTGGCGCGGGCCGAACCTGGGTGGGCGAGCGCAGTCGGGAGGAGCTGCCAGGTGGGAGCAGAGCCTGGCGGGTGGGCAGGAACACAGCTCCGGGGCTCCTCTCGCGCCGCACCTCGCCCTTACCTGGCTCCCGGCCGGTTGGACGTGCCCGTGTCCAGGGGGACGCCGACGAAAGCTGCATCCAGCCCCTCTGCCGAGGCCCGGACGGGAAGCCTCAGCATGGAGCAGACGCCCACAGGCCGGGCCACGAACTCGGCGCTGGGGGGCACGTTGAAGCTCGAGCTCCAGCGGCGAGGGGCCCCGCTGCACGGAGCCGTGGGTGGCAGGCAGGGACCGGCTCGGCCGTGGCACGGGGCGGCCGCCACCGCAGAGGATGTGAGCAGCCGTCGAGCAGCGAGCCGGGCTGCCCGGGGCAGCAGCTCGCCGCAGCCAGCGGGGAGCAGGAGCCTCATCCTGCCCCCAGAGCACCCAACCACCCTCTGCCCCATGCACGGCACGGCCGTGGAGCACAGCCCTGTCCTGGCTGGGCCAAGAGCCAAGCGGCTCGGCCGTGTCGCCCTCCCGGGGTTCAAAGTGCAGCAGGAGGGGCTGCTGCTGCGGCTGCCCAGCGAGGGCACAGACCTCACGTCCCCACGCCTGCCCACGATCCCCTTTCTGATCCCCCCCCCAGCAGGAGCGAGGCAGCAAGCAGCTTTGCCACCTGCACCTCCGGTGAGGATTAGCTGGAATTTGCATGACCGGGAAACTGGAAACGTGCAGGGAAACCTCGTGCTTTGGCTCACCTGCAGCTACAAAAGGCAGGCAGTGTTTGGTACACTGCCACAGTGGGTATTTTTTACCTACATGTTGCAAAAGCACCCAGAACGCTGAGGAATCTTACAAAGTATCTCATTAACTAGAAGAATGGCAGTGAAACAAAACAGAAAACAACTGAACTCTGGCAAACTGTAGGTGCACAAAAGGCAAACGAGCAGCAGAAGCAGGAATTTAAGAACAAGAGGCGGTGCAGCACAGCCAGTGTTTCAGGCCGTTTGCAAGGACAGAGAGATGAAATGAGATACTTTCAAGGGGAAGCAAGTCTCCTCTCTCTGCAGCTAGCACAGCAAATGCGTGCGTGATAGCTGGCACAGATCAAACCCTGGCTGGCCCGATGACGACATGCTTGAAATCGGAGCGGGTGTTGGCTGGGGGCCACGGGACGAGCAGCACAGCTCTGCACTCCCACTCGCGGTTCTGAACTGGTGACACTCTCCCAGGTTGGCTTCAGACCGAGATTTACAAGTTCTTTTTTTCCTGAAACATTTTTTTCCCCCCAAGGGATCATTTTCCATGATTGCCAAGGATCCGTGCTCTTTGCTGAGCCTTCTTTACGGGCCCAGCCGCATGCTGTGCTCTCATCGTGTTTCTAAATCGGGCGTTAGGTGACTTCACTGTGCTGTCACTTGACTTCCCGGCACGTTTGCTGGGCCAGCACGCAGCTTTCTCTTGCTAGGTCATAAAATGAGCAGGGCCAGTCCCTGGCAGGTGGTTTTGCACCACCACTGAACCAGACAGAGACTGCAAGAGCTGTCAGAGGGGCACAAATACGCACATTGACGAGGCGGGGTCTGCTCCTCAGGCAGGAGTGCTCGCTTGGCAGGAAACTCCCCCTGGCAGAATAAAGTAACTCGTTCCAGCCAGGACTAGAAAAGTTGGATGACTTTTTAAGGTACCACTGACTGCCTCACAGGCCTCCAGCCCGAGATGTGGATCTGGTGAACAGAGACAGACGAGATTTAGAGAATCCACTCAGCATCAGAGCTTAATCACCCGTTTATTGTGCAACCAGCATCAACAACATTCTCCCCCAGTTCCTCTTAACACCGTTACAGACATGAACTCAAAGGATGTTTTCATTAACATGACTGCTGGTGTCCCAACACTGGGGTCTCTGTGCTCCCCAGCCAAAGGGTGTTAGTTCCTCGTTAATCAGCAAAAACGGGCACGTCAAACAGACTGGCGTCACAAGAGACTTGTTAAACTGCACTGCTCCGCGCTCACCTTACCACTCAGCACCTCTGCAGGAGGCTTTGAGGCTGCCACTATGTTATATATGACTATAAATATAGCAGGACACATCTGTGGCTGCAGAGGAGTATAATCTGAAGAGAAGCAAGGCTCACAAGAGTTTCCCTAAGAGAAGGCAGGCTGTATGTCCTTTTGTCAGTTCAGCTTTCTTCGTGTATTGCTTAAATCCGTGACGTTTCCGTGTGAAGAGCAGCTAGACCTTACCTCCTTCCGCACACGCCCTGTTCTGAAAAGGAACTCGCTTCACTCAACTCGTGACTTCAAAGTCAACTGTGAATTCCCAAATGGAAGCAAACCCAACCGCTTACCCCAGGACACCTGCACGTTCTGCAAACCCTCACTGAAGGAGTAATGAGGCAAGGACGCAGCCCCTAGCAGTGTACTAGTGCACTAACACTTGCTATAGATAACACTCGACCTCTTAAACACAGGCCTGCAGATTTTTCCCCTGAAGTACTACAGGATTCCACGCAGACAGAAAAGACAAATTCCTACGTGCTTTTAGAAGGTGCCATTTATCTCCTGCGCGGTCATGCCCCGCGTTGTACTCCTCACCCAGACCGGTTTCTCGAGGCCAGCAACAAGAAAATTGCTGCCCAGAGGTCTTCGTAGTCGAGGTTTGCGAAAAAGCACATCTTCATTTTGGTTTCCACCCGGCTTTTATCCACCAGTCCGTCCAGGAGCAAAGTGGCCGCGGACTGGCACAGAAGCCAGGCAACCATCTGGTCGGGTTTCAGGGTCTTGGATGCTAGAACACTTTCACCCCAGAGGCTTAAGTGAAGCACGTTAGCAGCAACTCTAGCAGACAGCCTCTGCAAAAGGAGTGAGAGGGAAAGTTAGCTCATCCAGCTGCGCTCAGGTTAAATCACGTCACATCTGCTGCGCCAGAAGTACCCCAGGCCTCCTCCGAGGCACTGCACGGTCCCCACAAACAAAAAAGCTCTTTGTGAGTATCATCATCAGGCAACTGCACGTAAACCCCAACTCAGGGGCCAGTCACTGACGCAAACATCTGCTGAAATCCCTGCAAAAACCTGCGTTAGTCTTCCATCGTCATCTAGGCGGCAACGGTACCTGGATTACAGATTGTTGCACCTGGAGCACTACAGAGCAGGATGACCTACGAACAATACTCCCAAATTAGACTTGTTCAAGGCAACAGAGCTCCTTACCTTGTTGGGATCCCTCTGAAGCAGCAGCTTTATCACCTGCCTCACCTCGGGGGGCACGCGATCGGGCAGGCTCGGCAGCTGATCCTCACGGTAACTTCTGCTTTCCAGGGTCGAGTCCCCGTGGCCATAGAAAGGATTTGCCAGGCCGAGGATTTCGTAGGCGATTGCTCCAACGGCCCAGGCGTCAGCTTTGCTGTAGTTGATCACCGTGCCTGGACCTGGTGACGCTGTGATCACCTGCGTGAGAAATCCATGGAGATGGGGAAGCCAGAATGAAGAGTTCTGAATAAATATTTTCTAGGGGCATGCCCTGGGCCTTCAGCGCTGCTCAGCCCGCCAGGACATTGGGAAGATTTTTGGCCATCGCATCCAGGCTTTAGCTGTTACCTCTGACCAGCGTTCACACCAGGGCCCTAGGGATGTTTCATGTGGGATTTAAGAGACAGGAGACGTGGATGATTTTGTTCAACAAATGCTCAGCACGGGGGGGGCGACCAGGATGTGCTTTATTAAGGCACAGGTGTTTAACAACAGCAGCACAAGGTAGAACATGCTGCTTTGCAGTCACGGCTCTCCAAGGGGAGAGAGGGATGAGAACACTGCTACAGCAACACGCTACAGGTAACGCGCTGCATGAGTGGGTAAGTCAATCAGCAAGAACAGCTACAAAATGCCCGACCTGATCGCAGCAGATTTCAGGACAGATCACAGAAGACCACGGAAGAATCTGAATTTGTTGAATTGGGGGGAAGGTTCCGGCACAAACAGCAGCGAAGTGCTGTGCACGCATCCCCTCCGCTATTCACTCCTCCTAGACCTAATCCCACCCTTTTCCACGTTCCGATCACAGCCTCCACAGCCTGCACCACGGCTGCTGCTGAAACTTTTACCCCCAGCAGCACAAGCCCGCAGCCAGCGAGGCCAACAGCTACCACAGGAGGATTTACCTCGGGTGCCATAAGACAGCCATTGCCACCCCGATCCACGTACGAGCTGGTGAAAGGCAGCCTCAGGCCGATGCTGTCGTCTGCCAGGCAGCAACCGAAGTCTGTGATCACCAGCCAGGGGCAGCCAGCTGCAAAGGACAGAGGGGCAGCAGGGTTAGCACTCGGCTCAGGAGTACCTGGCTGTAGGAAACAGCCCAGCACGTCAGCAGCAGGGACAGTCCTCAGGAACGGTCGCAACACCCCCGGGAATCAGCGTGACCACACGCTGTTCTCCTGCTTCTCCTCTGTATTATTAGGAGAAAAACTGGCTTTGCTGAAACAAAACTTGTTCTTCTGTTTCCCTGTCAGAGGACGTCATTTCTCTCCGCGGAGCGTGTGCCTGACAAAACGCTGCAGATTTCGTAACAAGGGCACGTAAAACTAGGAGCTGATAAATGACAGAGGAGTCTTTTCATTTTTCCACTTTTGTTTTTACCTATAGCAAAAGCTACAGACAAGGACACACACTGAACTCTAGCAAAAAAGGCTGGGGCTTAGTTAACAGCTTTTTGCATCGGCGAACAGCTCTTGTCCCGATGACAAGTCAAACGTTGCAAAGTAGAATCATTACTTCTCCAGACTCTGGTATGGAAAAATCAATGCTTTAATCATTCCTAACCACATTCAGCATAGCTCCAGAGAAGCTTTTCCTCCAAGAAAAGAAAGATGGCATTAGTATCGCTGAAAATCTTCCAGAGCTGCTGTACCAAGACCTTTAATTACACAGATCTGGCTGCCTGCTATTGTTTCCTGCCCATATGAATCTCAATCATGCGGAAAAAGAGCTCAGGTAATTAAAATCTCGGTTGAACTGGACGACAGGAGAACAAGATGATGAAAACGCTGCTTGTGGCTTTAACACTGCCAGTTCTCCTTCCTTCCAAGCGACATTTAATCAGCGCAGGGTGCAGCGCCACCGACCTGACTGCGAGGTGGGGATTTTAGAAGCGCTCTGCACTGCTCTGCTAGTGAGGAATGGCAGAGCCAAGAGCCCGCAGCCAAGGCACCTCCACCCCCATGAACGTGGTGGTAGCGAACATCTCTGTGCCGAGCCAACGTTCGCTTTGCTCGTGCAACGAGGGCTCGCTGCACCTCTCCCTCTGATTACAGCACAACAGCCGGTTAGAATCTGTTTTAATGACCCAAAACCTGAGGCACACGTGCAACAAATGGCTTCCACGCTGCTGCAGTGACAGCAAGCACAAAGCTAACAAGCAATCCAGAGATCCCTGAAAAGCTCTGATGCTCCTTTTATCCCTAAGGGTACGCCTGGGTTGGGACTTCCCCGAGTGCCTCCGCTGGCACCACATCTGCCTCTGCCTTCGTCATCGCTTAGACCCGGCGCTCTACGTACCCGAATCGAATTCCACCAGGATGTTGTCAGACTTGAGGTCTCTGTGCGCTACCCCGTGGCGAACAAGATGGTCCACGCCTTCCAACAGCTGTAAAATCATCATCGTGGAGAGACGAGCATCTGGACTGTTGTCCCTCAAATACTGGCGCAGGGTGCAGGGGTAACTGGTGAGAACGAGGAGAACACCCGCGTTAGCGGCCGGGAACCTTCCTGCTCCCAGTTCGGCCCCAGTGCTGGCTGCCTGGGGACCCGGCGCCCTGACGCACGCCACGCTCCTCCTGCACTCTGCGATGCCTTCTCGCCTCCTAGCCTCGATTTCACACCTCTCCCCTGCTCGCTGTTCTCAAAGCCTGTTTTACAACATCCACCACTGTGCAACTCTACAACTGCAATTAAAGCTCCTCTCAGACAGCACTGGGAGGGTCTCGGGGATCATTCTCACAGGTCCTTATGTACAGATTTTGTGCTGTGCGTGAGAGGGGGCAGATTAGTAACACAGGTTGTATGAGCATAGCAAGGAGATGCACAAGTCAGGAGAAAGAACTCACTCCTGAAACACAAAGAGGACAGAGTGCTTCTCCACCCGTGGGCAGAACACGAGTGGAAAATGCAAGGTGGGTTTGTGTCGATGCCACAGCCGTACCAGTGAAGGCAGAACCCAACCGAGACACCCTAACGAAGCACTAATGAATCTCATTGCTGATTCTGCTCTGTCTCCAGCTGGGGGCAAAGTTCAGGCTACAAAGGGCAGGAGAACAGGGACAAGCCCAGCATTTCTCACATCCATTTGGGGCAATAGCTCAAAAGGACAGCTTGCCTTGATGGTCCAACAAGAGCTAAAACCTCAAAGACCCGGAGCAGGCCTCGGGAAGCACGTTCCCAGGCGCGCACGGTGTTTCTGGCAGCAACCCAGCCCAAATCCTTACAAGGACCCCACCCAGCAGCAGCGTGCACAGGCTCACAAAGCCTGAGTCACGCGCCCAGCTTCTCCCCACCTACTTCTTCATCACCAAGAAGAGCGTGCGGCTGTGACCGATGCCTCTGGGATTCAGGCTCAGCGGAAGAACATCGGGATAGTCCGTGAAGGCTCCGGGCAGCAAAGGAACGGAGGACGTGAAGGCTCGGATCACCTGGATTATGTTTGGATGAGGCTGCAGCTTCTTCCTCCTGAGGACAGGTTTCCTGTGCAGAAGTGTGCGTACCAAGGAGTTACACATCTCCTCTTTGGCTGTCATTTACCACAGGTGCGTCTCTGTTACCTCCAAGATTATTTTTCATTACCCCCTCCACTAATTTTGGGACCCCGCTGCAGAACAGACGTGTTTGCCCACTGCTTTGCAAACCTCACTGCGGGGAGCAGCGGGGCTGCCAAGTGCAGGTCACAGGCCTGTGCACTGAGCCAGTGCTCAAATACCCACGTTCCTGGAAACCTCCGGGTTACAAAGAGCACCGACAGCAACCTCACCGCCCTCGTGGCCAAATTCCAAACCCCCCACCTCTGCCCAGCATTTTCCACGGTGCTGCAGAGCACCCACAGCTCGAGCAGACCGACCGCAGCGGTGGGCAGGTCCCAGCAGCTCCCGCAGAGTTTCAAGCACCCGTTTTTTTGTACCCTGGCAGCTCCCAGAGCAAACCAAGCTGTCATCCCCAGCGCAGAGCTGCTGCTGCGCCAGCAGAGGGTACCCGGGCTGATACTTCACCCGCGGCTGTCAGGAAGATCGTGCTGTAACTGGATTTCCCACACCACGAGGGAAGAACAGGATATACTGGTACTGCACCCGCGCTGCCAAGGGGGCTTTGCAGGAAAGGCTGACTGGCAACGGGCAGCCTTTCATTTTAGTCAGACCCTAGCCGCCTTTTCATACCACTGACAGAGGTGGGTTAGTCACAGGCCGCTTCTTGGATCAAAAAGGAGCTTCTGAGAAAGGAAAAATAAATAACAACTAAAAAAAACAGCTTTGCTAGGCAAAAAGAGGTGACATTCTCCCTAGCCATACCACCTCGGACCCTCTGTTCTGTGGCACAGGCGGGAGGAAGGCAGGTTGCCTCCACACATCTGCAGAACACATCTCTCCTCCCTCTCCCCCCCCCCGAATGTCAAACATCTCTTTGGCTTGCCTGTTGCGTCCTCAGGCTAGCGAGGCGCCAAGCAGCATTCATTATTCATTTGTATTGGCAGCTGAGGCCTATTTGAAATTTAAATCGGACAATCTGGACTGCAGACTCCATTGTTTCCGTTTGGAAAAAAAAAAAAAAAAGAGGCACATTTTTGAACAAAAAGATGGTTAAACTCAGGATAATTTAAAAGTTCCTGGGCAGTTTGCCACCTTTATGCTGTTTGCCCACCTCTCCCTCGGGTGGAGGAGGGGGAACGCAGTCGTTTTCCCTCTGCATTCTCACCACCGTTTATTTGTTTTGCCCATTTAGTGATCAGCAGTTTCTGCCTCCCTTCCCTGCACCCGTTTCAGAACCCAACCAGGGGCAGGCCCAGTTTCACCTCACTGGCCTTTTAACACAGTGCCAAATCAGTACGGAGTGTGGCTGCTCACTTCAGTAATTAAAAAGCAGAATTAAAAAGCTCCCCTGCCCCCCCTTTTTTTTTTTAAACAAAGTTAACACTTTCATTCGCAGATACCAAAAGGCTTTATGCATTTTACCCACAGGAAAACAAAGGCACAGGGCACAGAAGCGCCTGGCCACGGTCCCGTCAGAGCACTTCCAGGACCCAAAGCAGACCCCCGTATCCTTTCGAAACCCTTCTAGCCTAAGCCATCAACCCAGAGGCATTCCCTGAACGCCAGCAAGCCCGACACAGTACTGCTCCTCAAGGCAAACAAGGCCGTGTGAAATCACTGTTTGAACAGCAGCGCTGCTGTTCTGTTCCCTAACCGCGCTAGAGAAAAGCACACCAGAGAAAAATCTCCAGGACAGCCAGAAGCACGCTCCCGCCTGACGTTTGTCTGAGGCACTTGTGAAAGCATCGTCACGCAGACAAAAACATACGCGTGCACCAAATAACCCCAAGCCTTCGCATTAATTTATTCCCAAGAACTATTACGGAGACCTCTGGCTGCCTGCTCTGCGGTACCGACGTGCTGCAAAGGGAACTGACGGATGAAGACGGCTGAAATCAGCACGCGGAGTTCTGAGGCCTGCTGCCATTTCCACAGGCACCGTACCTGCGGCACGAGACAGCTCCGTATTCTCCGGCTAAGGCGGTCCGGGTGGCTGGAACGAGCTCGCGGCCCATAGCGTCCAGGATGGCTTCACTCGAAGAACCGGCCTGCAACAGCAACGTGACAGCACGCTGGGGGCAAAGCCTTAGCTCCCAAATCACCCAGCGCAAAGGGGGAGCAGATCGCCCAGGGCACTGCGTCTGAAGTTAAACTGTGGGCTAGAATGAAGGGACTCCCTTCCCTGCATTGAGAAAGAAGCCGGGGAAGGTAATTAAGGACTCGGAGAATTTACCGAGGGATGTGGCGAGGCCTTTACTTGCACAAGGAACTCCGTTCAGCTCTTTAAATGCACCCTCTAATTCAACCACAAAAAAAAAAAAAAAAAAAGCTCAAGGAACCTGTGCTTACGAAGCCCACGGGATTTCAGATGTTGGAAAACTCCTTGAGAATATCCCCTCGTCCCACCCAACGCCACAAACACCCTTCAGCGAGAGACACACACGCGTTTGTTTTACGTGGGGGTCGGTGGGGGCGAGGGCGTGGGTCACCAGAGGCACCCGGGCTGAGAAACCCTGCCACGGCTCCTGCCCGACCTCGCCACGGGGGACTGGCGAGTGCTGACCTCCCCACCTGCTCTGCGACAGAAAATCTATTTCTGTCCTGCCGCTGACGGGGCGGCAGATTCCCAGGGCACCGGTAGCAGTGTGTGTTTTTTTTCCAGTGCCTCCTGGTTCACGACAGCCAGCTTCCACGATGCATTTTCTGCCAGCAGCACCGCCTCCACGACCAACAGCTGCCCCAAGAGCAGCTCTCCAACACCACGGGGACCGAGTCCAGAGGAATAACAGCCGTTAATTACGTGCTCCGTGAGCATTCCCCAGCCACCCGCGCCACAGCACCAACAGCTTTGTTTTGACCCCTTCATCCCCAGTGACGTAACCGGAGCTTTCGAGGCTTAAGCGTTAAAACGTTTCCCCCAGGTGACAGGCGAGGAGATTAAGAACCGGCTCCTTACCGAGATGTTCCACATCATTTTGATGGCTAATGGGAAAGCCTCCTCCTGCTGGGGTTTGGCTGCGGGCTGCTCTCCGGCCGTACGATCCTGCTGCCCCTCTCCGGCGAGGCGGCTGCTCTGCGCGCTCCCCTGGCCGTCGGGAGGCAAGGGAATAGCTGCCTCGTAGACGGCCGCGCTGCAGCCCTTCCCGAGGGGCTGCCCGATGAGATATTCCTCCAGCCTGAAGCCTCGCCAGCGGAAAGAGCTCAGCGGATTTTTCGGTGCCTTGTTCTTCCTGACGAACACCGTCTGAAAGGAACAAAAAGGGCAACAGTTAACAAAAAAAAAAAATGTTTTTCAGAAGAGAGGCAGCACGAACCAGCACGGGGGGCGCAGAGAAGTACCCTTGGCGTTACAGCACAACGCAGGCATTTCGTGACACCTCATGCTCAGCCTGAGCGGGCTGGGACTCCCCGAGCCATCAGCCCAGCAGTGACGTGGTGGACCAGAGAAATGTCATCTCTGCCCTCAGGGCGAGGGGACCACGGGCTGACCTGCACCCGGCGGGTCACTGTAAATACAGGGAAAGCGTTTAGCAGGCAGCGTGGTTTTGTCTAAAACAAGTTACCCCTTAAAAAAACATTACCGAAGGGGTCCTTTCCTAGGTACAGGGGAAGAGGAACGGGAAGGAGGAGCCGCTCACGAGGCTGTAACATCAACAGTGTTTTCTGACGTCTCACTAAATGCTTCTAAAGTGAGGCCGGCTGTTATACGGCCCCCGAGCACCTCTGACACCTGCCTGGCCCTGCTGGGGAACGCGGGCAGGGGACGGGGCCGTGGAGGGGGGCAGCAACACCCAGCACGGGCTGGGGAGCCCGAAGCCCGGTGGGGGGCACCTCAGAGAAAATCAGCACCCATGGAAGAACGCGGGATCCAACCAAGGCCATGGGAAGGCCCCGAGTCTGCTTTTACCCCCTGGAAAACCCCAAAGCGCGCTGACAGCTGGCTGGACAGCACCAGCCCCCCCTACACACACACACACGGAGCCCACCGGGTCCTGGCCCCGAGCCCCTCAGGAGGCTCCCCAAAACCCTGAAGCCTCCAAGAGGGCCCCGAGGGCTCCCCCCAGCCCTGAGGGGCTCCTGGTGGTCGGGGGAGCCCTCAGAGCCCCAAGCCCCTCAGGAGGGCCTCAGGGGGCTCCCCACAACCCTGAAGCCTCCAGGAGGGCTCTAAGGGCTCCCCCCGACCCAAGGGGCTCTTGAGGGCCCTGGGGGGCTCCTGAGGGCTCCCCCCAGCACCAAGCCCCTCAGGAGGGCCTCGGGGGCTCCCCACAACCCTGAAGCCCCCAGGAGGGCTCCGAGGGCTCCCCCCGACCCCCAGCCCCTCCTAAGGGCCCTGAGGGGCTCCTGAGGGCCCCCCTCAGCCCCAAGCCCCTCAGGAGGGCCTCAGGGGGCTCTCTCCAACCCTGAAGCTTCCAGGAGGGCTCCGAGGGGCTCCTGAGGGCTCTGAGGGCTCCCCCCAGCCCCAAGCCCCTCAGGAGGGTCTCAGGGGGCTCCCCCCAACCTTGAAGCCCCAAGAGGGCTCCGAGGGCTCCCCCCCTGGCCCTGAGGGACTCCTGAGGGCTCCGAGGGCTCCCCCCAACCCCAAGCCCCTCAGGAGGGTCTCAGGGGGCTCCCCCCAGCCCCAAGCCCCTCCTGAGGGCCCCGAGGGCCCCCCCCGGCCCCGAGCCCCCCCCCCCCGTCCCACCTGGATGCTGCCGCAGGCCGCCTCAGCCCGGCGCCGCTCCTCCAGCCGCGGCTCGGCCAGCGCCAGCCCCAGCGCCAGGGCCAGGCAGGGCCCGCGGCGGCATCGCCGAGCCGCAGCCGCCAGCCCGGCCGCCGGGCGCCGGAGGAAGGAGGAGAGGGAGAGGGAGAGGGAGAGGAAGGCGGGGGGCGGCCGGGGGGGAGCCGAGGGGCCGGGGCCGGCCGGGGCCGGGGCCGGGGGCGGGCGGCGGGGGGCGGCGGCGGCGGCGCCGCGGGGCAGGAGGCGCAGGGCGCGGGCAAGGAGCAGCCGCAGCGCCATGGCCGGGCCGGGCCGGGAGGGGCGGGGACGGCCCCGGGAGGCGGGCGGGGCTGCGGGGGGGGGGCACGGGGCGGGGCTGCAGGGGGGGGCAAGGGGCGGGGCTGCGGGGGGGGCACGGGGTGGTGGTGCACGGGGTGGTGGTGCACGGGGTGGTATTGCACGGGGTGGCGGTGCACGGGGTGGTGGTGCAAGGGGTGGTGGTGCAAGGGGTGGTGGTGCACGGGGTGTTGGTGCACGGGGTGGTATTGCACGGGGTGGTGGTGCAAGGGGTGGTGGTGCTCAGGGTGGTAGTGCTCAGGGTGGTATTGCACGGGGTGTTGGTGCAAGGGGTGGTGGTGCACGGGGTGGTGGTGCACAGGGTGGTATTGCACGGGGTGGTGGTGCAAGGGGTGGTGGTGCTCAGGGTGGTAGTGCTCAGGGTGGTATTGCACGGGGTGTTGGTGCACGGGGTGGTGGTGCAAGGGGTGGTGGTGCACAGGGTGGTATTGCACGGGGTGGTGGTGCAAGGGGTGTTGGTGCAAGGGGTGTTGGTGCACGGGGTGGTGGTGCACGGGGTGTTGGTGCACGGGGTGGTATTGCACGGGGTGGTGGTGCACGGGGTGTTGGTGCACGGGGTGGTATTGCACGGGGTGTTGGTGCACGGGGTGGTGGTGCACGGGGTGGTGGTGCACGGGGTGGTATTGCACGGGGTGTTGGTGCACGGGGTGGTATTGCACGGGGTGTTGGTGCACGGGGTGTTGGTGCACAGGGTGGTATTGCACGGGGTGGTGGTGCACGGGGTGGTGCACAGGGCGGTGGTGCACAGGGCGGTGGTGCACGGGGTGGTGGTGCACGGGGTGGTATTGCACGGGGTGGTGGTGCACAGGGTGGTGGTGCTCAGGGTGGTGGTGCACGGGGTGGTGGTGCACGGTGCATTGGTGCACGGGGTGGTGGTACACGGGGTGGTGGTGCACGGGGCAGTGGTGCACAGGGTGGTGGTGCACGGTGCATTGGTGCACGGGGTGGTGGTGCACGGGGCAGTGGTGCACAGGGTGGTATTGCACGGTGCATTGCTGTATGGGGAGGTGGTGCGCGGTGCATTGGTGCACGGGGTGACAGCGCATCGTCTGTTGGTGCACGGTGCATGAGTGCATGGCGTGCTGGTGCACGGGGTGGCGGTGCACAGCGTGGTGGTGCACGGGGCAGTGGTGCACGGTGCACTGCCGCACGGGGTGGTATTGCACCGTGCATTGCTGCCTGGGGCAGCGGTGCACGGTGTGTTGGTGCACAGGGCGGTGGTGCAAGGTGCATTGCTGCGTGGGGTGATGGCGCAAGGTGCATTGCTACATGGGGTGGTGGTGCATGGTGCATTGCTGCATGGGATGATAGTGCAAGGTGCATTGCTGCATGGGGTGGTGGTGCATGGTGCATTGCTGCATGGGGTGATAGTGCAAGGTGCATTGCTGCACGGGGTGGTGGTGCATGGTGCATTGCTGCACGGGGCAGTAGTGCACGGGGTGTCAGTGCACAGTGCATTGCTGCACGGAGCAGTAGTACATGTTGCATCACTGCACAGGGCGTCAGTGCAAAGTGCATTGCTGCACAGGGCAGTAGTGCACAGTGTGTTGGTGCGCAGAGTAGTAGTGTATGGTGCATTGCTGCATGGGGCATCAGTGCACAGTGCTTTGCCACGTGGGGTGGCAGTGCATAGTGCATTACTACACAGTGCATTGCTGCGTGGCGTGTCGGTGCATGGTGCATTAGTGCATGGTGTGTTGGTGCACGGTGCATTACTACACAGTGCATTGCTGCATGGTGTGTCAGTGCATGGTGCATTAGTGCATGGTGTGATGGTACATGGTGCATTCCTACGCAGTGTGTTGGTGCACAGGACATTGCTACACGGTGCCTTGCTGTGCAGTGTATTGGTGCACGGTGCACTAGTGCACAGAGCATTAATGCACAGGGTGGTAGTGCCTAGTGCTTTAGTGCGTGGAACGTTGGTGCACTGTGCATTAGTGCACAGCATGTTGCTGCACGGTGTGTTGCTGCACGGTGCATTATTGCACATCGCGTTGGTGTGTGGTGCATTGGTGTGAGGTGCGTTGGTGCATGGTGCATTGCTGCACAGCATGTTGGTGCACTCTGGTGTGCAGTGCATTGCTGCATGGTGTGTTGGTGCATAGATGCACGTCTCGGTGGTGCAGTGTGGTCGGTGCGTTGCTGCACTGGCTGCCGTACAGCTGTGGTCGCTTTAGGTCAGCTGCCCTGCTGATGTCCCCTCCCCATCACTCGCCCACCCACAGCCTGCTGGCTCTGGGGGGCTTGGAGGGCGTCCTGGTGCTGTGCCAGCACCGCTCAGCAGCAGGCACAACGCTGGCGTGACCCCAGTGCTGCTCTAGCTACAGGTGCACAGCACAGCACTGCACGGGCTGCTGCAGGGAAAGTGAACTGCTTCCCAGCCAGACCCAGCACAACGGTGCACAGTGCACGGGTGCACAATGCGTTGATGCACAGTGTGCTGGTGCTCGGTGTGCTGGTGCTCGGTGTGCAGCGCACAGTGAACGGTGCAAAGTGCGCGGTGCATCGGTGCCCTGTGCGTCGGCACGCAGGGCATAGGGCACTGGTGCACAGAGCACAGCCAGGCTCGTTAAAGTAACACGCTTTTTTTTTTTCATTCTGCATAATTTAATTGCGTCATTAATCAGCAGGCTCCCCCAGAACTCCTTCTTTGTCACCACTAAGAGAAGAAAAGCAAGCACAAACATGCTGGAGAGAAGCAGGCAGGAGGAGAGGCTTAGGGCAGTGACACCGGTGACAACTCATCGCACCATCAGAGCTGCCCCTGCGCCAAGCGGCGTGTTGCTGACCTTGGGGACCGGCAGCAGCTTTTTGCTTCCTGTTCTAATTTAGAGCTGAAATTGCTGCATTTCGTCCCCGGTTTTGCATCCTTCTGGCTTCGTACGCCTGATGGATCCAAATGATTTCCGTCAGCCCAATGGCCCCACGCTTGAGCCGTGCACCAAATCCTCCTCCTTTTTGTGGAGCTGCTCGGTGTGCACCTCCCGTGAGGTTTTTTTTCCAAAAAAAAAAAATCAGGGAATTTCTACCATTTGATTTGGCCTTTCTGTGCACCCCAGGGCAAGGCGGGGCCTGCACCCCGCCTGCGAATCAGCACTGAATCAAGAGGGAGCGACAGAAGAGCTTCGGACGTAACACCAGGAAAGCATTTTGCATCACGTCGTCCCAGGGGAGCCACATGCGTGCTGGGAAAACTGGGGAGCAACCTGCCCTGTTCCCCCCTTCCCTTGGTGCTGGAAGGGAAAAACGCAGGCTCACGCCTTCTTCAGGTCCTCGGGGCCGAAGGAGAGGGGCAGGAGCTCGTCCAGCTTCTTGACGATGTAGGTGCCGTCGGGTTTGGTCAGGTAGACGTCCCAGTCCTTGCCGAACTGCGGGAGGAGAGTGGGGGGGGAGAGGTGCCCGATGCCAAAGCTGCACCCCCCCAGGGGATGTGCTCGAGTGGCCCCGATAATCCTCCCGCAGCAGGGTCAGGGGGCAGTGCCCCCGACTGCGCCCGTGTCTGTTTTGGGGCAGCTTCTCCGCATCCCCCCCCCAGCCCCAGGGGGGTGTTTGGGGCTCAGAGCCTGCATTTCACCCCCACGCCCCAAGGCTGGTGCCCCAAAAACCCATTCAACGCCAAGCACCCGCAGGGAGGTGAGAGTGGGATGGGGACTCTGCTTTTGTAGGAAAAGCCCCGTTTTTGGGTTCGGTGGGGCCAGGGCAGCTGTGCCCCCCGCTTACAGCCCCAGGTGGTATTGGGGAGGGGACACACACGACCTGTGGGGTCCCCGCACGGCGGTGGCACACTCACCTCTCTCATCACCTGTCTGCAGGCGCCGCAGGGCACGATGAATTCGGTCCCCATGTCGCTGCCGGGAAAAGAATGGGCACAGGGCTCATGGTCGGCATGGGGCGGGGGGGGGGAAGCGCGGGGCTGCTGCTCGCCCCTCACCGCGGCCCGGCACGGCCTCACCTGGCGATGGCCATGGCCCTGAAGCGAGTGTGCCCCTCCGAGATGGCTTTCTGGATGGCCGTGCGCTCGGCGCACACCCCCAGGCTGTAGCAGGCGTTCTCCACGTTGCACCCTGCGGGGAGGCACCGGCACCGCTCACCCCCGTGGCTCGGGGACACTCCCGTGGCTCGGGGACACCCCCACGGCTCGGGGACACCCCCACGGCTCGGGGGCGCCTCCCCAGCTCGGGGACACCCCCTCGAGATTCATTTTTTTTTTTTAATTTTAAAGGTGGGGGCACACAAAAAGGTGCCATTTCCCTGCCTTCCCATGCGTCCCGCCCCGTCCTGGCCTCCAGCCAACGCATTCCTCATTCCCCTTCCTTTATATTTCCCTTTTTTTTTTTCCCCCCCACCCACCGCGCTCTTCACCTCTTCCACCTGCCGGGACGTGGAACGACGCCCGCCACCGGGACGGGAAAGAGACGGGGCACCCCAAACCCCAACCCAACCCCAAAAACCCAACCGAAAGGAGCGCCGTGCGGCGGTGCCTTACCGGAAAAGATCTCCCCGCCGGCGGTGAGCAGCGCGGCGCCCACGGGGAAGCGGCTGTAGGGGCAGTAGGCGCAGGCCTTGGCCTCCCGGCAGCGGCGCAGCAGCAGCTGCAGGCGCTCGCCCTGGGGCCGCACGCTGCCCTCCATGCCTGCGCCGCACGCCCTGGTTAAAGATTTCCCGGGAGGCGGCACGGGGTGCCCTGCCCCGACGGGATAACGCCCCGCACGCGCCCGGCCCGCGTCCCGCAGCATCCCCGCTCCCGAGGCACTGGGGGCCCGCAGCCCTCTCTTTGCCCGTTTTCTCATTTCTGCCTCTTTTTCTATGTGTTTGGTTTGTTTTTTTTTTTTACCTTCTTCCCGCCGAGCAATTTCCCACCGCCGCCTTCTTTTCCTTCCTCCCCGGCAGGAATCCGGTCACGGGAGACCATGGGGGACGTCCTGCGAAGCTCTCCTGCGGTGTAAAGAAAGAAAAAATTGGCTGCAAATGGAAACGTCACGTCCGTCCCCCCCTTGTCCCCCCCATTTTCCCCCTGTCTTTTAATTAACACCTGACGTGCAGAAGGAAGGGGCACAAGTGCCATCGAGTGGCTCGTCAGGGTGCCCTTGTGGCATCCCTTGGGATCCCCAAACCCAAATTTGCTGCCGGGTGCCGGGACCACCCTTATACCAGAGCCTTCACGGGAATAAGCCCCGACCCCGCCGTGGGGGGGCCATGAGCAAATTGCTCTTTAATTACAGATATCTCCTTTTTTTCCCATACTGGAGGAGTCAAATTCCCGGTTTTCCACCTCCGAGGGTGGGCGTCGGGGCTCCTGCTGATTTATGGCGGGGTGTGGGGGGGCTCGGTTTGCTGGATTTTGGGGGCATTTTGGCCTTATTTAGCGTTTCTGACTCGTTTTGCCGGGGCTGAAACACCGTGCTCAAATTCCCTGCAGGTTCTGATGCGGGAGAAAAAAACCGAGATCGGAGCAGAGGGTGGCAGGAGCATCGTGAGCCGCAAGGAAACCCAAGCTAAGAAACCCCCCACGTTCCTGACCCATCTCTCCTCTCTGAAGCCAAAAAGGGGGCTTTTTAGCTCTTTCTCCCCAAAAGGAGCAACGCCTAATTGCAACATTTGCCGTTCAAAGCGCTGCACAAACCGCGGGGGCTCGTGTGAGGGTCGCCCATCCTTCCGCAAAGCCGCCAGCGGGAGATTGTGGCGGTGGGAAGGAGACCAAAAAATGGATGTGCGAGCCTGATGTCCCTGCCAGGAAGCAAAAATCCCCAAGCCTGCCGAACACATCTTTTAACCCGGAGTTACGCACGCAACAAGCTGAAAATATCGTGATTTGGACACCCATGGGGGGGAAAAAAAAACAAAAAAAAACCAACCAAACACAAACAAACCCAGCACAGCTGGGTCCCCTCGAGAGGCACCGAGGACGTCGCCTCCTTCCCTCTGCCCGAGCTGTGCAAAAAAGGGAGATCTGGGGGAGAAAACGCCAAGCCGGCGTGTTCCAGGCCGCCAGCCAAAGGCAGGCTTAAAATAGACGCTTTCATCTCCTCCGCCCGTCTGCCTCCCCGGCGCTCCCGGCCCCGCTGCTGCAGAGCCTCCCCGCTGCCTCCCGCCGATAACACCCGAATTTTTCCCCCTTTTCCGGTGGTCCTGAGGGGGTCTCGTCCCCGCGAGTGGCCGAGCCCTGCTTCCCATGCCCGATTCCCCTGGACATGGGGAAAATCAGAAACCCGCCCCTTCCGTGGGCTGCGCCGCGGCGCTTGTTCACTCTGAAGCCTAATGATGGCACTTGGCTATTCGCAGAGCCGGTCGGTCGAGGCGCTGAGCAGCCAGACGCTTGGTTCCTCCTCTGCTCCATGGCTTGGCCCCAAGGCATTTGCCCCATTATATGCGGTGTGGGGGGGCACTGGGGTCCCCAAAAATCAAAAATTCCCCAGATCAAAGGCAAACCAACAGCAGCTTGCGGAGGCAGCGTGGGAGCAGCACGGGGAGGGGAAACCTGCTTCCTAGATAATATAGGATTATATATTCTTGTTTCTTTTAGCAGTTTGCTAATTACCCTGTCCTCAACAGCACCCTTACGCTGGGAGCAAAGTGCACGCACCGACCTGCAGCCCTGGCTTCTGAAACAAAAAAAAATTAAAAAAAAATGACACAAAGTCATGCATTTTTGATTATTTTGGCTGCAAAACCTCCGAGGCTTCCACGGCCGCGGGGCTGGCGCTGCCTGCGAGGCAGCTATTTTAAGGCTGCTTTCCTCTCAAACCGCAGGAAAGCTGCAAAGCTGCTGGGAAATGGCTTCCCTGGGCGGTGGAAGCGGGCAAAAAAGGGAGGTGCGTGCTGCTGTTTTCCCCCTTTTCCTCCCCGTTTTTGCTCCCAAGGTGGGCAGAGGGCTTTTGGGGGGTCCCCCAGCCCTGGGGTTCTCCCCGCTGCACCCCCACCAGGAGCCCCACGGGGTCAAAATCGGACCGAAGGCACAGCACAAAGTGCGAGAGCTGAATCCCCAAACCCCTCAAACCCTACCGCAAAGACAAAACGCCCCCAAAACGCCTCCCCCGACCCCCCCTTTTCGCCACCCCACAGACAGAAGTTTTCCCCAGGCCTCCGCTGGAAGGAAGAGCAACAGGTGGAAAGCCCAAATCTCCACCCAGGAGCGGCAGCAACGAGGCTGGGCTGGCTTTCCGGGAAAAAATGGGGAGGGGGAAAAAAAAAAAGGGGGGGGTGCAGGCAAAAAATGCCTACATGCTTCCTGCAAACGGCCCTGCTGTGACCGCGGCGCTGCGTGGCCGTGTCACCCGGGGGTGGCCGTGTCCCCCGCACCACCGCCTTCATCCGGCACCCACTCCTCTCTAAACATTCAGATTTGTTTAAAAAAAAAAAAAAAGACAACAACAAAAAAAAACACACTTTTTCCCCGTGACGGGCTCAGGAGCCGTGCCCAAAGCTCCTCAAAATCATTCCCATGGCTTCTGCCTCCATTTCCCCCCCCCCTTTGTGGGGGGCATCCCTGCGGGGCTGCAGCCGGCACGGCTCGGGGGTCCGTCTCGAGCCGGGGGGTGGGCTGCGTTCCATCCGTATTTGTGTCGATCTCTAAGAGAAATCTCCATATTTTTTTTTCCCCCCTGCCTCTCCACGGTTTTGGCAGGGGGTGCGCGCCGCGGCTCTCCCCGCGCGATGCGGCGTCGCGGGGAGGTGGAGCAGCCCACGGAGAGCTGCGTCCCTGCAGCCACCGCTCTCCGCTCTCTCGCAGCGCCTGCTCGCTCCCGGCTCCTCCGAGGGATCCCGCTGGGGGTAAAAAGGGGCAGCCGGTGTTGGGGGGGGGGACATCCCCGAGCCAACCTGACGGGGTCGGGGGCCCCTCCGTTTGCCGGCGAGGCGATTAGCAGCCGGAGGCGACGGCGGGGGGAGCGGTGGGGATGCTGCCCTGGCGCCGGAGCAAGTTCGTGCTGGTGGAAAATGAACGTAAGTGCAAAGGGAAGAGCCTGGGCCCCGGGCTGGGCTACGCCTCGCTGCTGGCCAGCTTCTTGCGCTCCTGCCCGGACCTGCTGCCCGAGTGCCCGCTGGAGCGCCTGGGCAGCGTTTTCGGCGGCCGGCGGCAGAAAGTGGAGCTGAACAAGGAGGACCCGACGTACACGGTGCAGTACCTGGGCAACGCCGTCACGCTGCACGCCAAGGGCGAGGGCTGCACGGAGGAGGCGGTGGGCAAGATCTGGGCCAAGAGCGAAGCCGGGGCCGGGGGGGCCAAGATGAAGCTGACGCTGGGGCCCCACGGCATCCGCATGGCGCCCGGCGAGAAGGGGGCCCGCCGGCCGGGCCACGCGTACCTGCTGCACCGCATCACCTACTGCGCGGCCGACCGGCGGCACCCCAAGGTGTTCGCGTGGGTCTACCGGCACCAGGTGAAGAACAAGGCGGTGGTGCTGCGCTGCCACGCCGTCCTCGTCCCCAAAGCCGCCACGGCGCGCGCCATGGCCCTGCTCCTCTTCCAGACCTCCGCCTCCGCCTTCAACGAGTTCAAGCGGCTCAAGAGGCAGAACGACGTCCGCCACGTCCAGCAGCAGCTCCTGGGCGAAGCCATCGTCCCCCTGGTGCCCCTGCGCAAGCTGCTCAACGCCAAGTGCCCCTACCGGCCGCCGGCCGAGCGGGCCCGCTGCGCCCCGCGCCTCAGCTCCATCTTGGAGGAGGACGAGGAGGAAGCCATGGGCACCGGCTGCGGGCCGAGGGGCGACGGAGGCCTCGGCGAGCGAGCCGCCGTGCTGCGGCTGGCCAGGGAGATGCGGGGGTGCAGCCTGCGTGGCCCTCGCCCCCCCTTGTGCTGAGCAAAGCCCCCCCCGAAACTCCCCCCCCCAGGACAAGGAGCCCATCGGCACCGCCATTTGGTGGACGTTGAGAGGGCCCCAAAGGGGCCTCGGGGACACTGGACGAGAGGGTTTGCTGGCAAACGTGGCACTGGGAAAAAGGGGGGGGGGCGCTGCCACCCCAGGACCCCCCCTCCGACCCGTGGAGGCCGAAATAAAGTGGAAATAAAGCGCGTTTGCTGCGTGTGACGGCGCCTTGTCTCTCGCCAGCCTGGGGAACGGGGCAGGAAGAGTTAAAAGCGCAGCGCCCAGCCGGGACGGTTTGTCGGGGTTTATTTGGATTTAACCCATTTTTATGTTATTTTTTTTCACCTTTCCCAGGGTAAAATTTCCACTCCGGGGGGAGGCGGGGGGGCTGTGGGGTCCCGGGCGCTTTTCCTGTGCGCGATGCTCTGTGTAGCCATGGCAACTCGGGGCTTTAAATATGGGGCCCTGCGCAGCCCCGAGGCCCTAAATACGGTGGTTTTTACCCAAAATTATTGTTTTTCACCCAGTTACTGCTCCCCCCACCCTGGCAGGAGCAGCAGTGAGGGTGGGAGGGTGCAGGGATGTGGGGAAATGGGTCTGGGGGCTGCGTTGTGGGGGGAACTATGGGGGGCTGTTGCCCCACACCGTGGGGATGGGGTTTGGGCAGGTTCCCCCCCCCCAAAAAAACCCAACACCTGGGGGAGAAGGGGTTTTGGCCTGGTCCCCCCCCAGCCTTTGGAGGGCCTGGCATTTGGCTGCCCCCTCCACAGGGTCTTGTGGGGCTTGGATTTGGGCTAATCCCTACCAAAAATAAAGCAATGTGGGGCTGAGGCGAGGCTGTCCCCCTCCAAAATCCTGGCGGATTTGGGCTGCCCCACTCAAAGGGCTTGTGGGGATGAGGTTTGGATTAATCCCCCCCGCCCTCAAAAAAAGCATCGTGGGGCTGGGCTTTCAGTTAACCCCCCTAAAAAAGGGCTATGGGACTGGGGTTTGGGTTAATCCCTATCCAATAAATTCAGTGAGGCTGTGATTTTGGCTAATTCCCCCCCCAAAAAACCCTGTGAGGCTGGGATTTAGGCTAAACTCCCCCCAAGTACTGTGAGGATGGGATTTAGGCTAATCCCACCCCCCAAAAAAAGTGTTATGAGGGTGGAATTTGGGCCAATCCCCCCCGAAAACCCCGTGAGGCTGGGATTTAGACTAATCCTTCCCCAAAACAGTGCAGTATGGCTGGGATTTGGCCTCATCCCCACCCCAAAAAAAGCGCTGTGAGATTGCGATTTGGGCTAATTCTCCCCCCCTCCCAAAAAAAAAGTGCAGTGGGGCTGGGATTTGGGCTAATCCCCCCAAAAAAGTGCAGTGGGGCTGGTATATGGGCTAATCCCCCCAAAAAGTCCTGTGAGGCTGGGATTTAGCCTCAAAAATCCCCAAATTCTGGGGGTGGGAGGCTTGAATTTGGGCTAATCTTCTCCCCCCAAAAAGTGCAGTGGGTCTGGGATTTGGCCTAATCCCCCCAAAAGCCCTGTGAGGCTGGGATTTAGCCTCAAAAAAAAAAAAAAAAAAAAAACAAAACAACAACAACAAAAAAAAAAACAAAAAACAAAAAACAAAATTCTGAGGGTGAGAGGCCTGGATTTGGGCTAATCTTCCCCCAAAAAGTGCAGCGGGGCTGGGATTTGGGCTATTATCTCCCCCCCAAAAAAGTGTTGTGGGTCTGGGTTTTGAGCTAATCGTCCACAGAAGCCCTGTGAGGCTGGGGTTTAGCCTCAAAAATCCCCAAATCCCAAAAATCTGGGGGTGGGAGGCTTGGATTTGGGCTAATCTTCCCACCAAAAGTGCAGTGGGGCTGGGATTTGGGCTTATCCCCCTTCAAAACCCTGCGGGTGCGAGGCTGAGATTGGTGCTAATCCTCTCCTAAAACCAAAAAAAAACCAAAACCAACCAAACAAAAAAAGGGGGGGCTCAGTACTGGGGTCCCCCCCCCCCCCCCCTTGGAGGACCGCGCCCCCTCCCCTCTCCCCCTCGGAGGACCGCGCTCTCTATGGTCGCTTTCTAGAGCGTCCAGGCCGCGTGACGCCATCGGGCCGCGCCGCGCCGGTTGCCATGGTGACGGCGGCCATGGAGGGCGGCGGAGGCGGCGGGCGGCCCTCGGCCCTGCAGGCCGCGCTGCTGGCGGCCAGCGCCGCCCTCACGGCGCTGCTGTGCTCCGCGTACCGCCGCAAGGCCCGGCTGGCCCGCGGCCTGCAGGTGCGTGCCGGGAGCCCCCGGGGCCGAACGCGAAGCCCCGAGCCCCGAACACCGGGCCCGGGCCTAGGCCGCGGCCTAGCTCCTCCGCCGCCGCTAGGCCCCCGCCGCCGTCTTCTTCTCCTCCTCCTCTTCCTCCTCCCGTCCCGCAGGGCGCCAGGAGGCTGCGGCTGGACGGGGAGCTGCGGGCCGTGCTGCTGGAGGCGCCGGGGCGCTGCGTGCCCTATGCGGTCATCGAAGGTAGGAGAGGGGCTGGGGGGGGGCGGCTGCTGACCCCCCCCCCCCCACACACCCCCTTCAGCCCGTGTATTTCACCAAAAAAACCACTTTTTTTCCTAAAAATCCCAGCCCTATACACACCTCGTGGCTGTCAGGCGGTGCCTCGCAGCGTGAGGGCTTGGTGCCCCAACCCTCCTTGGTGTCCGTGCCCCCCCCCCCCGTATGAGGATGACCCCCCCCCGTATGAGGATGACCCCCCCCCGTTACCCCTCCCCAGCCCATGAGTTTCACCAAAATCCCCTCTTTTTTCCTAAAAACCCCAACCCTTCACATACCTTGCGGCTGTTAGGCGGTGCCTCATAGTGTGAGGGTTTGGTGTTCTGGCCCCCCTTGGTGTCTGTGCACCCCCAATGTATGAGGACCGCCCCTCCCCCCCCCGTTACCCCTTCCCAGCTCAAGCGTTTCACCAAAAACCCCCCTTTATGCCAAAAAATCCCAACCCTGCGGCTGTCAGGTGGTGCCTTGCAGTGTGAGCACTTGGTGCCCTGGCCCCCCTTGGTGTCCGCACCCCCCTCCCTGTACGAGAATGACCCATCCCATGCATTTCACCAAAAAAAACCCACTTTTTTCCTAATAATCCCAACCCCACACGCACCTCATGGCTGTCAGGCAGTGCCTCACAGCGTGAGGGCTTGGTGCCCCGGCTCCCCTTGGTGTCTGTGCACCCCACCTGTATGAGGACGACCCCCCCTCCCCCATTACCCCTCCCCAGCCCACGCCTTTCACCAAAAACCCCTCTTCTTTCCTAAAAACCCCAACCCCGTGGCCGTCATGCACCGCCTCGCAGCCTGAGGGCTTGGTGCCCCGGCCCCCCTCGGTGCTCGTGCCCCCCACGGTGTGCGAGGATGGCCCCCTGTGAGCGCTGGCTGTGTTGCAGGCGTGGTGCGCTCCGTGAAGGACACTCTGAGCAGCCAGTTCGTGGAGGACTGCAAGGGCGTGGTGCAGAGGCTGACGCTGCAGGAGCACAAGATGGTGTGGAACCGAACCACCCACCTCTGGTACGTCTCCCTCCCGCGCCCCCGGGAGGGGAGCGCCTCGGGCAGCCCCGCGCAGGGACCGCATCCGCTGCCGCCCCCGGCCTCTCGTTGCGCCCGAGCAGCCTCAGCTCATCAGATGACGCGTTAAATTCCCGCGCGGCGGGCGGTGCTGCTCGCCGCGCCGCGGCTCGTCGCAGCTGCAGAGGTGACGGGGGGGGGTTTAGGGGGTTTAGCTGTCCCCGAGCGCCTTCTCCGTGATGCTGGAAGCGCTGAGGGAAGGGAGGAGGGTGACGCCACGAGGTGCAGGCACCCTGCGGCGTGGCAAAGCTTGCTCCGTGCTGCTGTTGGCACTGCCAGCCCAACCGCGGCGCGTTTCCCCGCTGCTCCGGCGCCTGGGGAAGCGCCGACGCTCGCTTTGTCCCCCAGGAACGACTACGAGAAGGTGATCCACCAGCGCACCAACACGGCCCCCTTTGAGCTGGCCCCTCCGGAGGACGGCGCTGGCGTCGCCGTGAGGGTGATGAAGCCGCTGGACGCCGCCGAGCTCAGCCTGGAGACGGTGTACGAGAAGTTCCACCCCTCGGTGCAGTCCTTCACCGACGTCCTCGGCCACTACATCAGCGGCGAGCGCCCCAAGGGCATCCAGGAGACGGAGCAGATGCTGAAGGTGGGAACGGTGCTGACGGGCGTGGGGGAGCTGGTGCTGGACAGCAACACCATCAGGCTGCAGCCGCCCAAGCAGGGCCTGCGGTACTACCTGAGCAGCGCGGACTTCGACGCCTTGCTGCAGAAGCAGCAGGCCAGCGTCAGGCTCTGGAAGGTCCTCGCCGTCCTCTCCGGCTTCGCCACCTGCGCCGTCCTCTTCTTCCTCCTGCGGAAGCAGTACCGGCACCGCCGCGAGAGGCAGCGCCTCGAGCAGCTGCAGGAGGAGTTCAGGCGAGCCCAGGAGCAGCGGCTGGCGCGCCAAGAGGGCGCGGAGGCGCCGAAAAACGCCTGCGTGATCTGCCTGAGCAACGCCAAGGCCTGCGTCTTCCTGGAGTGCGGCCACGTCTGCTCCTGCAGCGAGTGCTACCGCGCCCTGCAGGACCCCAAGGCCTGCCCCATTTGCAGGCAGCCCATCGCCAGGGTGGTGCCCCTCTACAACAGCTAAACCCCCGCGCCCGGCGGGGGGGCTTTGGGGCGTTAAAGCTCCCTCTCCAGAGGGGATTTTCTCGCTGGTCCTGCTTCGGCTGACACGTCTCGCTGCTTGGGCAGGCAGTTTGTGTGTGTGGGGTTTGTTTTTTTGTTTGTTTTGCTGGGAAGAGAATTGAAAATGCTGGGGGAGGGGAGGGGGCTGGAGCGGAGCGGGGCGCTTCGGCTGCGTACGGAGGAAGGTTTGCGTGGAGGCACGACGCCAGCTCGCTGCTGAGGTACCCGGAGCGGGAACACTCGGTGACAAAAAGCGGCGAGGGGGCTGCTGGGAGGCTGCGGCACGCGGGCAGCGCCGCCACCTAGCAGCAGCTCCCCCGCCCCCTGAGCGGGACGGTCTCCTACGGAGCTTCGGCGGGGTTTTGCGTGAACGCCGATGTTTTTGCGGCGGGAGGGGAGCGGCGGTTCCCTCTCCTGCCACGTGCGGCCGGGGGCCGTTGGTTCCTCACCGCGCCGGGACAGGAGAACGAGGAAGTGAAAACGCGGTTTCCGCGGCCAGGCTTGAGCTGGGAGCCGGGACGGGCTGTAAAATAATAAAAGTGGCTGCGAGGTGGGTTTGGCTCGGCTCATTACCTCCCCGTGGCCCTGACAGCGCCGCCTCCGGCTCTCCCCACCCCGGGAGGATGAGGGGAACCCCCCCCGGGGCTTGGGGCACGGAGCAGCGGCCGAGGAGCGCCCGCGGTACTTTGCCCTCTGGTTCCGGCCTGCCCGCACCCTGCTCTGGGGCACGTTCCCAGAGAAACGCCTTTCTGCCAGCTGCCGGGAGAATTTGTGAGCAGCGGGCGGGGGTTTGTCGGGCGTTAACCAGCTGAAACGCCCCCGCGGCCGGCTCGCTTGGCCCGGTTCTGCCGGGAGAAACCCCCCAAAAAAACCCAAACCCTCCGGCAGCCGGCAAAGCGGAGGCTGAACCCAGCGCCGGGAAGGGCCGCGTCCAGCCGGGCTGTAGGTGGCAGTGCCCGCCTGCTGCGGCAGGGGGAGGCGGGGAAAAAGCAGAAGCAGCAGCAGCAGCCCCCGCGGGGCTGGCTCCCTCCTGCCCCCTCCTCGCCCTTCTCACGCCGCTGCCCTAAAACCGCCTCACCTGGGCACGAGGAGCGCCGGGACCCCGCTTTGCAGGCTCGGGGATTTATTCCCGTGGCCACCGAGGAGCCTCTTCCCACCCAGCTGCCCCTTTCCCTGCACGGGGAGCGGCAGCACCCCCAAAAAAAACCACACAAAAGCCCCAAACAGCCCTGTTCTGCCAGGGGCCCGCGGGGACGGCACCCCTAAAAATAAGCCTCGGGGGGTTGGGGGGGGGGGGAGGCAGCGCTCCCCCCGCTCCCTTTCGCCTCCTGTTCTGGAGGTTTTTTCCCCGCGCTGTCTCAGGCGCAGCCGCCCCCTGTGTAAGGAGCTGGCGGCTCGGGGGTGGCGGGGGCTCGGGGGGGCAGCACGGGGGGGACGGGGGGCAGCGAGCCCCAGCCCCGCTCCCGCGGCCTTCGCCTGCCCCCCCCGCCCCGCTGTGCCCCTCGCCCGCAGCGGGGGCCCTGCCGGGAACAAAAAGCGGCCGATTCCTGCCCTCCGCCGGGACAGCGCCGGGGAAATGTCGCGGCCGCCTGGGGAAGGGTGGCACGGAGCGCCGGGCCCCCCGCAGATGGTTGTAGGGTGGCTCCAGTTTCCCTGTAGATTGTTATAGGGTGGCTTCGGGCTGCCCATAGACTGTTATGGGGCGGCTCCAGGTTCACAGACTGTTATAGGGCGGCTTTGGGCTCCCTATAGGTTGTTATAGGGTGGCTTCAGGCTCCCTATAGATTGTTATAGGGCAGCTCTGGGCTCCCCATAGATCGTTATGGGGCAGCTCCGGGCTCCCCATAGATTGTTATAGGGCTGCTCTGGGCTCCCTATAGATTGTTATTGGGCGGCTCCAGGCTCCCCATATACTGCTATAGGGTGGCTCCGGTTTCCCTGTAGATTGTTATAGGGTGGCTTCGGGCTCCCCAGAGGTTGTTATAGGGCATCTCCGCGCTCCCTATAGATGGTTATAGGGCGGCTCCAGGCTCCCCATATACTGTTATAGGGCTGCTCTGGGCTCCCCATAAATTGTTATAGGGCAGCTCTGGGCTCTCCATAGATGGTTATAGGGTGGCTTTGGGCTCCCCATAGATTGTTATGGGGTGGCTCCAGGCTCCCCATAGATTGTTATAGGGTGGCTCCGGTTTCCCTGTAGATTCTTATAGGGTGGCTTCGGGCTCCCCAGAGGTTGTTATAGGGCATCTCCAGGCTCCCTATAGATGGTTATAGGGTGGCTCCAGGCTCCCCATATTCTGTTATAGGGCTGCTCTGGGCTCCCCATAAATTGTTATAGGGCAGCTCCGGGCTCTCCATAGATGGTTATAGGGTGGCTTTGGGCTCCCCATAGATTATTATGGGGCGGCTCCAGGCTCCCCATAGATGGTTATAGGGTGGCTCCAATTTCCCTGCAGATTGTTTTGGGGTGGCTTCGGGCTCCCCGTAGGTTGTTATAGGGCATCTCCGGGCTCCCTATAGCTGGTTATAGGGCGGCTCCAGGCTCCCCATAGGTCGTCACAGTGCACCCCCGGCCACCTCGACGCTTTTAGCGGGTCACCCCCTCACCCCCCGGCCCCTTGGGGCTCTCCCCCCCGCCTCGGGGCACCCCGGGGATCCCCGAGCCTGCCGGGGCCACCCCTCCGGGAGGCGGTCCCGGGCCCGGGGGGTGGGGGGGCCGCTCCCCGCTCCCCGCCCCGCCCCGCTCCCGCCCCCCGCTCCTCTATCGCCGCCGCCGCCGGTGCCGCCGCCGCGGAGCCACCGGAGCCGCCAGAGCCGGGCCGGGGCCGGGCCGGGATGTGACGGGGCGGCCGCCCCGCTCCGCCGAGCCGCTGCCCCGGGGGGGCTCGCGGGCCCCCCGAGCCCCGGGAGGCTGTCGGGGGGGGGAGGCGGCACCACCGGGCCCCCCCCTCCCGCCGCCGGGTCCCCCCCCCCCCCCTCCCCGGGCATGGCGGAGGGGCCGCCCTACGGCGAGGGGCAGCTGGCGGGGGGCGCGGCGGGGGGGGAGCTGCCTTTCCCCGTCCGCCTCCGCGGCCCCGACGGTCTCCTGGCGGCCGGGCAGGGCAAGAGGCCGCCCAAGCTGGGGCAGATCGGGCGCAGCAAGAGAGGTGGGTACCGAAATCGGGCCGGGGGGGGGAGCGCCGGGAGCCTGCTCCGGGGACCCCCCCGGGGATGCTCGCCCCGCGTCTGGCACCCCCGGGGATCCCGAGGGTGCGGCGCATCCCCCCCACCCCCCCTTTGGGGTCCCTCGGTGTCCCCAGGGGTGCAGCGCACCCGTGCTGGGGTCGCGCCCTGGGGATGCTCCCCCCTGCCCCGGGGATCCCAAGGGTGCCCCGCATCCCCCCCCCCAGTACCGTGCCCCCCACCCCGCGCGCCCTCCGCATCCCCTCCCCAGGACCGTGCCCCTGGGGTGCTCCCCCTGCCCCGGGCACCCTCCTCATCCCCCCCCAGAACCGTGCCCCCCACCCCGGGCACCCTCCGCATCCCCCCCCCGGTACCGTCTCCCCGCCGGGCTCTGCCGCACCGCATTCACAACCCCGCTTTTGTTTTCTTTTTTTTTTTTTCCCATTCTTTCTTTTTTTTTTTTCCTGCTTTCCAGTGGTTATCGAAGATGATAGAATCGATGACGTGCTGCAAAATCTCTCCGAAAAGGCCCCTCCCGGTGTTTAATACCTCTCCGGGGACATTCGGTGAAAACCGGGGCCGGGTGTGGGGGGGGCGGTTTCCAATATCCCAGGGTTTTGGCAAAAATTAACTAAAAAAAAAAAAAAAAAAAAGGCACCGGGAGAACCAACGCGCCGGGCTTGGAGCGCCGTCACCGCCAGCACGCCGCGCAGGGGATGCAGGCGACAGGACAGCACAGGATCCCCGTGAGATGCAAAATTCCGTACAAAAAAAAATAATAATTGGGGAAAAAAAGAATAAAACCCGCTCCAAAATCCCCCCCCCCCCAGCCACGTCCACAAAGGCTCGCGAGGGACGGAGGTGCTGCGGGTTTCTGCGCCGGGGACGGCGAGCGCAGCGCCGGGGCTCGGACCCTCGGGTGGCGCCGAGCGGGCGCCTTGTTTACACGAGTTAACCTTGCAAAAATGAATCCGTGCACTTGGAGGTACCATGCTACTGGTTCTGCTCTTTGATTTCGTTTTGTTTTTATTTTATTTTATTTTTTTTTTACGTTGGTGTCTTTCGATGTTGGGAAATGATATAAAATATATATAGATATCTATATTTCGGTCGCGTTTTAAGGTTCACAATGGAATGCGTGGGGGGGAAAAAAACAAAACACAACTTTTATAAAGGAACGGACTGGAGGGAGAATTGTGGTTTTATTTTTTAAAGCTTGCACTTCTTGGTTGCTGTGAGCAAACGGCTCTGTGCAGACGGAGATTTTATATGTACGGGGGGGATGCTCGGCCTTTTTAACAACCATGCAGTCTGTAGTGTGGGTAATTTTTTTTTTTTCTTATATTGTGGCAGTTTCCTCTCTTTAATAGACTGTATTAAAAAAAAAAAAATCGATCACAAATGAACCTGATGGATGTAATCATCACAAGAGTGCCAAACGTTGGGTGCCGGAGAGCCGCGTTTCCTGCCCAGGCTTTGCGCTCTCGCGGGCAGCGCCGGGGCTTCGCTCGGCTCCTACGCCTCTGTCGGTCTCTCGTGGGGTTTCTTTGACTTCTCTTTTCTAGTCTTTCTTTTTAACTATTTTGCATGACATGCAAAAAAAAAAAACAAAAGAAAAAAAAAAAACCAAGCACCTCTCGTGCAAGGGCCTATTTTATTGTTTTCTGTTTGCGACTCTGAATGACAGACCTCAAGCCAGGTTTCCTTTCCTCCTTTTCTTAAATATCGTGTATGGTGCACTTCTCCTCCACTACACAGGGCTATTTCTGCAATGTACCAATAAAAAGGAAAATGAGACAAAACGCCGAGCGAGCCGGAGCTGCCGTGCTTTGACGGGGGCCGGGGGGGGCACGGAGCCGTGACCGGGGCCGGCGCGTCTGAATAATTGATTGCCATTAATATTTATTGGGGGCAGGGTTATTTATTTCGTTGGTTTGATGGGAAAACACCTCCAGGGGAGGAATTTGGGGTTAAATTCCATGCGAGGCTGCCTGAGCAGCCAACGGGGGGCACGGGGAACCCCAAAACAGCTCCGTCCCTGCTGCTCGCAGCAGCTCGCCCTGAAGCTCAGCGCCTGCAGAGCCTCCCCTGGCACAGGCCCCGATAACTTCAGAAAATTCGGGCAGCACGGTGGGGAGGCCCCAGATTTCAGAAATCCCCCCAAAACCCGAGGGTGCGGGCGCATCCTCGGGCCCCAGGTGCGTTTTTCCGAGCGGAGGCTCCGCAAGAAGCCACGGCGCAGCCCTGGGCATGGAGCTGGGGGAAACGGGGAAGGGGGGGGTGGTTCTTACCAGAAATAAATATCCCACAATAAAACCTGCTGCTGGGCAGAGCTGGTGCTGCCCTGCAGAGGCGGGAGGTACCTGAAAGGGGTGCCATGATCGCTCCATGGGGTGGGTTTTGGTCTCAGCTTTCGTGATTTTGGGGGTTCGGAGGCAGGGCGGTTTTTTGGGCATGCCTTACCCCACCAGCGCTCACCCCCCCCGCACATGCAGGGCAGCTTGGCTGCTTATTTCTCATTTTTTTACCCCATGCAGCGTCTAACGGGTACGGGACGGCTGGGAAGATTGGTTAAAACGTTCCCTTAAAAAAATAAAATTCAACCTGTTCGTGGTGCTTTCCCCGTGGGTTCAGCCGAGGCTGTGGCCGTGCAGGACGGGCAGCCCTCGGCGCTGGGGATTTCCATCCCGGTGACCCCGATGAACAGGAGGTGGGCACACAGGAGGGTTTTTTTCCCCCTAAATTAATGGGTTTTGCACCCGGCAGCACCCACGGGATGTCTGGGTGCAAGCAGAGCGTGCTGCACCCGGCTTTGGTGGCTGCAGCACCGCAGGAAAAACCAACCACGGATGCATGCAGCCACCGGCACCTGCTCCGATTCGCCAAAAACCCTCCGTTTCGCATGAAAAACCCGACCTGCGGCCCTGGGAAATGCCAGGCACATCTCCCCTTTCCTCCCATCCCCACAGCACCCAAATCCCCCAACACCCAGGAGGAGCCGGGGGGGGGGACGAAGCAGAGAAAACCGTAGCCTGAAGCAGGAGGGGAGCCGAAAGAAGAGGCAATCCTGCTAAATTACAGCCCGACCTTCCCCATGCATCTTTCATGCGCGGCGCCGGCCGCCGTGCTCAATAAATAATGGGGCGGGAGTGCGCGGTGGGGCCCCGGGGGGGACGGAGGCAGCCGGGAGGATGGGGGAAAAAGGAGAAGAGCGTGGTGGCGACGGGCAGGAGCCCACCGGGGTTCCCCGGCCACGCAGAGACGCTGCCCCGAAGGAGGATTTAAGGCTTAAGCCGGGGGTTATGGCATGCATTATTTAGCAGATGGCCCCGCAGCCCGCGGGCTCCCCGGTGACCTTGGCGGGGCGAGGACGGATCCGGTGACACGGGGCTAAAGGGGGGGGGACACACACACACGACCCTTCCTTGAGCTGGCTCTGAGCAGCTCCAGTGCTGCATCCCCATGGAAACCGCACAAAATAAAAGCCGGGTCCATCCGGCTGCTCTCGGTAGGGGAAAGGAAAAAAAAAATTAAGGAAAAAGATGAAACGCGAGCGGTTTGCGGGTTCGTGGATTTATTGCTGGAGAGCTTTGGGGAAAGCGGCCTGGAGGGGGCGAGGTGCTGAGCTCCCTGCAGTGCCTGCAGGGCGGCAGCCCCCCAGCCAGGTGTGCGCCTCCATCCCGTGCCCTGGTGGGTTTGGGGTCTGGGGGTTTTGGGGCTGGGGAAGGTGCCGGGGTCCCTCACACCGCAGCGCGCAGGGGAAGGTTCAGCTAGCCCCAACGCCACCCCGTTCTCTGCAGGCTCCAAATCCCCACTGCAGCAACCTCGGGCAGCATCGCCCCTCGCGTCCGGGGCAGGAATTCAAGACCTCGAGTTGGGAAAGGCCGGAGATCCCGCCGGGTTTGGGTTTCCCTGGGACACCAGCAGGGCTGCTCCATCCTCGTCCTCAGGGTTTTCTCACGCGATGCCCCTACGGGCTCCACGTTCCCAAAGCAGCTGGTGCAGGACCGAGGCAGGCCGCGCTCTTATTTATCTATTTATTTTTTGGTGAAAAACCATTTCTAACCTCAAAACAAAGCCTCTCAGCCCCGTGCCCGAGGAAAGGAGCTGCGCTGCCGTGGAGCACTCTCGCCACGCTGCCCCAAGCGAAGCCCCGGCTTGCAAAACCCCGCAGAAAAGCACGGGCACCCACGGTGCCGCCTGAAATAAATCCTCGTCCCCCACCAGAAATAGGGCACGGCAAAGTAGGGCAGCGGTTCCCTGCAAAAGCCGTTTCTTTACTCCTCACACGGGGAGCGAGGTGTGGGACGCGGCCGCCAGAGCCGCGCATCCGAGGCAGGGGACGGAGCCGGCCCCATCCCACCCCAAAAGAGCCTGGTGGTGGTAGTGGGGGAACAGCGGGATCTGGTCAGGGTTTGCTGGGCATTTCACCCTTTGGAAGAACGGGGAGATTTCCCACATTTTGGGGAAAACTGGAAAAAATCGAGAGGGGAAAGGTGAAAACCAGGGGAGGCTCCCGTGTGGTTTCGGATCCCAACCCGGCAAAACCCCGGTGCAGGGGGAGCAGGGCTGGTGGCAGAGGTTCCTCGTTGAAAAGCCACGGTTGCTCAGAACTGGGCAGTTTCGGTGACCTTTGGTGGGTAAAAAAACCACACAAAAAACACAAAAAAAAACAAAAAAAACAGTTGTTCTGACGGCATTGGGCCCCTCCTCATGCCGGTGTTCCTGCCCTGACCAGCCAGCAGGGCTGTCTCCCTCCCTGTGTCCCCACACCAAAGGGATTTCGGGTACATTGTGCCCTGGGGGGGTGCTGCCCCCCCCCTTGCCCCCTGTTCCAGGGCGTTCAGAGGTTGTGTGTTTTTTTTGGGGGGGGGCTGTTCCCATAGGATTTGTGTTCTGCTCCAGGAGAACAGCATGGACCCAAGATGTTGGGGTGGTTTTTTTCCTGCCGGAGGATCTGGGGGGACGTGGGGTCCCTGCTCTGGCGGGGGGACAACAGGTAGAGACGCCCCCATCCCTGAGTGTCCCATGGAGCACGTCCCTGCGGCACCGCGTGGGGTTGGCTGGGGCAGGGAAACGTCTCACAGCACCGCAGTGAGAGCTTCGTACCCCAGATTTGGGAACTGGGGATTTTCCGGGGCACGGGGGGCATCCTGCAAGAACCCCGAGCCCCCCTGCTGCCTCCCCCTCCCCCCCCAGGCTCCCCATTTCCCTTTGGCCTGGGGTTAAGGCTCCTATTACAAAGAGCTGCTTCCACTAACGAGGACTAAGCAGAACATCAGACACCTTCGTTCATACGTTGCCCAAGGCGTCGAGCTGCCACCCCAAAAACAAGGAAGCTTTGCTGGGAGCTGCCTGCGGCAGCCGATGCTCCCCCAGCGCCAAGCCTGAGCAAAAGCCGCGGCACCAGCGCCCCTGCTCGCCTTCCCCTAGCTCCACACGCAGGGAGAAGCGACGATTTTGGGGGGTTCATTTCCCATTTGGGAATTTCGGGGGTATTTAAACTCCCTGGCAGGTGGGGGAAATGTTGCTGCTTTGGGGCTGCTCGCCCCCTTCCCACGAAATTCTTCGCAGCGGAGAAGCCGGAGCCACGCACACGGGCTGGAGCACCAGCCCCTGGCTGGGGCGCTAACAGAAAGTAAAGCAAAATAACCAGCAAACAGATATATAAAAGGAAAAAAGAAGTGATTTTAGCACCTTAAAACCCCCGGTGGTTAGTCACGGAGCGGGGTTGGGGCCAGGCTCTGACTCAGCTCCACGCGTGCCCCCGTGCTGCTCCGAGCGCACCAGCACCGCGTGGCACCTCCTGGCACCCCCAAACCCCCACCGGCGCCAGGCACCCCGGTCTGGGAGCCTATGCAGATGGAAATGGAGGTAATTCTGTAAATATAATATGTAATATCTGCCTGGGGAGAGGAGGGGGCAGGAGGGTCTTGGTTCTGCAGGGGGTTGAGACAAAAAGGGGAGCTGGGTGCTGGGTGCGCCGGGAGCTGGCATCTGTGCGAGGCCTCGCCCCGAGGGACGGGGACCAGCAGCGACATCCTGAGCCCTGCTCCCTCCACGGCTTGTAGGAGAATGGATTAAAAGCCAAATAAAATAAAAATAAACCTTAAGGGGGTTGCAGCCCAGGCCAGCACCCCAGGGACGGTGGCCCCCAGGTCCCCCCCAGCGGAGCTGGCCGTGCCACCAGCTCCCCTTGGGGCGGGTTAACCACGAAGAAGTCCTCAGCCCTGCGGTGTGATGGGGAGGGAGGGGAAGCTCTGGGGCCCCCAGCTTTGCTGTTCTTGCCCACCTGCGGCGCGACATCCCTGCGCTTAATGAGGTGAGCAATTAACAGAGCCCCCCAGGAGCCAGGCAGAGCCACGCTCATGGCCGCGCTCAGCCCCGTGCGCTCAGCCTGGGAGAGGTGGCTCTGGGGGGGGGACACAGAAGGGAGGACCAGAAAGGGCCACGGGGAGAGCACCGTCAGTGCAAGCTTCTTTTCTTTTCTTTTTCAGTATTCTATTTTTTTTTCTTTTTAATTTAAACCTCAGAAGCAACACTGCAAAGCAACCGGCAGCCCCGGTGCTTAGCAGGGATGCAGCAGCTCCGGTGCCTCACGGCACAAAGGACCGAATTTCCACCATCCCCCTGCACGTGAGCAGAGCCTAGGGAAGGGAATCCAGACAGACCAATTTCCTTACCCCCCCCCAACCCTTTCCTTGCAGGAAACCCAAACCACAGCAACCCGGTGCAGCTGACCCCAGTGTCGATACCACCCTTTGCACAGACAAAAAAAAAAAAAAAGAAAAAAAAAGGCATTAAAACCAGGGGCTGAACCCATTGTCCAGGCTGATACGTGAGGCTGTTACGAAGCTGCCAACCTCAGTAAATCCCCCCCCCAAAAAGCCCAAAACGCCCTTTTTTTTCCCATGCAGGCTGCCTGCGGGAGGACGGGAGCGGGGTCGAGGCGTTGGCGGCGCGCGAAGGTGCGGGGCGGCCGGCAGCTATTTACGGGAGATGTCAGCACCCACTGACAGCCCTGGCAGCTCGCTGCTGCACGCACGGGCGCGAGCGCCCCTGAAATCCATATGTGCTTTTATATATAGGACGCTGGCTTTGATGTATTTCTGCCAGGCGGCTCCGAATCACCAGGGGCTGCTCGTGGCGGGGGGGGGACCGCGGGCGCGCTCTGCACCCATTTGGGGTGCGAGGAGTTGGGGTTCAACGCCACAGCATTGCCTTCCCCTCCCAGGTTCTGCGTTTAGGGGGGGGCTGGGACCCCTCGTCCCCCCGTACCCGATGGGCAGAAGCCCCTGGGAACCCCCTCACCTTCCCCTTGGCACCCGGGGTCACTCCTGGTTTTGGCTCCGTCTCCTGGGGTTTGGGGATCCAGCCAAGCCAAACGCAACCGCTTGTGTAACGTTTTGCTCCAAAAGCTTCTTAAACAGTCACATATTTCTATTGGATTCCCCTTGCCCCGCGCTGCTGATTACTGCAGTATTTATGTATAAATAGAAGCTGTCTTCCCCATAATCTGCTCGTTTCTCCTCGTTAGCTCGGGGCCAGGCCCACCGCTTTGCTCAGCGCCGAGTCCAGGCTCTGCTTTGGAGTTTGCCGGGACCTGGTGGCACTCGAAGGACCCAGACCCACCCGGTTTTCCTCCAAATTTGCTTTTTAAAGCCATTCACTTTGGGTTTCCAAGGTGTGAGGGCTCCAGCAGCAGTGATGGAGCCCATTTGAGGCACCCGGTGCCCTTTCGGGTGGCGCAGGGAGGTGGATGCCGAGGTGAGGGGGAAGGAAAAAACCTCGTTCCCCAAATCCACGTGCCTCTTACCAACGCCGGCACCCTCCCCATCCTCACACCCGCTGGCTCGGGGCACGCTCGGGCCACGATTCCTTCCCAGCACCTTCCTCCAGCCTCACAAAGCTCTTTTTTTTTTTTTTTTTTTCCCCCTAATTTACGGAACGTCTCGGTTTGTTAATTATTTTAATCATTATTACTCATCTTTCCCTTCCTCCCCCCTAATACTTCATCCCGGGCCCGTCAATCATTTTAATAGCTGTTTACAACCCATCATCAAGTCTTGCATAACATCCACATGACTGCGCTCAGATGCCTCCGACACCCAAACCTGCCCCGGGCTCTATTTCGGGAGCGCCGAAGCCCACGGCACCGAGCGGCCGCATCCCCCGGGATGCCGAAAACCCCAGAGAGAAGCATCCCTCGAGCAGGACCACGCCGTGGCTGACCCGAGCCCCCCCCGCCCTGGGATTTTGGGGCCAGGGCTCGTTTCGGTGGTGCCAACACCCTGCTGAGCACCGCGGGCGGATCGCGCTCCGCTGCACCTGTTTTAAGAGACGGGACCAAAACCACCCCAATTTTGGGCGGCCGCGGCTGCGCTGCGTCGCCGCTATCCGCACCCCGGCCTGGGCAGCGGGAGGAGGAGGCGAGGGGGGGGGTTACGAAGCACAGAAACGCTGCTAAAAAGCCCGTTTTCCAGCAATATCTGGAGCTCTGCTCGCCGCAGCGCCCGTCGGCGGCGGGTTGGCGGGCGGACGGGGGCAGAGGCGCAATCTGTGCTTGGAGCGCTGCCGGCGAGCTTGCAGCCCTTCCAGCAGGCACCGGCGGGGCTGGGGGGTGGCGAGGGCTCTTTTTTAAGCTCTGCTGTCCTCCCCCTCTCCCGCGGGTTTCGTAACCCTCCCAGGCGAGCGAAGGCTCCCCCCCACCCCCCCCCCCCGGGGCCGGCTGATGAGCCCCCGCTGGGGGTCCCGGGGGGGACACAGCGGTGGCCGGCACCGATGCCCTGCAGCACAGCGGGGTTTGGGCTCCAAGGCCCAGGTTAGGACTGCAGTTTTGCACCGGGGCTGCCCCAATCGGGCCGGTTCTCACCCCAAAACCACCCCTCTGCATAAAGCACAGAGCAATCCTGGCCGGTGCTGGCTCCCCGGGGAGCGGGAGCCGTTCTCTCTCGCCGTGCAGAAGCTGCAGGCAAATATTTATTTCCACGGCACGGAAGGAGTTTATTTATTAAGCCCCGACTGACAACGGCAACCAAACGAATTTCTCCTAATGAGGCGCTCGCGGTCACCTTGGTGACGGCACCGCAGCACCCAGGCTGCGGACCGCGGCTGAACCAGGGCAAAACCCCCAGGACAACGGGGGGGACACGGCAGGGGCTGCGGCCACAGGGACCCAGCGCCATGCTGGGGAGACCCTGGCACCCCCCTGCTCTCATTAGCAGCCCAATTAGCCAAGCGAAGGCAGCTGATAAACCCGGAGCACGGCGGGCGGGCGCTTTTCCAGCACATGGCGGGTGCCACCAGCTCGGTTGGGGTGGGACCGTGGTGATAAAGTGGCTTTTGCCATCCTTTTCTCATGGCCTGCTGGAAGCTCGGTGGCTCCTTCCCCTCTGATCCCCCGGCTGTAATTCACGCACAAAGTCAGGAGGTGGATTTCTGTGTATTTTTGTTTGTTTGTTTGTTTTTTCCTACACAACTCACACCACACTGCGGACAGAGACCCCGAAACAGCGTACCCACGGCGGACAAATCAAGCGGGCTCTGATTTACCGGGACAACAACAACGGAGAACACGATGGTGCCGAGGAGCCCCCGGCGGAGCTGGGGACCCCGACGAGGTGACACGGAGCAGGGACGCTCGGGGACCCCCCCGGATGGACACAGACGGACACCGGGAACCTGCTGCAACACAGCGAGGCTGCTGCACACCGAGCGGGGAAAGGCAAGGCGCCGAAGGATGCTCGCCCGCTGAAGCCTTGGTGCCCTGGCGTGGACCGTCCTGGAGCATCCTCCAGCACCGAGAGGCTCTTCGTGGGATGCTGGAGAAGCGAGGGCAGTGGTGAGAGCAGCACCGGCCCCTTTCGGCCCCTCTCCCCAAAAAGAGGATGCAGGGAGGGCTGTGCCAACGCCCTGAGCGCCCGGCCCAAACCCGGCGCTGGCTCCAGCAGCCCCCGTGTTGGAGCAGAAGCTCGTTTTGCCAGTGGCTGCGGGTGAGCAGAGCACTGAGGCGGCCTCCAGGAGAGATTCTGGGTCTTTGGGGAGAAGCAGGAGGTCGGGAAGCCAGCAAGCGGTGAGGCGGGCAGGGCTTGGGATGCTGTGCCCGGGGATAAACCCTGCTGGGGAAGTCCTGGGGAGCAGAGGTGGGGTAGTGGGCAGGGAAAGGCAGGGAACAAGAGGTAGGTTTTGCTCGCGAGCTACAGCACGCCGCAAACCAGGCTGTTTGGCACCAAACAGCCAAGTGGCAGCTCTCCCTGATGCTTTTTTGGAGCAAGAATCGGACTGGAGCTGGGACTCGTTGCTTTGGGACTGGCAACAACCCCAGTGCTAACAGAGCCGTGAAGATCCCCATCTCCACCAGCTCCGGTCAGAAAAAGCAAAAGGTTTCCTGCAAAGCCCCTCCTGGCTCCCGGCATTCTGCTGGGGAGCCGAGAGGAGGCTTTCCCCCCCGGGGAGGTTTAAAAGAGAAGATGCTTTGTCTCAAAGGGAACAGCCTTGCCAATATTTCCACATTTTCCCGCTGTTTTCCAACACTCTCCAGCTGCAGTTTTCATCTCTTCCTCTCACACTCCCCTTCCTACCCATCCCTGCTCAGCGGAGGAGCCAAAACCTGCGTGCCCGTCATTCAGCTGCGTTTCCTTCGGTTTTTCCAAGCCCCCCCCAGACGAAACCAGTGCAGCTGAAACAGAACCAGGGCCTTTCTCCAGCAGAAAGCTAAAGAAAATAAATAAATAAATAAAAAATACTGCCTGGAAGCTGTACTGAAGTCGGGAACGCCACTGACTTCTAGTAACAAGCGAGCTTTGGGCTGAAAAACGTTCTCACAGCAGCAGGGAAGAAAAGGAGTGGAGACGGGGGGGTGTCGCTCACAGCTGGGGAGGGCAGAGCCCCCCAGGAGGGCGCAGCAGGCTCCTGCGTGGAAAGGAGGATGGGACGTTTTGGCCTTTTGGCAGGGAATTACGTTTCCTTTCGCTGTTTTCACGCAGGGTGTTTCTGCTCGGCGCTGGGTGCCCAGGGGGGCCGCGCTCTGCGCCTTCAGCTCCTCAGGCACAGCGTCGGCTGCTCCCTTGAGGGCAGGTCCCCGTCCCGCTGCCCAAGCCTCTCTTCTTGTCCTCCCCCCGGCTCCTTACACGCTGCTGGGGTTGTAGCACAGCAGGTTGAACTCCAGGTTCTCCTCCCAGTGCCTGAGCAAGACAAAGAGCTGCTGGGCCGCCGCCTTCACCGCGGCCAGGCTGCAGCCCTGCGGGAAGCGCTGCTCCTGCAGCCACAGGCTGGCCTTGGCCGCCACCAGCTCCCACTCGACGAAGTAGGACGCCGAGCTGTGCTCCAGCCAGGCCAGCGCCACGGCCGTGGCCCACAGCATCCCCTCGGGCTCCGTCTGCCGCCGCAGCTCGATGTCGGCCAGCAGCGCCTGGACCTCGGGGCCGTGCTGCTCCGGGGAGGAGAAGCGGCGGATGGTGATGGCCGGCGGGGAGAGCTCGCTCTCGGCTCGCAGGGCTTTGGAGATGGTCTCCACGGCGCTCCCCGAGAAGTGGCGGGGGCGGCCGGCCGCGTCCTCGGTGGGGCTGCCGGCTCCGCGCGTGCCGTCGGGGACCAGGAGCCGCCCGTCGTGCCCGAGGTTTGCGTGCTCCCCGCCGGGCACGGCCTTCCTGGCGCTGCTGGAGCTCGAGGGGCTGAGCGCCAGGCGGTGGCAGGAGAAAGGCGACGTGCGCTTCAGCTTCTCCATGGGGATGCCGAGCGCCTCGCAGAAGGCCGAGTTCAGGAGGAAGGCACCGCAGGCCAGCTGCAGAGACGCCTGCAAGGAGCGGTGGGCACACAGAGATCTGAGATACTAACCTCTGCTGGGGAATTCGGGGAGAAAGCGTGCACAGATGGAGCAGCTCCTGTCTCTGTTGGCCAGCAAGAGCCCGCCGGGACGAGCCGGGGGTCCCCGGCCCCCCGCAGCACCCGCACAGCCACGGCCGGAGCCGGGAGCTGCTCACCAGAGGAAGGTAGTCGATGCTCTCGCTGTCACCCTCCGAGCTGGCTTCGCTCGTTCTGCCCGGAGATTTGCTCATGAAACCTTTGGCAGCTCGAGTCAGCAGCCTGGTTTTGTGGAGGGTCAGCCTGCGGGAGGACAGGGGGGTGGCCGTCACCTGCCTGTGTCCCCCCCCCCCCCGCGCCCACCTCCCCTCCATCGAACTGTCCCCATCCCCAGCCACCAGCACCACGTTCGCTGCTCGTCCCTCTGCTTGGGTCCGTGCTGGACCCGCGGGACCTGCAGGTCTGCTGGCAGCAGAGAGAGGTGGAGCTGGACCCTACCTCGCGGCAAAGAGGCTCTCGATGGGTTTTGGGGAATGTGCAGAAGAGGCAGCCAGGCTCTGGAACGGCGCTGGGAAGAAACATAAAGGCAGGAGTCAGGCGAGTGCAGCAGGAGAGCAAATGTCAGAGCTCAGGGAGCAACATCCACAACTTTGGGGTGCAGGGTGCCTCGCTGGGCTGCTGAAGCTCCACCGAAACCCTGCTTCTCCCCTTGCCTGCATACATTATGGGACAACGAAATCCCCGTGCATCTTAAAAAAGAGCGTGGGAAGGTCTGTACGAAATGCCCCCCAGGGCTCTGTGCCTTGCACCTCTGGAGAGAGCCAGGCCTTGCGCTCACAAGCCTAACTGTAGGCAATAAGGTTTAAAAAAAAAGAATACTCAGCAGAAAATTGGGTGAGGAGCCCGAATCACTGACTCGATTTCCAGTGATTACATTTGAGCAGCCCGGAGCCATTTCCCTGCAAGCTCCCATGCCCCGGCCTGACTCTGGAGAGTGGCTCTCAGGAGCGCTGCGGCCACGGGGAGCAGTGAGGCCCGGCCTGAATCAGCTCCAGGTTTTTAGCCGGGGCCACCCCGACCTTTGGGCACCCACACCTCGGGAAAAGGCGCGAGCACCTTCCCCTACCTTCTGGGGGACGGCAGCCGGAGGACAGCGGGGTGCTGCAGGGCGACGGCCCGGCCTCATCCGCATCTGCAAGGGATTTACGGCGTCAGCATCACCCGCCCAAAATCACCAACCCCTTTTGCCCACCTCCACCCCGCTGCTGGGGCAGAAGGAGGCCACCACGGGCTGCCTGCCGGGCACCGACGCTGCCTTCGCCTTCACCTGCCTCGGGTGCCAGCACCCCTCACCTCCCCGTCACGCTAAGCCCCTGAATGCGGAGGCAATTTTAATTCAGCTGCAGCCCTGGCAATGCCTGACGCGGTCCCAGCCCAGCTTGTCTTCATTAGCAGAGGATTTGGTGACAGGCAAGTGCCTCGCATCCCCTCGCCTCTAATTACGCCCCGCTTCATCCCTCGTGCTCTCTGCGCCGCGGCTGCCAATTAACTCCCAAGCACGGGCAGCAGGCGCTGCCTGCGGCTGAGGAGTTTCAGGGTAAATTGCAGCTTTTGCCTTGTTTAAGGAGACGGATTCCGGGCAGATGCATGATTAATTGTCCAGAGCAAATGCCAGGGCTTTTTGGGGGGGGTCCTGCATGTGACGGCAGCAGGCTATGGTGTCGGAAATGCCATCTCCAAGGCTTGGAGGATGGATTTCATGCCTGGCAGCCATGGGAAGCAGCACCTCCTCCAAGCACCGTATTAAAAGAAGAAGGCAGAAGAAAAAAGACCAGAGAAAATACCCCTTAAATAAATAAATAAATGAACACCTTAATGGACTACACCACGAAGAGGAAGGAGACAAAAAAGCCAAGGAGCCTTACCCGTGCCATGAAATCCATCATCCCCGTCCTGGCCGCAGGGTGACAGGGGACGTGCTGGGGAAAAGCCACGGTGCCTCCTGTGTCCCGAGCTGAGGCTCCTCGGGCTGCCTTGCCTGGCCGCTTGCCCTTGGCGCGAGAGAAGGGAATTGCCAGCGTGAGCGAGGGACTTGGAACCACAAAACCCACGGACTGGCGAGCTCGGCCACCTCTGGGCACCCCGAGCTGAGGCTGGACCCTCTGCCTGCAGCCCTGCATTACCCGCGCGGGTGTAGGCGACGCAGGGGGGCAGGTAGGTGCTGGTGCTCAGGTCCACCGGCACGAACGCCGTGTACTTGCTGATGACGTTGCAGGCCTTGCTGGTGTGGACGGCGTTGAGCTGGTACCGCCGGCCTGACCCTGCCGTGGGAGAGATGCCCGGATTCAGCACCCGTGCCCTGGACCCAGCTCCCTGACCCACCTCGGCGCCTGGGCTCCGAGCCCAGCAGCGAGGGCATCCCTCCGAGCGATGCCTCGTGCTGCTTCTCCTCTGCTTTTACACGCGCAGATATTATTTCACGGAGCAGAAGCTTGAGGAGATGCACGGCGTGCAGCTCAGGGCGGTGACACCTGGCTGCTGCTGGACCCTCCGAGTTTGATGCCACCCCCTAGCACTAAGTGCTCAAAAACCACCGCCAGCCCACGCGTGGAGGAGAGGAGCCGGAGCAGGGAGCGTGCCGACGTGCAGCAGGAGTGGGAGAAAAGGACACAGCAGGTGTAGGGGCAGCTACGCGAGGCACGCAAGATCTCCCGTCACCGCCTCGTGTAAACTTGAGAGCCAGGCGAAGCGTCAGCGAGCCACCCGGACGCAGGGCGTTAATTTCCGGGCATTAATTACCGTGCTCGATTTCACACTCCCTCTCTGCAAGCTGCTCCAAGTCCCGGATGACAGACTTGGCTGCCAGGTGGTGGAAGGTCTCGCTCCACAGGTCCTCGTCGCCCTCCTCCTGGCTGCCCCGCTCTCGGAGGAGCGGGCGGATGTCGAAGGCGACCTCCCACTGCACGGGCTCGCTGCCCCGCAGCCCCTTCACCACCGCCTTGCAGGTGGCACGGGGCGAGCACGGGGAGCCCCGGGCGGCGCCGAAATCCCAGTCCTGGGGCTCCCAGTCGGAGGAGGTCTCCGTCTCGAACGTGAAGGACGGATGCTGGGTGCCTTCTGCAGAGAGGGGGACAACCACAGTGTTAACCACGTTGGCTGGAACCCAATTCCCCTCTGTCCCTGATAAACCGCAATTAACCCTTCCTAATTTTCAGCACAGCTTTCTGATGGGCAACACCACGCCACCAAAAATTCGTTGCGGGCGGCCGGGCCCCCTCTGCCCCCTTACCCGGCTCCCCGGGGCTTCGGCTGTCGGATGAGGACCGCAGGCTGCCGCTGGCATCCAGCTGCCCCAAGCCCCGTCCAGCAGCAGCCTCGGGCGCTGGCGGGGATTCGGGGCGCTGGCAGGAGGACACGCAGCTCCCGGGCAGCAGGGACGGCCGGCGGGCACCCGCACCGTGGATCCTGGTGGTGGAGGAGCGCAGGCTGGCGGCGAAGGGCTGGGAAATGCAAACACGGCAAGCTTTGCCCACTGGGACGCATCCGCAGAGCATCCCCGAGGCGCCCGAAGCCCCAGGGCCTCTTTCCCCAGACGTGCGGGAGGTGAAATAGGGGTTTCAGCCCTCCAGGCATTTTAATGACTTTGCTCGGGAGCCAAAGGAAAGAAGAGAGGCAGAAAGATCAAGCACCAGTTGCTTGGTAACGGAAGGGGGGGGGGAAACAAGGGATGGGGAGACGGGATTTTATTTTTAACGAGGCCGTTTCTCCACTTTCAGGAGACACGCATCTCCCCCTGTGGCATCTGCAGCGCCAGATCTCGTGCGGATGGCAGGCAGGAACCCAGCCTCCAGCACCACTGAGCTTGTGATGAGCCCACGGGCAAAAACGGGAGGCAGGCAGCTGGGGAGGGGGCAACCCGAAGCGGGAGAGGCTCACCTAGAGAGGAGGGAGATGCCTACAAGCCAAGAAGCCCCTTCCCGTTCAAAACCTGGGCTCTCCTCCCAGGCAGGGCGAGGAGCCGGGGCTTTGAGCTGCCGGCCGCCAGCCCTGACCTTTCCATCCCAGCACGGTGTGCGTGGGGATGAGCCGAAGGCTCGCCTTCACAGCCCCAAAAATGTCAAGCCCTGGCAGCCGGCCTTGGAGCCGGGAGAGTTGCTGGGAGCCCTCGGAGCCCTCGGGGCGGCGAAACCAGGCTGCAGGTAATTAGGAGCAGGGCGCACGCTGTTAAGCACTGACTGCCCTCCGGTCCTTTCTACCTCTCATGCACGGGCCAGGTGCTTTGCTGGGCCTTGGCAAGGTGAGGGAGGTTGAGGGCATCCCCCAAAACACCAGCGCTTGCCTTCCCTGAGGTGCTTTTCAGCTAGAGGGTAGAGGCTTCGTTCCTCTCCACGGAGCAGGGACCCTTCACCCCCTTCATCCCCTTCGTTCCCCAGCCTTGCCTGCAGACCCCCTGCGCCCCAGCGGCAGCTGAAGCCGAGTGGAAGCCCAGCCATCCCTCTCCGTGTTTCCATGGGAACAAAAGTGTGGCAGCAGCAGCTGCTGCACATCCTCCCGGCCCTGATTTCGGAGCTGAGCACTGCGGCGATGCTGAGGAGGGGAGAGGACCCGGCCCCAGCCTTCCACAGAGCAGCCTGAAGTTGTCCCCGGGGCTGCCGCCTTTCACCCGCTGCTGGATGCAGACGTGTCCAGGTCTCAGCCCAAAGCTCTGTAGGGGCTGAGGCTTCCAGGGGAAGCAGGTGAATCTGCTTTGGGACCAACCCTGGGACCCTGCAGGGCACGGATGCGCCCCAGGCAGAGTTTGCGTCGCGTGGCCAAAGTACAGATGGGCAGGGAGAAGCTTGGGGGTGAGCCGAACAGCAAAGCAAAGGAGGAAGAGGAGAGGCATTCGGCAAACAGAAGCAAGGAGCAGGATCCCGTCCTCATTTCCTCCGTGCTTGGGGCACACCTCGGCACAAAGTGCACCCGTCAGGGCTGGCGTCACCTGGGCTCCTTCCCTTCCGCACCCGAGACGTCCCCGGTGCTGCAGGCTGGCCCCAGCCACACGCGGAGCCTCTCCGGGGGCACCCACCTGGAAATCCACCGGGCACGGCTCGGGGCTGAGCTGCTGCAGGTCCTGCAGGTGGGCTTTGCGCAGGGGATTCCTCAGCAGGGCGCTGCCCGGATCGCTGGCCGTGGGCTCCTTCCGGAGGGGCTCGTGGTTGGCCACCTGGTTGGCACTGTACGCCCGTCTCCTGGAGGACGTCTTGGCATCCGTTCCTGCACGGAGGGAGAGAGGATGGGCTCCGGTCCCCCTGGGGACCAGGGGGACACACTCGGCCCTGCTCGGTCAGAAGGGAGGCGACAAAACCACAGAAGGAAACGAGAGCACTCAGTCCCCTGGGGGATGCCAGGGGAGCAGGCTGGGAGGTTTTGTCTGAGAGATCTTCAGCCAGAAAAAAAAAAAAAAACAACAAAAACCTGTCTGCATTTACCCAAATCTCCTTGGAGAAGACAAAGGGTTCACTAATGAAATTTCATTAGCGCAGACATTTTCCTGTCAGAGCGAGAGTAGGATTTCATTTGGAAATGCATGGTTTCTCATTATTTTTGACAAGGTTGAGAGGATGCACAGCACAGCTCTTCTCTGATTACAAGCAAAGAACACCCCACGAGTAGCGGAGGTTTCCCTTGCAGCACGGAAATGCAGCCCCGACCAGGGCTTCGGGGCCATTTTTCCCCTTCTCTTCCCCTTGAACTCCAACTCTGGGGCTTGCTGCAATAAGCAGCTGTTTCGCGTGGCCTGGCTGGGCTACCGACCTGCTCCAGCCTCCTTCCCTGCACACCGTAGGCAGCTCGGACAGCTTGTAAATAATTACATGTGGCCAAATCTGGAGCTGCTCTGAAAACCTCTGGGGAAGCCAGATCTCCAGGGCTTCCCTCGATTTCCTGACACGTTTGGGTAAAACATCCAAACCGAACAGACTCGCTCGAGCCTCGGGAGATCCGTCACTGCTCCTGCAAACCCCCCTGGCGCTTTGCAGAGGTACAGCTGGGAAGGCTTAGCTGTCAGGGAAGGAAATTGGCAGAGCAGAGAGGAAAGCTGGTTAGGGAGACGGGGGCATCACCCCCACGTTTGCACAGCGGGAAACCTGACCGGTGTCCGTGTCCGATTCTCCGCCGGGATCCCTGCCCACCGCCAGCTGATCCGGGGTACGCTCGGCCGGGCAGCACCCCTCCGGGTAGCTCCAGCTCTCCGTGCTGGCTCCATCTTCCTGGGAGTGCAAGAAAACTGAGCTGCTCGACTCCTGGGAGCGCATCATGCTGTACCGCCGCCTCTTGTCCTGGGGAGAGCGGAGAAGCAGGTCCCAGGGCTGCAGCCCTCGGATGGGTTCGCACCCCGGTGCCCTTTTCGCCCCTTTCCACCCCCTTGGCCACCCGTCGGGCTCCCCAGTGGCTCGCCTGCTGCTTCCCTTCCCACCCGGTGAGCCACGAGCAGTCACGGCCGCAGGTTTGCAGGGGGGGAAAAAGAAAAAGGAAAACAAAAAAAAAGCCCCCGGGTTGTGGGCAGACTCACCGATCGGGGGGTGGAGAGGTACAGCGAGGTGTCGCAAACGACGCCGTAGCCAACCAGGCGGTCACCGGGGAAGAGGCAGCTGGTGCTCACCGGGGAGACCAAGACCTCGGTGCTTTCGGGAAAGACCCACTCCACGGACACGTCGCTCAGGACCGGCGCCATCGCCTTCTTCAGCGACCTGATCATCTGGGGAAGTAGAGAAGAGCAGGCACATGGAAAGCCAGGGTTGTGCGTGCCGTGGCGGTGCCTGGTCCTGCTGCTGACCCTCCCGTGCTTCCGCAGAGCACCCCGAAAGGCGCGGGGGTCTCCGACAGCCCCTGGCCAGCCCCATGCCCTGACCCAGGAGAGAGCCCAAACCTGTGAACATCTCACGGGCAGACCCAGCAGGGAGCCCACGGGCATTTTCCTGCACACCAGCAGGGGTTAGCACCAGCTTTCCAGGCAGAGCATCTTAACCATTCCCTGGTGTCCCCACTGCTTGTTCACAGGCTCAGGGAGATGCACCAGGCTGTGGTTTATACAGCTATTAACTGATGCCTCAGACTGCTGAAGGCACCAAGCTGCACAGCCCGCAAAGCTCTTTATTAATAGCTCTATTAAAAACAAACAACAAAAAACAATGGCAAAAAAACCCTCTCTTCACTGTTTTTGTTTTTAATTTACATCAGAAATGCTGATGCTGGTCTGTGTGCTACAGGTTCCTGCAGAAGGGGTGGGCTGCTGAGGCCCTTTTGAGATGAAGAACGCAGGAGGCAGCTTTTTAAAGATATTTAGGAGCTTAAGACCCGATTCCCTTGGGGTTTGGTCACTCGGCAGATGACACCGTGCTTTTACCAGGGGACAGAGCCCGTTAAGGGCCGTTCTTACGGCACATCTGAGTCACCGGCCCTGGTCTTCACAGGGAGAGTGGAAATGAAGCTCCCTCGTTTGCTTTAAAGCTGGCTTAATAGGCAAAGCCATCGCCGCGTGTTCCCCTCCCTCCAACCCCAGGTACTTCTTGCCTGAGCAGCGCGAGGGCCGAGCCTGACTTCAAAACTAATTGGCTGCTTTGATGCCGGCTCTCCTGCCCTTGCCTGTGCCTGCGACAGCAGCTACCTTTGAAGCCGGAGCTGCCGTATTGAGGCTATCGCCTCTCCCCTTCCCCGCGCGGGGTAAACAGGCTCCCACTCCCTCCGACAGCCGGAGATGAGGCTGCTCTTTCATCCCCTCCCGCTCACCCACCTGCCGCCGAGTGGGAGTCGCGCAGGCAGCACCGGGAGAGGGAGCGGGACCGGCTGCTGAGCCGCTGCCTCCCCCTCGCTGCGCGCACGGCAGTGTCGGAGAGCGATGAGGTGGCCCTGGGGGGCACGCTGCTGGCCCTGGGGGACATGCTGCTGGCCCTGGGGGACACGCTGCTGGCCGTGGGGGGCTTGCTGCTGGCCCTGCCCTCCCCATCTCCCCGCAGCAGGGAGGGCGGCCGTACCTTGGGCTGCAGCCGCTCGCCCTCGGCCAGGAACTCAGCGGTGCCCCTGGACACGGCGGCCAGCCCCTGCACCAGCCTCCTGCAGGCGTTGGGCCCGATGCCGAAGCTGTAGCACCTGCAGGAGGACAGAGAGCGTCAGGCACATCGAGAGGTTCCCAGTTTCCCTGCTGGCCTCTCTGCCCGAGCAGGGCTCCAAGGTTTTTTCGGCTGCGACCCTCATTTGCAGGATCCCCCCCCCCTCTCCCTGCCTTCTCCCTGAGTGCGAGCAAGCTGCCCAGTCAGCTCCTCTCCCTGCTGAGCGCCTGTGGTCAGCAGCATTAAAGACCTGGCAATTATCTCTGCTCGCAATTAAACTAAACGTTTTCTCAAGGAAAGGGGAACCAGCCGGGCAGGGTGGCTGCCCTTGCTCCCCACTCAGCGAGTCGGGGTTGGCTTTCAGGCAAAATCCCGCGGGGAGGCAGCGGGATGCGGGGGGCGCGGGGGCAGCCCGGGGGCTCGGGACAGGCAGGGCGCAGCGTACGGCCCGGGCTGGGGGCAGCGCGGGGAGGAAAACACCTTCGGCAGCAACCTGCGTCTGCAGCAGGGGCTTTTCTTCTGGAGGTTTTAATCTCCAGATGGCTGCAGGTCTTACGGAGATTCGCACCCTCTTACACGGGGCTCTGATCTCCTTCGGAGGCCGGGCACGACTCAGCCACGCGCTGTGCGGTGCCCTGCGGGGCCACCCAAGCCCCAGCTCCAGCACTGGCTGTGCCCAGCTCGCTGGCACACCTCCAGGAGCGAGGGGTGGGTAGTCCTGTACCCCTGACAATCCCTCCATATAGGAAAAAAAATAGGACAGAGCCGCTTCCCTGATCAGCCCTGAGCTCTGAGGGACGGGAGAGGAGTAAGGCTTTTCTTGCATTTTTCTCATGTTTCATCTCCCTTAAGGAGACAGAGGAGAAACCAGACCGTCAGGGCTGGGGAACAGGCTAGGAGCAAATTTGCTGCTTCTCCCACCGCTCTTTTTCAGCCTATTCAATTCTGTGCAGCCCCATCCTGGAAGCAGCTGGGTCTGGACCCAGATGTGCTTTAAAAAAAAAAAAAAAAAAGCGGCAAGGAAGATTGTTCGTGTGTCAATCTCTCCTAGCAGGAAGCATCCGACAAGAGCCTGTGAAGTCGTCAGCCCAATTATCCCGCTTTTGATTGTTTAAAAAGCATCTGAACTTCTGGGATCTGTTCCAAACCCTTTGAGGTTCTCCCGTGGCTCGCAGCAGCCCGCTCTCCTGCCTCTATTTCTGACGCAGGGATATCTGTGCGACGGAGACCCGCGGCCCCCTGGGCTCGAGTAGCAGCCCACCCTGCTCACACCAGGCTTTTTGCCCGCGGGGCGGCGAGCGCCGTACCTGGTGGAGGAGGAGTGGTTCCTCAGCAGCTCGAGGACCTTCCCGGTGTCGCCCACGGCCCCGTCCGTCAGCAGGAAGAGCAGCCGGGGGTGGCCCCTGGGGATCGGCTGCCGCACGACCCACTTCAGAGGCGACAAGATGTTGGTGCCGCCCATGTCAGCCCGGATCCTCCTGATGCTCTCGCAGGCGACGGCCAGGCTCTCCTGCGAAAGGAGCAGCGGAGGCAGCAGCCTCGAGAGGCCAGCGCCCCCCAGCACCTCGCCCAGCCCGTCACCCACCTCGCAGTAGCTCCTGCTGGCGGGGAACAGCGTCTTGAAAGTGGAGCCAAAGCCAACGATGTTGAAGAGGCACGCGGGCATCAGGCTCTTGAGGAGGACCAACAGGGCGTCCTGGGGGGGTGAGCAAAAGCAGAGGGGTCAGGCACACCACGGCTCTATCCACCCTGCCTTCGCCCACGCCCTTCTCCCACCTGCATTTGATGCAAAGACAGCTCCTTGCACGTGATTCCCTGCACTGAGGAAGCACCGCATGCTAGTCTGCTGTTTTGCGAGCTCCTTAATGATCTTTGGGTCCAAAGCAGCAAGGGGAAGGGGGAGCTTTTGAAGAGCGGAGCAAAATCTATTTATTTATTTTTTTTAACTGGTGGAAGCCGTGCTTGCGGTGCAGCACTGCAGCACCGAGCTGGTGGATGAGAAGCGGGGTGTGAAACGGAGAGCCGCGACGCAACGCATCGCCGTGCCCGAACCCGCAGGAGCAAACAAACAGCCCAAAGCTACACAAAAGGAAAAGCCTCCCCCAGCCCCAACTCTCTCGTAGCTGGCACCGATTGAAATAACAGGGAAGGGCTGCTTCAAGCACTTCTCTTCGCCAGAAGCTGTTACCTAACTTGCCTAGTCCTGGGCTTTTATGTAAGGGGCCACCAGCGCGGTCTCAGAGGTGCGTGGTGGCTGTGGACGGAGCACCGCTGCCAGGCAGCTCCCCCGGGAGCTTTGCAGGGCAGCTCCGGCACTCAGCGCTGCAGAAGAGGGAGGACAATCCAAAAGCAAAGTGCTGGCAGCGCTGGGAGCGCCTCTGCGCTCGCTGTTTATGTGCTGATCGAGGCAGACTTCTGCCGAGGGCAGCAGAAACCCTCGAGCCAGCCCTAGGAGAGGAGCTGCCAAGGTCACGCAGGCGAGGGCGGCCTCCTCTCGGCCACGGGGTCCGGGCTGGCCCCGCGGAGACGCAGCCACGCGGCAGAGCCGCGAGGTAACGTACGTGAGCGGGGCTGCTGCCCTTTAGCAGGCTCCCGAGGACTTTACACCAAGCTGTTAGCTCAAACCTACGAGGATGTATTTATATCGCCGCTTCCCGGCAGGCTCCGGGGGTGCTGGCTCCTGCAAATCTCAGCGCTGACATCCCCGCCTTGGAACTCGTTGCAAGGATTAAAAAAAAAAATAAAAATATATAAAAACACACAAAAATAAACAACAACAAAAAAAGCAGATTTCCAAATATTTCTGTTGAAGCACTTCCCAAAGTGGGCTACCAAAGCCTGCCTTCTGTTTGAGCGAGCAGAAGGATTTATTGCTTCTTGTGGTAAATATTGATCCTGATCCCATTGCACTCGGTATCAATACCGGCGCTCAATACGGAGAGATGTTTGCCTCCGGAGAAGTCAATTCCCAGTTACTTTGCCAGCCTGGCCGGTGCCAACGCATGCACCACCTCTTCTCCCCCTGATAAGAGCCCGGTCCCGCTGCCCCACACGGAAGGGGACGCCCTGAACCTCCCACCCCCGTCATTTCGGCTGACCTGGACGGGGGCTCTGTCCCCGCAGTGTCTCCAAATCGCCCGGGGACGGACCAGAGGCCCGCACGCAGGCCACGCAGCGAGCCAGAAAGCAGAAGCCTGGCCCGGAGCAGAGACACCTCCTGATTCCCAGGCTCTGAAACGTGGTGAAGGAAAAAGGGGGGGGGGACCCCATGCGGCACCAGCAAAGCCACCGCGGAGATAACACCGGGACAGGGCACAGCCAGGGCTTCCCAGAGGACCCCCCGCAGCCCCCCTCGGGCTCCCCACCGCCTGCGATGGCACCGCACGCTCCTTTTTGCTCCTTTTTGCCATCCTCGGCAAGTTCCCATGGAAACGAGAGGCGGATGGGGAGGGAGATGGCTTCGAGATGCTCCCCGCCACCCGCCTCCGGCTGCGGGCAGAGCTGCTGCCGGAGGTGGGGACGCGGTGGCGCTGGGGACACATTTTTTGGGGGGGGGCACTTTCATACCCCAAATCCAGCAGTCGCCCGTGTTAGGGACGGGGGTGAGCGGGACACCCCTGGCTGCAATCGGAGCCCCAAGGGGAAGCCTGCCCCTGCACCTGCTCAGGAGGGTGCAATGTTTTAAGGTATCGGGGCTCAGCTGGCCCCGAAAATCAAGGGGAACTTCCCAAAGAGAGCTTTTGCCAGAGCTGCTCCCCGAGACGTGCCAGCTGGCGGACACTGGCGGACACCAGCCTGCCCCCGAAGCGCGTTAAGGGCTAAGGATAATGAAACAGCCACCGGTGTAGGAACCTCTCTAGATCCCATGAGCAGTGGCCCAGAGCTGAGCCGGGTCCCAGAAGTGGGAGATGGCTGCCGGGATGGCCCTGCAGCCGCTGGACAAGGCGCGGTGCCCCCGTTCCCCTCCATGGGATTCAGCCCAGCGCAACCACCCAGCGGCCACGGGGAGACTGCTGTTGGCTGGCTCTGGGCAAGGGAATCCGGTGTGGCGGCTCTGGGGGAAATTCAGGCCCCCAGAACACCATGGCAAAGCCTTTCTGTGGCCCCTTTTTTACCCAGAGCGCTCAGCACACCGCTCACAACCCTCCACCAGGCTGCAGGAGATAAGCGGTGTTTGAGAGAGGGGTGCCTCGTGCTCTAACAACTTCTCCAGGTGCGCTGCCCATCAGCGACACGTCTCCTAAGACCAGCGCAAAGCCCCGAAGCATCCTTTGCTCTTCTCCAGAGGTTTCCCACTGGGGCAGCGGCCAGGCCCCGGGCACGGGCAGAGATGGAGAAGGGTCACAGGAGATGGGAAAGCAGCAAGAGAGAGAGGGAAATATATTTTTGTTTGGTGCACGGACGGGAAGGAGAGGAGCAGGGGCAGCAAGCGTCACTGCAGGTACCTAACGAGCAGCACGGTCACGATGACGAAAGCCACGGCGTATAATTACCCCCCATCCCCTCTTAATGAAGGCTCATCAGCATTGACAACCCTCGCTGACATCGCACAGGCGCCTCCCGTCCCGCGCGGTACCTTGACGCGGTCGATGCTCACGCCGCCCATGCTCCTACTGCGGTCGACCAGGAAGATAAACTCGCCGGGGGCTTTGCGGAGGTCCGCCTGGGCCGTCCGCAGGTCCGGGCAGAAGTTCAGCATGACGACGGGGTGGTGGGGGATGTCCTTGTTCAGGCGCTTCCTGATGATCTCGGTCTGCAGGGAAGAAGGAGAGGGAAGGCAGCGGGGGCAGCATCCTGCCGCCCCGTTCCACCTGGAGGGGGTTCACAGCGTGCCTACAGACGGAGATGCTCGTTCTGGCCCCGGTGATGAAAACACCTCGCCAAAATGATTCTTAAATCGTCATTATTTCCCTCGGGTAACACAGTTCGTTAGCACCACTTGGCGTGACACGAGGCGCAGAGCTACCCAAGGCTTTGTGCACGGCCACTCGATGACAAAGCGCAGGACGCGGCGCTCAGCACGCCGCGCTGGCCGCTTCGCTTCCTTCCTGCCACCTCTGCCCTGCCGCTGCTCCTGCCCGTTCCCTCCACCGCTTCCCTTTGTAGGAGCCGAAGCGCTTCAGAGAGCCCAACCCGTCACTCAGGACAGAATTTCAATAGGAGCCCACACGACGCACATCTCTGCGCCGCGCACAGCTCTGATGGCTTTCTGCATTGTGTCTGCTTTTATTTCAAGGATCAATCTCCATTGGAGACGTGATAAAATTAAACCAGGACAAACCCTCTCGAGCTGGTTCTGCCACCCGCCGTGGTTTCCAGGTGGCTCCGTCGCGCCCCACCTGCTCCCCCGGCTCCACAGGGCTACAGGAGGCCGTGCAGCGAGCTGCCCCGGCCCCGCAGGCTTTTCCTTGCCTTTTTTTTTTTGCCTTTTTCCTTGCTTTCGGAGCCTGCCGGTTCTGATTTCACGAGAAGAAACCAGACCCCAAAGGGCTGGTTTTCTCCTGCATTTCCCTCTCGAGCTTCGGGAAATAAATGAACCTGCCACCGGGAGCTGGAAGGGTGTGCTCCGTTCCCCTTTTCCTGCGCTCAACATTATTTTCGTCAGGATCTTTCCCAGCATGGATGTCCATCCGATTTCAGACTGGGAACCCTGCCCAGGCGTGGAGCTGTGCCCCTGGGCCCAACTGCAGTGCTCCCCGGGATGCTCCTGGGGGATCCAGGACACAAAATCCCCGTGTGACGGGGACTAACCAGATCCTGCCGGCCGAGAGCGATGCCCGCGTGCGCTCCTCCCCACCATCCTGCCAGCTGATGGGCACCCAAGGCTTCTGCATAGCTACCCGAGGGATGGAAACAAACGACCCTTTACTGCCGAAATTTCTGGGCTAACTCGCTGAAGGCAAGAGGTGCCGGGTGGCACCCGCTGAGTAGCGTTGGTTCTCACCCGAAATCTACCCCGAGGCGTTTAGGGAGGAAGGCTTCTTTCCAGGAGGGGGGAGCCTGGGGCACAGAGGGGGGCTTCCTGCGGGGAAACGTCTCTGGAATGATCCCCCCCAAAAACCAATTTGACATGCTAAAGGCACAGAAATAATTAGGGAGCCATCCGAGCCCGAGCGTGGGAGTTTCGTTTCGTTCCACCTGCCGCACAGCCGAGGCAATTAGAGGAGACGCCCGCCGTGCGGAGCGAGCGCCGTCCTCATCCCTGCGCCGCACTGCGAGAGGAAGCCCAGGGGAAGGGAGCAGGGCAGCCGGGCGATGCATCTCTCGGGGAAACGAGCGCTGGGGGAGACCCCCACCCCGTAAACTCGGACGGTTCCCCCGGTCCCCTCCTCTCCGCTCGGCCCCGGCACACCGGTGCAGCAGCTCGGGGTGCGGAGCTGTCACTCAGCGCGTCAGAGCTGCCAGGAGAGGAGGCAGAAATCCCAGAGCAGACATTTCTCCATTTGCTCGTCAACAGAACAAAGAGAAGTTTCTGCTACCTTTGTCTCCAGTTGAGCTCATTATTCCAAGCCCGATCGCTTCTATCTTTCTGACAGCCATCCAGAAAGGGTAAACATTTACCGAGCAATTAAAAGAATATTTTATTCTATGTCACTGCAATAATACCCTTAATGCTATAATAATGCACCTACCTAATTACGCTGTGCTAGAATAGCACTAATTACACACACAATAACCATCTCAGAGCTTCTTCCACACTCGGTTTATCAGAAGCAACGCAGAATTTTCCCCTCTTCCTCCACACCAACCCCTCTCCGAGGGAGGATGCTGCAGTTATTGGACCGGCGTGATGCAAGCAAGCAAAGCAAGCGTTTTCTTGCGCAGCTCCAGTGCCAAGGAAAGCCCGGGCTGAGGCTCGGCAGCTCGTGCCTCTCACCTTTTTCTCGGCGCTGGGGTCCTTCTTGGTGCCTTTAATGAAATCGTTCTTCCCCTTCAGGTGTCGTTCGTACTCCGCGGGTGTCATATCGCCTTCTTCCATTAAGACGTGAGGCATGTGGGGCTCTGGAAATGCAGAACCACTTGAGCCAAACGTCAGCTTGGCAAGAAACACAGACACCCCCAACTGCAAAGATACAGGGGCAGCCCCGAGAGGGTCCGGGATTATCTCACGGAGAGCCCCTGGCCCCGACACCAGCGCTACGGGACAGGGCTCTAGGAAGGGGCTGCGGCAGCGGAGGGAAAGCAGAGCCCACCTACCGCTGGGGTGGATCAGGATCTCCACGGGCCTGTCAAAGGTGTGCTTGTCGGCCAGCGTGATGACGATGCTCCTCGCCGAGCGAGCCGAGGGGTCGGCGTCCGCGCGGATCTTGTGCGTGGGGCTCTCGACGCCTGCCCGGGGGAACCGCGGGGCGGTTGGGGAGGACCAGAGGACCCCACGCCAGGAGGGAGATGACGAGGGTAGGCATTGCCCAGAGGCGACGAGAGCCCCGCAGCACGCCCTACCTGCCAGCAAGCACGGCCCCCGGATCTCCAGGTGGAAGCTGAACTCGTATCCGGAGGGGTTGGTGGCCTCGCTCTCCAGCAGTTGGGCCAGGCAGAAGCTGCTGCCCTGCTCCGGGCTCCCCGATCCGCAGCAGGGCTTGGCTCTGCGGGTGAGACGAGCCCCGGTTAATGCCGGGCACGCGTGCTGCGTCCCCAGGGACTGCACGTCTGCAGCCCCTCTGCTCCGGGGTGTTGCCTCCCGTTCCCCCCCTGCTCCCCAGTCCCATTCCCTGGCTTCGTACGTCCGGAGCTGGTGGCCAGGAAGGGTGCTGGTGCTCTCCGAGCTGGGCTGCGGGACCCTGGGGACACACACGGCTGGCAGGAGGACCCTCACGGCCCCGCTGGGCAGCGTCTGCAGCTCCGAGGAGGTGCTGATGAAGACGGAGATGCTTTCCAGGGGAGGAATTGTGCCCAGGCTAGCCACAAATGCAATTCTCTCCAAGTCCTCGTCCATCACAATCCTTCCTGCAGAGATGGCCCCGCCACGAGACACGGTGTCAGCCACAGAAACTGCTCCTCCGCAGGCCTCCGCCACCACCCCAGCCCTGGGCCGCACTCTCAAAGCAACCTCTGCTGCAGAGATTCCTCTAGAGAGCCCAACCCCCGGCCCTTTGCATCGCCCTTTTGGCTGTCCAGCAGCAACAGCGCTTTCCAAGAGGGATGGGGCCGTCCCTTTTGGCAGACACCATAAGGACGCGAGACCCAGAGCCTCATCTTTTCAACGCTTCTTCATCTTTCCTTCCCCATGCTCCCCCAAAACCCTCTCACCGCTCCTGTCGTGAGCTCGTCCATCGGGGTGGCCGCAGCTGTCGAAATAGGCGGCGTCAATCTTGGCCTTGTCCTTGATCTGCACGGTGATGGCGCGCCGGCACACCGCCGCCTCGAACCCGACCACGGTTGTGTGCTCATCCAGGGGGAAGACAAAGAGCCCTGCCGGCCAGCGGGGTTTTAGCCCCGCAAGCCCTCACCCAGACCCACCGCAGGGGGCTCGGCTTCCCCCCGCCCTGCGCTCCCCACGTGGGTTTTCCCCGGCGGCAGCGGTGGCAGAGGGGCGTGCTGCTGCCACCTCCACCTCAGCGGGTGGAGAAATGGGGCTCGTGAGAGCCTCAAGGAGTTCAGCAGGGGAAGGAAGGAACAGAGGAACAACCCCGGGCACCAGGACGGGCTGGGAAATGGGCTGGCCGAAAAGGACCTGGGGATCCCGGTGGGCACCAAGGTGAGCCAGCAGCGCGCCCTTGCTGCTACGAACGCGCCCCTTAGACCCGCGCAACCTCGCGTTCACAACCCCCGAGGACTCGACCAAGGGGAGGCAGCCCCCGAAGCAGCGTGCTCCCAAACCCAGTGCGGAAACTTGCCTTCACACGGCTGCGCCTCCGGGTTGCGGTAGGTGAGTGAGGCCGTCATCCCGCAGGCGTAGCCGCTGACGCACGAGGTCACCTCGGAGGCGGCGAGCGGCAGCGGGCGCCGGGTGCTGCGGTTGATCAGCCCCGGCATCTTCCCCGGCGGTCACGGGGCGCCCGGTGGCGAGCTGGGGGACGCAAGGAGGAGCCCCGGGGGACCCGCACGTCCCCGCCACCTCCTGGAGTCTTTGGCGGCCCTTCTGTGCCCGCTGCTTTCCTTGCTTGCTCCTTGCAGCAGTCTTGCTAGTGGTCCCCGGGGTACTCGCGGCCCTGTGGGCAGGACAGAGGGCAGGAGAGATCCCCGTGGGACAGGACCCGGGGTGACGGCCCTGCTGGCAGAGGTGGGGATGGAGGTGAGACCCCGTAAGACAGCGATGGGGGATGCAGGGCCAGGCAGCAGCAGGACATCGTGGCGGCGAGCGGCACGCCTCGCCAGCCCCCAGCTACGGCTGGAGCGGGGGCACAAGGGGTTAGCTGCGGCCTTCCAGGCTCTCCTCATCCCCCAAGGGACACGTTCCCCTCGGGGAAGGCTCTGCCCTCCCCATCCCCTGCACAGGGCGACCCATCCTGGCTTAGCAGAGACATTCGGATGCACAGCGGCCACTCCTGCCAAGCCCGTTTTGGCCCCCTCCCAGCAGCTTTCCTCGGTGCCAGCTCCTCTCCCCAAGGGCCGGGGTGCCAGCTCCGGCCCCAGGTGACCCGGAGCCCTGCCCCAAAACTGCTCCAAAGGATGGGGAGGGCTCCAGGGAGCTCTGGCTTGCCCTGCTGAGCCCCTTTCCCTGCCCCAGGACAGGGCTGGAGGAACCGACACCATCGAGTGACTGCAGCACAGAGCAGGGAGAGGAGGGAGCGGGCATGGGGACCCCCAGGGCACCCCCTGCGCCCCCCAGGAGCCCACCCCAAGCTCCCAGCTGGCAGCACCCTCGCTCCCCAGCAAGGGAGCAGCCCGTGAGGAGCAGCCCCGCATCATCCCAGCCTCGGACGCTGCTCGCTGCGGCATCACAGCCGCTGGCCCGGCCTCAGCAGGACAGATCGGCGCGGCCGCCCTGCGCTCGCTGCATCAGCAAAGCCAGCCGTGCCCGTAATCCTGCCCGCCAGGGGAGCAGCAGCGCAGGGCTTTGGACGTCAGTCGTCACTCGGCCGGCCACGCTCAGGCCCCGGCAGGCTTTATTTTCCCCTTGCTTTGCAAATGATCTTTCCTTGGCCGCAGGGGAGGGAGCTGTGCTGGTAATGAGCTGGGAGCTCAGCCCGGCCGAATTCGGTGCGCCACGCACGGGGCCGGCGCTGCTGCTGCTGCTGCGCCGACGTCGGAGGACGGCCGCTGTGACGCGCGGAGAGAGCGGGGCTCTGCTGCACAGCGCGGGTGTGATCGCCACGGGCAGGCCGGGAGCTGGATTTTAAGCTCGGGTAAAGGGCAATTATGTGCCTGGAAGCAGGGCGTGAAGCCCGGAGAGCTCCTCAGGGCTGCTCGGGTGCTATCTGTGCCCCTAAGCGCTTTGGTGCCCCCAAAAAACCTGGCTCTGGAGCAGGTGTACTAAAGGCAGAGGCAGAAAAATGCTCTTCTAAGGTGTGTTTTCACGCATTGAGGAGAGAAGAAAACCATGACTGCTGCATGCAGGTAGCCCAGCCCCCAAAAAGAGCGCCGGGGTCCCGGCAGTGCCACCACCCAGAAAGGGACCACGGGGTCCCCAGCACCCAGAGCAGACCTGGAGCTGCCTGCGGCTGCTGGGATAAAACCCACAGCACGACCTCGCCTGGGCACTGGTGTCCAAAAGGTGACTGAGGGTGAGGAGGGAGGGGGGAGAGGTGAGAACGCAGCCACTTGTGCCGGCGTCTGCTCGGGAAGCCGAGCACAGGCCAGCTGTCCCCTCGGGGATCTCGCTCTCGCCCCATCCTCGGTGTCGGTCTCCTAAACAGGCAGAAAACGTCCCCTTGGCCCCAGCTGGCCAGAAAGCCCTCTGCCATTTGGCGACAAGCTGTGCTTTCATTCCTTGCCACAACAAACCCCCGACTTTTCCTCCTTCTTGCTTCCCCCCCGCCCCACCCCACATTATCTGCCGGGGAGAAGGAACCCTCCTGGTAATTCCCCGCAGACATCTCACGCCGGTACCACAGCCCCACGGGGACCTGCGAGCCTCGGTGCCGAGCTCTCAGCCCGTGCCTCTCCCAAAAGGGGATTTTGGAAGCAGGGGTTTGGGAGCAGGGTTTTGGGAGCAGCTCCGCTCGCACCCCGGCAACGTCACCACCAGGTCCCACCGAAATCCATCCCGCTCGGAGGGTGCCTGTTGTTGTGCAACTGGGTGAAAAAAAAGAAAAAAACAGATATTCCTTCGGCTTCATTTGTATCAATCAACACTGACATCCAGTGGCTCGCCAGGCGGGGTACAGTCGGCGTGCTTTGCGGAGACGTGCACGGGAGCGCCTGTTGCACCGCAGCCCGGCCCCAGCGCTGCGGTGTGGGAACCCCGGCAGCATCTCGGGAAGGTTCCCGGCAGCCACACTGGGAAAGCAACACCCCACCTGCCTGCAGAGCCAAAATGACCAAACCCCTGCACTTCCAGAGCTTTTTGGGATCTGAACAGCAGTGGTATCAGGCTCAGGGCCGAAGCTTGAGGGAGGACCACGATTGCTTCCAGGATGCACCCCAAGAACGCGAGCGGTGCTGTCCGTGCCGGAGCCTTTCCCAGCTCCGGGCATCGCCCTGCCCTCTCCAGCCTCAAAACACGAGTGCTTGACTCCCTGCCTGCCCTGAAAAAAACAGCAAAACTGCTGCTGCTGCCCCATCCTGCACCTTCGCTCCCAGCTGGAGCGGATTTCTGCCCCCTTGGAGAGGCTGGTCTGGCCCCAAAGGGCACCCCAAGGTTGTCTTCACATCCCCAGGGACGGATTTCAGGGGGTGCGGACTGTCCCCCTAGCAGGGGCTGTGCCGTAGGTCTTGCCCCAGGTCCTGGGGCTGGATTTGGGTTCCTGGAGCTGTCACTCGCACCCCTGCTCTGGGAGCACCTCCAAAAGCAGGGGCTGTTACCCCTCCAGCCAGCAGGGGCAAGGGGGAGGGCGGCGGGGCATATTTTGGGTGTTACCATCGCACCTCACCTGCGAGCAAACTTTTCAAGCCCCCCTTGCTCCTTCTGACGAAGCCGGCCGAGTCAGAGGGGAGCCACGGGGACAGGCTGCCAGCGCCGGGCAGGGGATGCAGACATGGCCAAGGAGCAGCCCTGCTCCATCCTCTTCCTCGTCCCAGCACAGAGCTGCCCGGCCGAGCACGCACACCAGCCCCTGGTGCTGCAAGCCTTCACGTGGGGGGAGCAGAGGGCCCCCCCAAGCCACCGAGGTCACTGGGATGGGCTCGGTCCCCTCTTCCCCCAAAGCAGCGTGTCATCTCCCCCCTCCTGCCCAGGAGGGGATAAGACTGTCACCCCCAGCACTGCAGCACCACCATCCAGCCCCCTTCCCTCGCCCCCTGCCTGCAGCGAGAGGACAGCCCCATCGACGGGGGGGCATCATTTTGGGGAGCCATGGGAGGGGGGGGACACGGTCAGGGGCTCCCCAACCAGCTGAGAAAGGGACGACATAGGGAAGCAGCAGCTTTGCCAAGTGTGGGCTTGTCGCCTGCAGAAAAATATTGTGACAGGGATCTGTCGACAGAGCGGCTTTGTGCCGGGGTTGTGCACCGCCTGGCGAAGCAGCAGCCCGCACCCCCGCCCCAAACCAACCCCCCCACAGCCAGCCCGGCCTGCCAAAAAGGTGCAGGAGCAAGTGGAGAGCATCGTCTCCTTTCTTTTCCTTACCTTTCCTTGGGAGAGGGGGTGGGTGGGTGGCTGGGGGGGCTGGAGCAACTTCCCCCCCCCTCCTGCAAGCTCCTGCAGCTGGGCTGGGGGGGCCGGGAAGGCGGCCGGAGGGCTCTCGGAGGTGGCCGGCACTGCTTCAGCCCTGCTTTTGTCTCTGAAAGGCACGGAGAGAGACAGGAGATGAGGAGGGAGAGCGAGCACGGGAGGGAGAGACGGCGCGCCAGGGCTCGGGGTGGGGGGAGCCGCACAGCGGCCACCTCAGCGGCCCCCCCCCAAAAAAATAACCCTGACCCTCTCCCTCCCTGCCACCCACTGGGGCTCGGTGGGGTGCGGATGGGGACGGGGCTTACCCAGACGGACACACACGTGCGAGCACGCTGAGGCTCGTTCCCGGCTCGCCGGCTGCCCCCGGTGCGCGGCCGGGTGGACGCAGCCTTGGCGGAGCCCTGTGGGTGCCCATGGTTAGCTGGAGCCATTTGTGTCTGTCGGGGAAGGTAACCATGACAATCGCCCTCCACGCACACCGCCTCCCTCCCGCAGCCCCCTCCTGCTCCCGGGGGGCATGGGGAAGGGATGAAGGACGAGCACGGAGCCCACCAGGAAGGGAAACGGCACCTTGCTCGTCTGCTTCCCTTATGGGGGAAATCAAAGCCCCCCAGCCCAGCCTGCAGCCCCAGCACGGGGCTCCTCTCCCCCTGCTCGCTGCCGTGGGGCACGCGGGACACCCGTGGGGCCGCCCTACAAGCGAGGATGTTCCAGCAGGATGTGCTCGTGCCGGACACCAGCGCCACACGGGGCGGCTGGTGCTTAAAAACAGGGAAAATGGTCAAGGGGAAACCGAGGCACTGGGGACGCACCTCTGCTGGGGATGGGGCTGCACGGCTCCCCAAGGAGGGGACATGCAGCAGGGATGAGGTTTGCCAGCACAAATCCTTCTTGTAGGATGGCTGACCAGACCGACAGCGTCCCTAACGAACCACCTCGGCCACCAACTCTACAAGCAGACCCCAGCCGAGTCTTCTCCCTTCCCCGGAGGCTGACTTCAGCCCCGAAGCTGGAGAATTTACTGTTCTGATCAGACAAATAAATCAGCCGCAGAGCAGCCCACGTAGCCGGCTGCCGGCTCAATGTTTGCTTACTATGGCTTTTGTCTCTGCCAGAGAAAAGAACATATGTTGGGAAAAATCCCCAGATTCATACCAACAAACGTAGCTGAGGCAGGTTTATTTACCTTGCTGGGCGAGCTGTGCGACCCACCCGAGGGCCTCTCACGCACCGGGAGCACAGCACAGGTTCCCCAGCCCCTCCGCTCGGTGTCCAGAGGAGGCTTCGGTGACACGGAGACGCTGCAGGGCACCTGCGTAGACAGGGACGAGAGGGACTTCCCCGGATTTATCTGGAAGGAAAAAATCACAGAGGGCTGTGCGAAGGGCCAGGCCTTGTGTCGCTAATGTGCCAACATTGGAAAAGTCAGACTCACGCTACAACCTTGGTTTTCTGCCTTGCACCCCCGTTTCAGGGGCAGGAAGAGCTGTAGTTCCCCTGCAAATGTCACAGCCCCTGCTCTGCCCCAAGCCTCGGTTCCCAAAGGGACTCAGAACCCCAACTCTGCACCTCCCTGCCTGTGGGGAAAAACCTTCCAGTCACGGCCTAGGGAGGCTCAGCAGCTCCAGGACAAAATAAACGACCCCCAAGCTGTAAAAACTTGCATCGTCAGCAGCTCCAGCAGCTGCTCCCCAGGACCCGGGAGAAGGGCTCGCCTGCCTGAGGGACCCCACCTCACGCAGCAGGGCAGGTCCCGGCCCCGGCCCCATATCGTGGCATAGCGCCGGGCCCTACAAAACGCAGCAGGGCAGGGCTGGCTGCCGGTGCCATGCCATGGGGCTGGTCCCCGCACCATGCAGTGAGGCAGGCCCTGACCCCAGCCCCACACCACGGAGGGGACCAGGACCCTTCCTACACAGGCGGCTCGGGCTGACCCCAGCCCCACATCACAAAAGGGGCCAGGACTGAGCCCATACAGGGAGGCTCAGGCTGACCCCAGCCCCACACAGGGGTTAGGACTGAGCCCATACAGGAGGCTCGGGCTGACCCCAGCCCCACACAGGGGTTAGGACCCAGCCCATACAGGAGGCTCAGACTGACTCCAGCCCCACACCGCACCACAGGGGGGACCAGGACCCTTCCTACACAGGCGGCTCGGGCTGACCCCAGCCCCACATCACAAAAGGGGCCAGGACTGAGCCCACACAGGGAGGCTCGGGCTGACCCCAGCCCCACACAGGGGTTAGGACTGAGCCCACACAGGGAGGCTCGGGCTGACCCCAGCCCCATGCAGGGGCCAGGACTGAGCCCATACAGGAGGCTCAGGCTGACCCCAGCCCCACATCACAAAAGGGGCCAGGACTGAGCCCATACAGGAGGCTCGGGCTGACCCCAGCCCCACATCACAAAAGGGGCCAGGACTGAGCCCATACAGGAGGCTCGGGCTGACCCCAGCCCCACATCACAAAAGGGGCCAGGACTGAGCCCATACAGGAGGCTCGGGCTGACCCCAGCCCCACATCACAAAAGGGGCCAGGACTGAGCCCATACAGGCGGCTCGGGCTGACCCCAGCCCCACATCACAAAAGGGGCCAGGACTGAGCCCACACAGGGAGGCTCAGGCTGACCCCAGCCCCACACAGGGGTTAGGACTGAGCCCATACAGGAGGCTCGGGCCGACCCCAGCCCCACACAGCCCCGTGCCCCCCCGTTCTCCCCCTTTCCCCCCCCGGAACGCCGCTCTCCCGGAACGCCGCCCGCCCTGCCCGTGCCGCCGCCGGCCGGCCCGGAGGAGCGCGGCGCAGGCGCCCTCCCCTCGCCCGGCGCCATTGCGGCTGCTGGCGGCGAGGCCCGGCCCGGCCCGGCCATGGCCACCGACTCGTGGGCCCTGGCCGTGGACGAGCAGGAGGCGGCGGCGGAGTCGGTGAGCGGCTGCCGGGCCCCGGGGCGGGTGCGGAGCGGAGCGGGGCCGGGGCCCGGAGCGGGGCCGGGGCCCGGAGCGGTGCGGAGCGGTGCGGAGCCGGGGCCCGGCTGCGCTGGGGGCGGCCGCCGCCTCCTCGCAGCAAGCAGGCAGCGCTGCAGGGACCCGATTCTCCCCTTTTTTCCCTCGTTTTTTGGGTCGTTCGGTGCCTCGGGGGTCGTGGGGCCGGGTCCTCAGGACGGGGGGGAGGGGGGGGGAATATCTCTCTCTATTTTTTCCTTCTTTCTCTTCATCCCCCCCCCACCATCCTTTCCCCTCACGGTGCATCCAGGCGCAGGTGCATCCTCACCTCAGGGTCCTGCTGCCTCTCATGCCCCACAAACGCCTCTTTTACCCCCATTTCTGTGCCCTGTCTTCACACCGTCCCGGCAGCGGCACAGACCCTGCGTTGGGGACGCTCAGCCCCCGTCCCCATCCTCGCCCCTGTCCCCGTCCTCTCGCCCTGTCCCCATCCTTGCCCCTGTCCCCATCCTTGCCCCTGTCCCCATCCTTGCCCCTGTCCCCATCGGGGACCTGACCCCGCTGTTTTTCCTCGCTCGCAGCTCAGCAGTTTGCACCTGAAGGAGGACAAAGCCAAGCCGGATTCCAACGGTGAGTTACCCTCGCTGTGGTGGTCTCACCACGTTCCTGTTTGGAGCGGGAGCAGAACCCCTCGGGGACAGAGGGGAAGACCCCGAAGATGGTGGAGTCCGAGCCGAGCAACACCCGGCCGGTCAAGAAGCTGCAGGAAAAAAAACAAAAAACAAAACAAAACAGAAAGCTAAGATTGCTTAGCCAGTCGCAATGACTTAACTATCCACCTCTTGAGCTTGCCCTGCTGGGCTAACTCTTTCTGCCTGTGTCTTGATGGCAAAATTTCGTGGTGTGTTTGGCTTGGACCGGGCACCGGCGTTGATTTGGCCGCGCAGAGCAAGCTCTGCTCGGTTTTCCTGCTGTGCAGCCGCAGGGCTGTTTGCTGAGCCGCTCCATGGCTTTTCCACAGAATTCCAAACCTAAATCCCCTAAATCCCACTCCCCTCTCTTTGAATTCAGGCGCTGTCGTCAAGAAGGACGACAACGTTGAGAAGACAGAGGATGAGGAGAAAGGTGGGTGCTCGTCGGGTGAATGCCGTGGCGAGGCGTGTGGAAAGACAGATTTGTTTCCTGTGTACCTAAAGTAAGTCCACCTTACGCCCCAGGGTGGACGATCTTGTCTCCTGCCCCAAGGACCTCGTTGTAAATTTTAAAGCCGTTGGGTCCTGTAATAACCTGGGGGACTCCTGGATTAGAGTGAAGAGAGGTGAGGGGACAGCAGTGTCCTCAGAGGCAGGGCTGGGTGCAGGAGCTGTTGGATAACCCAGAGCTGGAATTTCAGAAGCAACCAAGACATTGCATTTCTGAAATGGCTGTTAAGAGGTGGGTGACGGCCCTAAATCCCTCAGAAGGTGCCTTACGAGAAGCTCACTTTAGAAGACAGACTCGTGAGGAAAACCCCAAAGTGCAGCAACTTCGCCTTCTGTTTTGATCTCATGTATCCTCAGCCCTTAGAGTGTTCCAACCCGGGAATCTTGAAATGCTGTTTGTCCTCAAACCTTCCTTAAAAGGAAAAAAGAAAAAAAACCTAAAAGGTGTCTGTCCACAGGTGACAGTGGGGCTTTTGGCCCTGTCCCTTCTTGCAGTTGGGTGCTGAGCTGTAGGATCTGAGACCTGCAGCTTAACAAGCAGAGCTCCGTGTCTGTGAAGGTTTCCCCTTGGCCTTAAAACTGAGCTTGCTTTTCTTTGCCTTCCTGAATATCGTGGGGGGCGCCTTGACAGACGTTTAATTCGGGAAGCCCGGGCTCTGTCACAGTTCTGCTCTCTAACAGGGAGTTTGGGTATTTCTGGGGTTGGGTGCAGCGCGTCCTTTCCGACCGGCCGTGCAGCATTTCGGCGGGAGCGGCGGCTGGAACAGGCCGTGACTGTTTTCCCACCTCCTTTTTTTTTTTTGACAGAGGACAGAGCTACCCAGTCCTTGCTCAACAAGCTGATCCGCAGCAACCTGGTGGACACCACCAACCAGGTGGAGGTGCTGCAGAGGGACCCCACCTCGCCGCTCTACTCCGTCAAGTCTTTCGAGGAGCTGCGCCTGTAAGTGCCGTCAGCCCGGGGCTGCGAGGCCGGTCGTGGTGCCAGGAGCTCCCCTGCATCAAGCTGAAGAGCAGAAGGGTTAAACAGGCTCCCCTGTGGCTGTTTTGCAGCTCGTTATTTGGCCCCCACGGTTGGGGGAAGCGTTGTTGAGCTCAGCAGGGGCAGCGCTGGCTTGTTTTGAGGAGCCTGTGAGAACAGAGGCGAGTCTGGAGCTGATCAGATGGTTGTGGTCTCCCCTCGTGCCCTGTTAGATTTCCTGGCTGCCTCAGACCACTGAAAAGTGCATAGGCTTCTGGTTTAAGTTGCTGCAAATTTGTTGTTAAGAAACGAGCATATCACGTGTTGTATTATTTAAACGCAAGGAGAATTGTTTCGTCTTGGTGCCTTGGGAAGGCCTTCATCCGAAACGAGCTCCTTGTAGGCCCTGCTTTGTGTACAGCTAGCGTTTCCTCCTATAACCAGCTCTAGCCACGCCGTTCTGGATTTTGATGTGTGATTTTGGTGGAGCTTGCGCGCGGTCGGTGCGAGGGGCCGGGCAAAGGGAGGGCTGTCCCTCCACGGCCACCACCACCACCAAGCCCCCCTCGGTGGGACAGGCGGCGTTGGTTCTCTGCGGGTTCTGCAGCCGGCGCGGGGGCGCTCAGAGACTGCCTGCCAGCGACGGGGCTGTTCTTTGGGCGTGCAGGAAAACCCGAAATTTGTTGTGCCGCCAGAGGTGACGAGCACAACCATCTCCTGTTCCCGTTCGTGGGTTATTTGGGAAGATCCAGCAGTGAACAGCACGAGGGGAGGGTGCTTGTCTTTCCTCTGCCGGTGGTCTGGGTTTCCAGCGATGTCAGGGACGTTCGTGGCTGAATGTCTCCCAAAAAACTGAGAGCCCGCGGTGCCCTTTAGACTAATTCCCATCTTTCAGAAGGCAAACAATCCGAGGGAGTTAATGACAGGGGCCAGCAGACTAATTGAGTCCTCGCCTTACGAGTCGGTGTATCCTTGGCAACTGCGGTGGAGCCGGGCTCTGCGTCCTTGCTGCTGAGCAGCGCAAGGTTGCGTTTCAAAGGGCTTTTGTTCGAGCCAGCCCCTGAAAGTAATACGGGCTTTTTAAAAAGCTGGTTGTGCTGAACGGGGAGTGCTTAACAGGAGGAAACGGTGGGCAGGAAAAGTGGAACCTGCCTGGAGTGGAGAGCGCTCCGCTTCTCGACACCGCCGACAGCACCCCAGTGAGGGCCTGGAGGTCGGCGGTAAGAGTCTGCTGACACCATAACCTGAATGTTAGGTTGTTCTCGAATCTCCTTGGCTACACGAGCACCAGCTGGGACTGGAAAGCTCCCTTGCAGAAAGAGCAGTGTGAGTGTTTGAGGACTGGCGGTGTCGCTGCACCCCTGGGTCGTAGCGACAGAGGCTACTTTGTCTAATACTCAGGTCTTCAAGGCGTAACCGTTTTGGTGCTGAGATCTGAAGAGGAGGGATTGCCCTAAAGGACGGGATTAATGGTCTCTACCCTGTGCTTGTCTGAAAAGCTGCTTTAGAACCTGCGAGAAGCCCAGCAGAAGCCTCTGGAGCTGCGAAACAGAGTTCCCCATGCAGTGTGAAAGGCAGGCGTGCAGCTTGGCTTAGTAAATGGAGGTGGTTTTGGTTTTTTTTGAAGCTTCTGTTCCAAGCAGCGCTGTGCTCTCCCTTGCTGCCGCAGCTTCCCGGTGCCTGTCGCAGTCACTCACCAGTGGGATCGCAACGGGCCCGCAGAGCCTGGCAGCTCTGGGTCCAGTTGGAAGGGTTTTTCTCACCTTTTTTTGTCCACAAATGAAAACCAAGTGGATTTTAATAGGCTGCAGCAGAATAGCAGCGCGGTGCTGCTCCTGTATCTAAGCGGAAAACGTGATTTTTTTTTTGGCACTTCTGTTCAGCTGGAGAAGTACCTAGATTTCCACGGGTAACAAGGTGTGAACAGGGAAGTTGTTTCTGATACTCCCACAGCTTCACAGCGGTTAAGAGGGTAACTTTCTCAAAAATGAACAAAAATAAAGAGATAGTATGGCTGGAATAAGGGTTAGAGGCCCCTGGCTAGCTGTGGTATTGCGCTGACCTCGGTGAGATGAACACCGAGGGACCCTTGTTTGGTTCTACCAAAATCCTGCCTGCTGGGATGCTTACCTCGAAGGGGTTTGAAGGCAATCCTTAAAAGAAAACTTCTTCTGTTTTCAGGAAACCGCAGCTCCTGCAAGGAGTTTATGCCATGGGCTTCAACAGACCATCAAAGATACAAGAGAACGCCCTGCCCATGATGCTTGCCGAACCGTACGTACACGCGCTTGCCGCTCCCTGTCAGTAGAGGAAGGAGTTGAAAGGCCCGAGTGCCACTGCTGAACTGGGGATGGGAGGGTGGTGAAGGGCTCCCCGGCCCCAGTATTTCTGATGTGACAGCTGCCTTGGGTTTTTCCTTTGCCTAGGGCTGGTACTGGTAAAACCAGGGAGAAATAAAGCTGCTAGAGAGCACGGCTCCAGCAATCCGGGCTGGGTGGGGGTAGTTGAGGTGCTGCGTCGTCTGCTGGGCAGGCTTTCCTCTCTGCACCCCTGAGCTGCAAGGTGGGAAGTACTGAAACACCGGGGGGAGATGTGCATAATGTGCCTAGTGCCAGAGAACAGCAGTGTTCCTCCAAAATCTCCATAACTGGGAGGTCACTTGGGCTGAAAGAGGGTTGGTAGAGGGCAGAAACCAACTTCTGCCCCACGGCAGGCACCCACACAGCGCGGCGATGCGTCTAAAAGCTGTTGAAGTGGTTAAGCCTCCACTCGCTGCGTCTTCTTTGTCATCTGGCATTGCTGGGCGGCTCGGTTGGTTGGGCTCACGCTGGTGTTTAACTCTGCCCTGTGTTGCTGCAGCCCGCAGAACCTGATCGCGCAGTCTCAGTCTGGTACTGGCAAGACGGCTGCCTTCGTCCTCGCCATGCTCAGCCGCGTCGAACCCGGGAACAAGTACCCACAGGTAACTTTTCTGGTTCTGTGGGGCTTGGGGTGGCGCAGGGCCACCTCGTGAGGAGGCTGGGCTTCTCTTGGGACCTCTGAGAGCAAATTCTTGGCTTGCTGAACCTGTCCCTACAGTGCTGTTTCTGTAAACAGCTCAGCAGGGGCTGGCAGCGTGGGGAGCCTTTAGATGTGGATTTAGCTAGCAGCTTGCTCCTGACACTCCCTCCCTTTTTTTGCTCAGGACGCCGTTGTCCTGTGAGGAGTTATCATTCTGGGAGGAAGTAAATCAGAGAAATGCTGCAGGCTGAGAGGGGTTGAGGAAGTGTAATTTGGGATGGAAGAGAAGACAGCTGTGACAGTAGGGCAGGCATTGCCTGGAAGGGAACAACTTAGACCCAGTATCCTTAGAAGATAGCTGAGCACTTTTACCAAGGCCAGGATCCTTTCCTTAAAAAATGCTGTTCTTACAGGTGGTAGATTCCTTGTTATTACTATCCACGCTTGTCCCCGAGCAGACAGTCTGTATTCTCAGGTCTTAAAAAGCAGAACGGAACACAGCAAGCCAGTCGCCAGGTGACTGTAGTACATAAACTCCTTGCCATAGTTTCGGAATGCAGAACTGGATAGGTTTTCACCAACAGGTCAGCTCCTCGCATGTTTGCCCTCTGTAGAATTCCAAATAGGGTTTTTAAAAGCAGGTGTCGTAGTGTTGCCCAGGGCATTGGTCGTCTAACGCTCGTTATTCCTCTGTCCCTCCAGTGTTTGTGCCTTTCCCCAACATACGAGCTGGCACTTCAAACGGGAAAAGTGATCGAACAGATGGGGAAGTTCTACCCGGAGCTGAAGCTCGCGTATGCTGTGCGAGGCAATAAATGTGAGTAAGGTGAAACACCACCAACAGGCTGCACGTGAAAAAGTGGGGGTGCAATACAGCCCTGGAACGTAACGCTTTTAAAACATGCAAATCAGTCTGCTGGGCTTCCTATTAGAGGTGGGCACTGCCGAGTCCTGTTCTCGCCAGTATCAGATCTGTACTGAATACAAATTTAAAGTAATGGGAATTCACCTAGAGGGTGGCACTGGGGCAGTGATGAATGTTTTTGGCTTTACCACGATTTCTTCCTTGACACAATCTCAGCTAAATACGAGGAGTTGTACTGAGCTGTTACGGATGGCTTGTGCAGTCTGGAGATGCAGTCTAACAGCTGAATTAAAAGAATTGTGCTGACTGTTAAATCTTTCAAACTGGAATGAAGCCGTGGGTCCTGTATGCTTCACACACTCACTTTCTCACCTGTGAAGGGACACGTGGCACTAGCACAGCTGACCTTTCAGCTACGTGTGCCGTAGAGCAGTCAAATGGCAAAATAGGCTGGTTCAGAGAGGGAGAGGGGGCAGAGCGTTTCGCTGTCTGCAGGGCCACCTTGTGAACGATTCCCTTTGTGTCTTGGCAGTGGAGAGAGGTCAGAAGATCTCTGAGCAGATTGTGATCGGCACGCCTGGCACTGTGCTGGACTGGTGCTCCAAGCTGAAATTCATAGACCCCAAGAAAATCAAGGTGTTCGTCTTAGACGAGGCTGATGTGATGATAGCAACCCAGGGCCATCAGGATCAGAGCATTCGCATTCAGAGGTAAGGACTCGGTGAACGTTGCCTCGGGTAGGGAGGCAGCTATTTCTTCCTCTGAATGATAGCTGTTTGGTAACACAGGGACAGTGGGGCTACGTTCTTGACTGGTGTCTTTCCTGAGAAAGCAACAAGATTAAAACGATATATTTAGCTGTAATCCTAATGGCTGGTAGAGGCAGAATGTCAGGGGACGACAAGCAGTTTAATTTTCTCGGAGAATAAAACGTCTGTCCCTGAAGTAAGGCTTACTCATTTTTAAGAATGTGAGTCTGGATGCCTCCGTTCCACGTGGGAACGATCAGGTGCTGGTGAGAAAAGCACGAGCCTTTGCAGCCGTGGAAATGGCTCTGAGGATGTTCTGCCTTGCGCGGGGCATGAATCCCATCAGGGTGTCACAGGGCCACGCTCCTGTTGCGTGGGGACCCTGCCCATTTCGCTTTCTCTTGCAGGATGCTCCCCAGGGACTGCCAGATGCTTCTGTTTTCAGCCACTTTTGAGGATTCCGTGTGGAAGTTTGCTCAAAAAGTTGTTCCTGACCCAAACATTATCAAGCTGAAGCGAGAAGAGGAGACGCTGGACACTATTAAGCAGTATTACGTTCTGTGCAATAACAGAGATGAGAAGTTCCAGGCTCTCTGTAATGTCTATGGCGCTATAACCATTGCCCAGGCCATGATCTTCTGCCACGTGAGTCCTTTTGGGGAACGTTAGTCCCAAGAACCCTGTTAGTATCTGTCGGTGCTAAAAATCTGGCCTTCTTTTTTTTTTTCCAAAAGGTAACCAAGGAGACAGATTGCTCTTTTCTTTGGCTTTTCTGGCACCTTCTTTGAGTGATATCCTGATTTCACTCAAAGAAATGGCCAATCCACAATGGCCATTTTTATTCTTGAAGTCTTCTGAAGCAAAGATCAGAGTAATGCAGCCTTTTCCAAAACAATATTGGTCAGAACTACAGGAAAAAAAAAAAGTGAGGTTGGAAGGTGGATAAAAACAGGGCAGAGCGAGGGATGGGAAAGTCTTGTACTTCATCTGATACAGTTTTTCCCCCATTTCCCTCTGGTAATGGGCTGTTACACAGCTGGGATCTCTCCATGAATTATACCGGGGCTTTTTCTTTTTTATGGAAGACACTGATCTTAGAAAAACAGTGCAGATAGCACCAGCTGAGCCCCATAAAGCTTGACTCAGATAGGATAAAACCTGGATTTGGAGGCTGCTGCAGCAGTTTGCTTTTACGCTATCTTGAGACGTCAGACATAACCAGAGCTTGGAAAAACAACATCGCTGGAAACGGTTTAATTCGTCACGGTGTAGAGCCTCTGTTGGACTTCACAGGTTCATCCTGCCCAAACCCTGTCTCTTTCCAAGCTGAGTAGTTTTGTTTTCTTGACAATGGTCCTGAGACTTTAGTGCACGTATGTAATGCCAGTCTCCTCACAGAGTGAAAACTGAGGAGCAGAGCACCAAAAGACACGTACTTCTCTTAAACAGGGGCTCCTGCGGTGGCAGATGCATGTTTTCCTATGTCTGATACGAGAGCTGGGAGCCCAGATTGGGACGGGGAGGGCATTCAGGAGCCATTTCCTTGTGAAACATCAAAACCGAGGAGCCACGGAACTTCCAGTCTAGCCAAGAGAGGCTTTTTCATGTCCTACAACGTTAAAGCTTCCTCCCAAAGACGGCCCCCTCTCTCTCTGTGTTTCAGACTCGGAAGACGGCTGGCTGGCTGGCGGCAGAGCTCTCGAAGGAAGGCCACCAGGTGGCATTGCTCAGCGGGGAAATGATGGTGGAGCAGCGAGCTGCCGTCATAGAGCGCTTCCGAGAGGGCAAAGAGAAGGTGCTGGTGACCACGAACGTCTGTGCCAGAGGTAGGGCACGGCAGAGCTGCGCCGGGGGGGGCAGGAGCAATGTTTTATTATAAGATGAAATATTGCCGAGCAGCTTGCAGAAAGAATTTGTATCAAGCGTTCCAGTGTGGACAAACAAGGTTCCTTAAAGCAATTCCTGGACTTTCTGGCTGCTGCCTGTGTCTGCGCATATAAAGATGGCTGTGGGCAAACACAGGGCTCCTTGCAGGCTTCCTGCAGCTTGAGATGAAGATGTCCATCCCGTGACGTTTTATGTTTCTGTTGCCATGTCTAGCTTGTACTGCTGACCCTAAATGATTAAATTAAAAAAACATTTCCCTGTTTCCAAAACAGGGAAATCTGAAAGCTACTTAACCCCAGTAGGAATTCGTATTGCAGTTCAACGTCTTGGAACAGTTAAGACAACACGATATGTGAAAAAGCAAAGCTGCTGAAAGGAGGAGAAATTGTTAAACACTGGATAAACCTGAGCGGCTCAGACTGTTTTTCTGTTCGCCCCTTCAGTGGGATTCTCTGGTGTGGTCGCTAGATGGCTAGATGTCAAACTACCCCATAACTACCCCGGGGAGAAAAGCCATTTACACTTAGCACTTGTAGGTTCTGTGGGCCAGCCTTCGCCCCTTTTGGTGTTGCCTCAGAGCGTGAGACTGGTTTTTAAGTCTTTGTGCAGGTTGGAGGCAACTACACGGCAGCTATCTGAAAACAGCTGGAAGTTCAGCTGTTGAGTAACCTAGACATTTGATAAAAACGCATGCAGGTTGGGCCAGAGGAGGCTGTTCCTGCTATGAAATGGTTTAAATGGCATCCGATGCTTTCTTTTACCAGGGATCGATGTAGAGCAGGTCTCTGTTGTTATCAATTTTGACCTTCCTGTGGATAAAGATGGAAATCCTGATAACGAGACTTACCTGCACCGGATTGGGCGCACAGGTCGCTTTGGCAAGCGAGGACTGGCTATCAACATGGTGGACAGCAAGCACAGCATGAATATTCTCAACAGAATCCAGGAACACTTCAGTACGTACCCTCAGGCTTATTTCTCTAAAATTAGATGTTCCTGCAGAATTTTGACTTGCTGTATACTGAGCAGGTCTGGCTAATGAATGTTTGTTGAGCCTTAAAACTGAATTCAGGAGAGCACGAGCTGCATTTTTGCGTTGCAGTTGGCTCCAAAAGAAATATTTGGAAAAGAAACTGCACAACAAGCAGTATTTGTTCCCATGCAAGAGGGTATTGAGCTGTTACCACATAAATACTCCTTGTGAGAGCCACGGTTTTTGTAGGGCAGCATGCAGTAGGTGCCTCTCGAGTACCTAAATGTTACTTTCAGGATTGTGAGCTGCTGCATTGTGTGAGTAGAAATAAGTTGTCTGTTTGCTGGTTACCTGGATAGTCCTTCAAATGGGCACGTGGAGCTGGTAACGTGTGAGTATCGTGGTGGGCCTTTGAGAAAAGAAAGAGGTTTTAAAACTGCAACATAAAACTTTGAATGAATGTTTGATGGATAAATCTGCACTCAGGACGACCTGAAGAAAGCGTCTTTCCCTCCCCTGCTCGGTGGTACGGTGCGTGACTTATTTTTCATCTTTCACAGACAAAAAGATAAACAAATTGGACACTGACGACTTGGATGAAATCGAGAAGATAACTAACTGAAGTACAGCTGCTGGAACTGGTGTGTACCCTGCTGTGGAAGCTCTCCCACTACAATTGGATCAGCGTTCAGATTGGCATGCCTCTCAGCTAGTCCCGAAAAGGACTCCTAAGATATGAGTACACAAAAATTACCTCATTTTAAAAATTACAGTTGGACTACAAAATGTGCAACTATGGGGAGGAAATGTTTACAGAAGCTTTTAACATTTCTTAGTCTAGCCTTAAAATAGAAAGATCTTTTGAATTGTAAGAAATAGACTTGCCAAAAACAGGCAATATGTAATTATCAAAAACTAATCTGGGAAAAAAAAAAAAGCTTTATTGCTTTTAATTGGGGTAAAGTTCAGCCTAAATGTGATCAGTTAAAATTCAACAGCCAAATATATAACGGACATGGGTTAAGGAGAAAAAAAAAAGAAAAACCAAACCAAGGCAGCTGTTTCTTGGCTAGAAACTCAACCTGTACAAAATAGGATGTCATTCTCTGGCATTCCTCTGAGCTCTTAAGACTCATTTCTGGCTTCCTGATGGATTTGCCCAGCTCTTTGTTAAGTAAATTGTCCAAAGGATGTCTCCAGTAGGTCCGACTCTCTGACACAGGTGCCGTGTTGCTTTCGCTGGGCGGTATTTTGTTTTACTTTGTCCTTGAGTTGTTAGAATGGCCACTATACGTAAAGCGGTGCAGTGGTGGCAGTGCTGAAGTAAGTACTCTAGAAGTTCATCTGAAGCGTTTAACCTTGCCAAACTATAGGTGGGTAGATGGGGAGGGAGGGGCAGTGTGAAGGGAACTGTACTAATTGATTTTCTGAATAAATTCACCTCCGTAAAATTATAGTGTCCGCTGGAGTGGGGGTTAGTCACCTTCAGGCAGGTAGTGCCGGTTCTGAGATGCTGCTGCGAAGCTCTGGGTGAATCATGTACACAACTGCTGGACTTCGCTGACCAGTAACAGAAATATTTGTCTGGCTTAAAAAAAGAAAAATAAAATGGTAATAGCGTGTATTGACCAAAAAAAAAAAAACCTTTAGAACACCAAATTTACATTTACAGGATGTTTCAGTATCAGAGTTTTGAGTTAAATTGCTCAGCCAAATTTCAGAGGGGAAGCGCCTCCGCTTTCGTTGCGCTCGTAGTGCAGACAGGCAGGCCGTCGGTCTCTTGCCCTAAGGTGATCCTCGCCAGAGAAGGAATTCTTTGCGACTTCTGTGGTTTTTAGTTCGGTTGGGACCATTTTAGCGTGCGCAGCTGACAGCCTGCGGGTTGCTGCCCCGGCCTGGTTTCCAGAAGGAGGCTCCTGACCTAGAACTTAGTGGTGCACAGCTCTTGTTGGGGGGAAAAATGGGACGTGCGTGAGCAGCCATCGGCCTGCTACTCAGTGCAGGAATCACTTCAAAACAAATGTACAAATTGTAAATTTAACTAGGAATTTACTTTGCAATTTTGGCCATCATATTCTGTTCAAAGACAGGAACATGGATCCTTTTACCAAGTAAAAAAAGGCTCGTTTAAAATGTACCTAAAATTTTAGGAAATTGTGCACCCTTTTATCAATTTGTATAAAGGCTTTAGTGGGAAAAAAAAAAAACTTAAAATTAAACTTTTTGTATTCTGGGGTGTATCTATTTTTATTCTGTTGGAAACCTATTTAAAGTGGCAGGTGAGTGAGTGCTTGCGTGCAGAGTGGAAGACATGTTTCAATCACCTACTTTAATAGTACAGCTGAATGACCTCGCGACAGCAGTGCATCGGGTTGAATTGTCACGGAAGCTGCTGCTGGTCCTGTGTGCTGTTTCTAATGTACTTTTAATTGGAATAAAGAACACGTACCGAGCGGTGCCTCAGCTCCTTTCTTGCTTGGATGCCTTTTTCTTGCTTAAAAGCCTCGGGTAAGGAGGCCTGGTGGGTTTTCAGTGTCTGGCTTTCCTGAAGCAGCCAGACTGAACCCCAGCAGATTCAATGGGGAATTTCTGGAATTCTTCTTGTGAAAACAAGGCAGCGGCCCACCAGGAATCGTTAAATGCTGCCGTACCCCGAATGAGGTCAGGTGAACACCGTTCTTTCCCCCCAGCGCTTCTTGTGCTGCTGTACCATTTCCCACACGTGTGGAGAGGGAGGTGGGAGGGGAGGAGGGGGAGAAAGGGGGCAGCGAGGTGTTTTCCCTGCACGGCGCTTGCCTAGAGGGAGACTTGATGTGCTTATTAAAGAAAATAATTAAACTACGCTTAGGAGGTGCTGCCTAAGTTTGTTAGAGGCCCAAGCTGTCTCATTCAGCTCCGGGTGAGATGGAGACACGCGGGAGGAACATCCTCCAGCTGCAGAGCTGCTCCGGGGGGCCACGCTGCTCCCACTCTGGTGCTGTTGGCGGAGCTGGGCGGCGCTTGCTGGTTTTTGGGGCTGCAGCAGCAGGGGGATGGCGCAGGGCCGCGATCTGGTGTGCAGCAGAGGCTGGAGGTGCAAACCGGTGGGGTGGGGGCAGCAGGCAGCAGCAGCCGCAACGTGAGCGTCTGACCTTGGCGCCCTCTGAGGTGTTTAGGTGCAGGTGCCGGGCATTTCTTGTTTAAGGTGATGCTAAGCTTCCAGAAAAAAATCACTTTCAGTTCCAGAGAAATCACTTTCCGTTCAAACTTTAGCCAAAAAGGTTTTTATTAATTTTACTCTCACGCAATATGAAAACATTCTGAAACCAGAAGCAACACAATATACATAAAAGCAGGTGCCAGTCCCTGCATGCTAACGCTGGTTTATGTTCTTCCTGCGGCCATCACCAGCGGTACCACAAAACCCATATTTTTACGGCTGGGTTAAATATGATAACATAGTGGCTGCTCACCTCTCCTGCAAAAGGGGCCTTTTCCTGACAGCCAGGCTGGTGATTGCACTGATGGAAATATCCTGATGTAAAAAAACCTTGGTTTTACCTCACCCTATTCAAACCGTGTGGCTAGCTGTCCATTTTTTTTAATTACTGCCTTTAACCATTACAATTTCCAACAGAAACTCGTATTTATTTCAGCACACGTACGTTGTATTTACCCCCAAACCTGCCAAGTTACCCTATCAGCCTCCTTTAACGAACCCCCCTCTGCGAGAGCCACAGCAATTTGGTACAAATCCGGGCTGCTGGGTGAGCCAAGTCCTCGGTCAACTCCAAGTACTACATTTAACGAGAAAAAACTCCCGGAGCAGCACTTGCTAGACCTGAAGACCAACTCATTTCAGCGTAAATGGAGCATTTTGCATCATCCCGTCCTGACAACCCACCTACTCTCAGCTATGGGTCACAGGAGTTGAATCAGAGAAGAAAAACTAAGGAGGAGACCCTGCTGCCCAGCAACACAACCAAAAAGCAGCTGTTTGTTCCTAAAAGGGTGATGGAGCCACGCTTAAAAGCCGCACAGACGTTTTCCATCAGTAGCTGAGCCCTCACAGGAATGTTTTAATACTTGGCAATCATCTGCCAGCTCCAACGCGTCCTTGCTGCTATTTTCAGGTGGTTTTCGGGTTTGACCTCAGCTGCAGCCTCTCTTGAGATGTCTGAGGCTGACGACAGCCTCCTGAAGCTACCGAAGAGGACCACAGGGTGAAACAGTTCTGCTTCTGTCTTCCCAAACACGTGATGCCCTCTGGGAAGTGGCACCTTCCTGAAACAAGCAAAAAGGACACGGAAGAGGCCTCCTGCTCCGAGAAGGGAACAAACTCCAGAGACGAAAAATCAGCAATTTCAAAAACCAGAAAAGGCCAAACGTTGGCGGCACTCGGGAAGGAACTTGTAATCACACGCATGGGAAAAAGGTCTGTTAGTACGCCGCAGGTACGGACACGTGAGGTGGGACTCCAACACGCGCCTGTTATGTACGCGAGTCAGCTTCGAGGGAAATTTTTGGAAGCCAGCAAGCTCCAAGCGACGCTGCGGTGGCTGAGAAGCGAGGCATCCCGCCCCGCTGAGCGCCTACGGGTCCGCCTCGCGCTGCTCGGCCCGGCGGATGCACAGCACGGACCTGGGGGGGATCCCGCACTCCTGCAGGGAGCGGGTGAGGTCGGGGAAGCTCCGTCGGGGCACCTCCACGGTTTCGACGCTGCAGTGCTCGTATTTGGCCGCCGTTTTCTGTTCCGCCACGCTCAGGACCGTCTGGAGGCTGTCTGTGGGCTTGAAGCGATGTTCAAATCTTTGACCGGAGGGGGACCGAACAGCGAGCAGCAGCTGTGGCTCTTCTTGCAGCGGTTCTTCCAAACTTAGGGTTGACAACGAAGGGCTCTCCCGCCTCGTTTTCCCTCCCAGCTTCTCGGGGGGACGCTGAGCACACGAGCTCTCTCCACCAGGGACGTGGGTTTCTGACGGCCCGCTGGCAGATCCTCGCTCCCCGGAAGGGGCTGGGGTTTCCTCAGCACCCCCCTGCCCCCAGCTCACCTCGTGCTGGTCGCTCGGCTCTGCCGCCGCGCCCTTCCGGCCTATGGAGGGGAGCACCCTGTACTTGTTGAGCGAGGAGGAGCTCCTCAGGGGCACTTGCTGCAGGAGCTCCGGGATCTCCTCCGGGGACACGTGGCCAGGTGGGAACGCCGGGTTTGTGGATGAGGCTCTCGGGCTGCTCCCGAACTCGTGGGGAGCTGCTGGGGACGATGGCACCCTGCAGGGGTAGGCGTTCACGCTCCCGGAGTAACCGAAGGCCGACCTCGTGCGTCCCTTGGCAGATTTGGGCCGGGTCACGTGCATGGCGGCGGCGTTTGTCTGAAAGAAAGGGGCTGCGGTGCTCGGAGGGACGTAGCAGTGACCTGGTGCTGAGTTCAGAAGAGCTGCTGTGGCCATTGCTTCCCAGGACACCTGCAGAGAGGGCAGCAGAAGGAAAAGTTACCGGAACCAACCTGAAAGCTTCTACAGAGTTTAACCTCCCTGCAGCTTTTACGCCGGGTGTCATCCAACAACAGCAAGAATCCGGCGCATTGTCTGAGTCCTACGGTGTGATAACGACAGTATGTATCAGCAGTACGTGTGTGCAGGTGCTGCTTGGTCACAAATTGCTTCAAGTTGACCGAGAGCATCGGAAAGCTGCGCCCTTCCCCTCGCAAAGGAAGTTTGTGACAAAAAGAACAGAGCCATTTGCTGTCAAAGCTAGAAGCTACGTGCAAATGGGAGATGGATAAGCTAAGCATGCACCTGGCCTTTTTGCTGCTCCTGTGACTAAGAATTAAGTTCCCACTGTGGACTTTCTGGTTGCGACCGACTGCTTTGTGCATTTTAAAAAAAATCCCTGACGATCTGATGACAAGCAGAAGGGAGGGAACAAGCACGGCGGGAAGGCTGCAGCCGCGGCTGGTTTGTTTGGCCGCTCAGCGCCCTTCCCAGCCAGGGCTCCTGCAGAGCAGCACGGACGCGCACCCAGGCAACTGACCGCAGCCGCCTCGCACCCGCGACGGGGCTGTTTGGTTTCCTAAGCGCTGCCACAGAAGCCCCGAGGCAGTGCAGAGGAACGCCTGAAGGCTCCGCAGAGCTTCCCGCACATCCCCCGTTGTACCGGCAGCCCGAAGAATAAACCTCCCGCCCCAACCAGCCTGCCCGAAGCCACCCCGGCGGGGTTCTCCTGAGGGAGGCTCTTTAACCCCTCCGGCGCTGCACGTGTCGGAGGCTCACCCCGGTGGCAGCACGGCACGCGTCACCCTTGGGTGCTGCTGCGAGAGGCTGGGAAGGGGAGCCGCAGTGCCCATGGGGGGGGGGGGGGGGGGGGGCGAAGCACTGCGGTCCCACAGCACGGGGAGCGAGCAGCGGGCCCTGCGGGGGGGCAAGCCCCAGCCCCACGAGCGTAGCCCGGCCCCAAAAGGCCCCCAAAGGCCCCCAAGAAGCCCCCAGAAGGGCCCCAAGAGGCCCCAAAGGGCCCTAAAAGCGCCCCAAAAGGCCCCAAAGCCCCCCAGGAGGGCCCAAAAGGGCCCCAAAAAGCCCCCAAGGCCCCCGGCCCGCCCGCCCCTCACCTGCCGCCCGCCGCCCAGCCCGGCCGCGTTGCCAAGGCGACCGCCCCACTTCCGGCCGCGCTCCCGGCCCCGCCCCGCTACCACAGAGAGGAGCGGCTGCGCTGGGCAGAGCGCCGCAGGCCGCGGTCCTCCAGGCGCCATGTTGTGGAGACCCGGCCCGGTTCCCAAAACCGCGCTGTTTGAACCCAAAACGCGGCCCGCGGCTGAGAACGCGGCGCTGAACCCTGCCTGTTGTTGCTCGGGATCGGCTTTTAAACCCCCCCCCCCTTTCATGGGAGTAGCCTCACAGCAGTGCGATCCAACAGCCTCAACCTCAGTAAAACCAGGCAAATAAACACCAAACCCACCAGTTCCACGAGCACCCCTTAAAACAAAACAAAACAAAACAAAAGCAAGCAAACAAACAAACAAACAAAAACCAAACACACACCTTAACAGAGCTAAAGCAACACATTGGGGGCTTTTTGGCTCAGAGCCGGCAGAGCCAGGCTGCGAATGGCGGCGGGCAGGTCTCCTTCCAGGAAAGCAAGAAATGGGCAATAGATGAGGGGATAATAATGACATTGCTGTGGGGCACGTCACACGGGGCAATGCGGGACAGAAATGGGCACAAAGTGGCCAAAAGTGATAGTGCGGGTCTGGACGGGCTTCATTAACCAGGTGTCCCGGTGTCCTGGTGTCCCGGTGTCCCCGTGTCCCCGTGTCCCCATGTCCCCGTGTCCCGAGCGTTGCCAGCACATCAAGGAGCTGATCCTGCCCCTCTGCTTGGTGCTGGTGGGGCCTCCCCAGCCATGGCCACGCCGAGCCCAGCCGAGGACCACCAAGGGGATGGCGGCACTGTGGGGAGAGGCTGGGAGAGCTGGGGCTGCTCAGCAGGGCAGGAGGCTCAGGGGCTCCGCGGTGTGCACAGACACCAGGGAACCGAAGCACAGAGCCAGGCTCCTCTCTGGGGTGCCCAGGGACGGGACGAGAGGCAGCAGGCACACGGTGGCACGCGGCAGGGGCCCTGGGACCCTCAGGAAGCCCTTGTGGTGCTGTGCGGGTGATGGTGCCTGAGCAGGACTTGGACCAGATGGGCCTAAGGGTGCCTCCAGCCTCCCCCGTTCTGTGATCCTGTGAATAAAAACCATGTGACCCATTTTTTTAATGCCCAAATTTCCTTAGAAGCACGGTTAATTACCAAGGGTGGAGCTGTGCATACACATTCCGATAGTGCCTGCTTGTATGTCTGTTTGCTCTTGGCCCCATGGCTTCTCAGAAGTGATAGCCGCCTTTGTTCGTTATCTCCTCCGGTGCTCTGCCTCCCTTTGCATCATGTCTCAGGCACGGTGATTCAATGACCTGTGCTCAAAAGGCATCTCAGGTGGGGTTTTCATGGCGCTTCCAGCCTGCTTGGCTCATGATCTCATTTCACAGACCCCTTGTCCATGCATGGGAAGCCCGGGGGTCTCTTGTGCCCTCATGTCAGGACAGCAAAACCATAAATCTGCACAGTGGGCCCTGGTGCTCGCCGTCCCCTGGCCAAGCACCACCTGGAAATGGCACCATGGCTATCTGCAGCTGGAAGGAAGAGGTGACAACCTCTGCCCTGCCAGATATTCACCTTCTGGGCATAAAACGCTTGTGTCGCGTCTCCCCAGCCACCTAACCCCGTGGTGGTGATCTTCGTGCCCGTCTGGAGAGCAGGAGCATCATTTCAGAGGGAGCACCGTGGCTGTCTGGGTTTTGTGTAAGGGGGGCGGACAAGGAGCCGCTGCGCGATGCATGGACCGAGGAGGGGGTGGACCTCTCCCCTCCCCATCTATATAAAGCAAACCTGCGAAGCCTCAGCTCCGCAGGGTCTGGGCAGGGTAAGGAGGGTGGGATTTTATTGCCTTCTTAGTTCAACAGCCCCAGGGAGCTGCTCGCCGCCCGCTGCCTCGGCTCCCTTCTCCGCCAAGATGAGGAATCTGCTGCTCGCCCTGCTGCTGGCTTGCGGTGAGTTGGGGGGTGAGGTTGGGATCTCATCCTCCTGGCGTAAATATCACCCAAACCCACAGGTTTTGGGCACGCAGGTGTTGGCCGAACGTTGCAGTTTCTCCGCAATGCCTGGCGTAGGGCTGCTCACGTTGATATTTATTTTAAGAGGCGCTGGGGCCCGTTGTCACCTGCCAAACCCCAGGCTGATGCTGGCGATGTGGCGCTGATGACCAAGGGCTGCGAGTGAGACAGGGCTTGTGAAGAGACCGCTGTTACCTCCTGCGAGGCCAAATTCAGTCATTGCGAAAAGCAAACAAAATCCAGAGGTGGTTTTGGGGATTCTCAGAGTCTCATGCTGGCACCCCGAGAAGAGTTAACGTGCACGGGAGCAGCAACGTGAGACTTACTGCTCTGCTTGGTGTGCAACACGGTGCGGGTGCTGCACGGGGAACACTGTGCCGGTGTGAGCGTGTCCCTCTGTCCATCTGTCCCCTGTCCCCCTGTCCCCCTGTCCCCCTGTCCCCCTGTCCCTCCACAGGGCTGCTGCCAGCCCGTGGCAGCGTTTTGGAGCTGGAGCGCATGATCAAGGCAGTCACGGGGAAGAGCGCCCTGCTCTCCTACAGCTGGTACGGCTGCTTCTGCGGCATCGGGGGCAGAGGCACCCCGGTGGACGCCACCGACAGGTGAGTCCCTGAAAACTGTCGCTGCGGGGCAGCCCTGCAAAAGCTCCTCGCTGCCAGCTCCGAGAGGGGTTTTGGCACCGTTCTGCAGCCACTTCGTGCTGCTGCCCGGCCGTCTGCTCCTTCCCTTGCCTCCGAAGCCCGGGCAGGGCCCTGACACTGACACGGTGTCTCCCGCAGCTGCTGCCGTGCCCACGACTGCTGCTACAGGCGGCTGCGAGAGAGCAAGTGCAGCCCCCTGATAACCCCCTACCAGTTTGATGTCACCGATGGGGACATTGCCTGCGGTGAGTATCAGCGGGCGTTTTGCAGCAGGGAAGGGCATTCCCCAGCGTGGCAGTGGCCAGCAGGGTTCAGCGGGCAGGGATGATGCCCTGCAGGGTGTCGGGGCTGCCCGCAGACCCCCCCTGCCACCGCAGCATCTTCCACGGCCGACGCCAGCTTTGGGGGACGGAAAAGCCACCGCAGAACTTTGCATTTGTCCCCCGCAGGTAACGAGCAGAGCTGGTGCAAGAGAGAGACCTGCCTGTGCGACAAGGCGGTGGCGTCGTGCTTCGCTGGCACTCTGGCGTCCTACAATCCGTCCTACCGCTTCTACTTCAAGCTGAGATGCCGAGGGAGCAAGCTCCAGTGCTGAGGGGGTTGCGGGGGGAGCAGCGTGTTTGTGGGTTTTGAGCGGTTTTCCTCATTACCAGGCACTGAGCAGAGCTGGAGCCCTCCTCTCTGCAAGGCTGTGCGGGGTGAGGAGGGGCACACGCTGGGGCTGGAGGTCCCCCAGCTCCCCAGAAAACACATTGCGGTTTGTTTTCAGTCTCTTCCTCCTCTGATCTAATTTCCCAGAAAAAATAAAATAAAATAAAATAAAACAAAATAAAATAAAAATCTGAATAAAAGATACGAGAAGTGCTCTGTGGTGTGTTTCTGTCATACCACGGAGCAGCAGCAGTGGCACCCGGGCTGTGGCATTTGGTGGGAGCTTTTGCACCTCCTGACCCTGTCGCACCAGCTGCCCGATGCTCCGTGGCACCAAAAGCAGCCCCAAAAAGCTGGAGATGTGGTGCAAACTGCAAAATTCAGCTACTCCCCTCTCAGCTGGGTCTATCCCACCGCAGGGCTGCTCGAATCCCAGCGCTTTGTGTTCAGAAATGGGGACAAACACATGCCACTGAGCAAAACTCCCTGGGGTTTGCCAGTGAAATGATTTCCTTGTGGTGAGCCTGGTTCACCTGGTTCAGCCAAAAAGGCTTCTCCCAGCCTCTTCCTTCCTGCTCCCCGAGCTCACTCCCAGAGCCAAAACACAGCGCTGCATTGAAGGGCAGGCAAGGTGTGGCAGAAAGGTGCTTTTAGAGGAGCAAAGGAAGTGGGAAAATGTGGGAGACTGTTTGAGACCCTCCTCTGGTGTTTACTCGCTAAGAAAATTTGACGTTTTTGTTGACCAAGGGATTCTCCCTTTCAACGGCTGTCACCACGCCGTACTTTCCAAAGGCGAGCCGTTTTTTTGTCAGCCTTTAAGGATTGCCTTCCCCCTGCTGACCCTGTGCAAGGAAATGCTGCCGCTTCCCCAGCATCGCTGCCGGTACGGACCAGGGGGCCGTGGGGGGGTTTCTTGCATTCCTGTAAAGGGGAAGGACGGCGCCTTCTCCTTTCCTGAAAAGTCCCATCAGCAAAACTGGGGCGAGCTGACCGTCCGGCAGCAGGTCAGCAGAGGTAGGAGCAAGCCCTATATAAAGGGATCCGTGCCAACCACGCGTCCTGCGAGCGGCGGAGGCTTCCCCGAGGTAAGCGGGGATGGAGGAACGCTTCCCCCCTTTCCTGCCTTAACCAAAAGCTGCGCTGCGAGCGGGGATGGAGGCGCAGGCAGGGAAAGCAGGGCCGAGCAGCAGAGGAGAGGCTGTTTTAGACACCAGGCCGGGACCGCAGCACTCAAGGGCTCCAACTTTTCCTGCTTTCTCTTCATTTTGCTTTTTTTTTTCCCCCCTCTCTCCACCACCGAAGTCCGGGCAGCACCGGGCACAGCCTCCCTGCTCCGTCCCCAGCCAGGCACCGCCGCTGCCTCTGGGCGAGGGAGCAGAGAGGAGAGGTCGCCCGCCGCGAGAACCTTGCTGATGCGGTGGGGAAATGATGTGGGCTTGGTTTCTTCTTCCAGGCTCGTCGAAAAGATGAACTCCCTCCTTGTGCTGGCCGTGCTGTCTGCCTGGGGTAGGTGTCCTGGCTCTCAGGGTGGCCCCAGCCGTGTGCGACGCCGCGATGAGGGCCAGCCCTGCTGGGTTTTCCACCTTTCCCTTTTCCCTCCGTCACCACCTCTCTGAAACTCGTAATGACCCCCTAAAAAACGACTCTCCCACCCTGGGGACAAGTCCCCTCCTGTCGCAGGAGGTAAGGTCGCAGCAGAAGACCCCATGCACGGGTACCAGGAGGATGGCAAAGAGGCGGCGTCCTCGCCGCTGCTGCTTTAACGGGGCGGGGGGGGACAGGGGTTGTGTCAGCCCCGCTGATTTTCCCCCAGGCTCATCCCTGGCTGGTGGGAACCTCTGGGATCTGCAGAAGATGATCACGAAGGTGACCGGGAGAAACGCCTTCCTGTATTACTCCTCCTACGGCTGCTACTGTGGCTTGGGTGGCCACGGACGGCCCAAGGATGCCACGGACAGGTGAGCACCCACTTAAAATCCCTCTGCCCAAACTTCACCATCCTGCGGGCACCTTTGGCTGCAAATCTGGGGAAGAGGGGAAGCAGGGAAGAAAAAAAAAAAAACACCAAAAGCCTCAAAATCCTGCACAGGTGCTGCCAGCTGCATGACACCTGCTACGACGGCCTCCTGCGCCACCGCTGCAACGCCAAGAAGCAGCACTACCGCTACGGCTGGCACGGCGGCAGCCCCACCTGCAGTAAGTGGGGGGCATTGAAAACGGGTTTTTCCCCCCTCAAATAAAATAAAATAAGAACCGGGGCTGACCCCGGGCTCACTGACCCCCCCCCCCCCGCAGGTCAGGGCTCCTGGTGCGCCAAGCTCTCCTGCGAGTGCGACCGCAGCCTGGGGCTGTGCCTGAAGAGGAGCCTGCGGAGCTACAGCGGGCGCTACCGCCTCTACCCCCGGTACAAGTGCAGGTGACGGGGCCGGGGGACAGCACAAAGAGGAGACGCTTCGGGTTTGCCCCCTGCTCCCAACGGGGTTTTGCACCTGGAGCCGCACGCCCGGGCTGATCCGCGGTCTGACCCGCGTGCGCCACGTCGGCGTTGAGTTTAATCGGTGTGAAAATAAATCGTGGGCTTAAATCATCCCCGTCCCCGGCGAGCTGCTGCTGGGCAGGGCACAAGCGCTGTGAATTGCCGGCGTCGCCCTCCCTGAGCACGTCGAAGGCTCTGCGGACGCTCACTGGGTGCTGGGAGGGTACTCGGTGCCCTGCGCGCCGCTGGGTCCCTTACAGCACGCTCCCAGTGCTCCCAGTAACACCTCAGCGCACCTCAGCGCTGTCTAGGGCTCACCAATGCCCCCTCAGTGCCTCCCAGCCTACCCCAGTACCGCTAAGAGCCCCTCGGGAACATCACAGTGCCCCCCAGTGCTGGCTGGAGACCCCCCAGTACACTCCCAGTATCCCCAGGTGCTGCCTGGAGCCCCTCGATACCCTTACCAGTGCCATCTAGAACCTGGCAGCGTGCTCCCAGTGCCCCCCAGTGCCCATCAATCCCCTCCTGATGCCTACCAGAACTGTCTAAAGCCTCCCAGTACATGGGGACGTGGACCTCAGTACTACCCAGTACCTCCCAGTATGCTCCCAGTGCTTTATAGCACTGCAATAACATCCCTGTACACCCCCCTGTGCTGTCTGGAGGACTCCAGTGCCCTCCCATATAGAACTGGGGGGAGTACTGGGAGCCTCTAGACAGCACTGGGGGGCAGCAGGAAGGCAACGGGGACTCTAAAGAGCACTGGGGGCACTGGGAATGTCCTTGGGGGCTCTGGATAAGACTGGGGAGCCCCGGGAAGTTATCGAGCCGCTCTCAGCAGAAGGAGGGTGCCTGGCAGTCCCTAGCCAGCACTGGGGGGGTCACTGAGAGCGTACTGGAAAGCTCTGGACGGCACTGGGGGACAGCGGGAGGGCACTGGGGTGTTCTGGGAAGCACTGACAAGTTGCAGACAGCACCGGGAGCGCACCAGGAGGCTGCCGAGAGCCCCGGGGTGGCACCGGGAGGGTGTTTGGGGGGCTCTGGGCTGCGTAAGGCCGGGCTGCGGGGAGAGGGTGGGTTTGGCCGGCGAGCCAAGGGGCGTAGCAGGACGGCGTGCGGGGACAGAGGAGGCATTTTGGCGCTTCCAGCCGCGAGCCGGAGGGCAGCACTCGGCGGCCAGCGGGGATCCGGAGCCGTCGCCGTCCCCCCGGTGAGCAGCCCCCAGCCTCAGCCCACCGCCGGCACCCGTGGGGCTGTCACAGGAACAAAAACAGGGTGGGGGTGCTGGAAGGAGGCAGCAGCACGCCGCGTCTCGCTCTTTTCTTTAAAGGGAAAAGCTCAGCAGAGGGGCTGCAGGCACGGTCCGTGGCTGCCCAGTCCTGCCCTGGTGCCAGGAGCAGCGGTACGGGAGCGGGGAGAGGTCTGGGCGGCGGGGCAGCACCGGGACGCGTTTGCTTTCAGCCAAGAGGCAGCACCGTTGGTGTAAGGAAGCACCCCTGCCTTTCTGCCTCCAAATTTTGAGATAATTTGGCCTCATTTCAGAAGAAGGAGGTTTGCAAAGCGGTGTCGTTTCTCCTCCCTGGTCCGGGTAAGAGGACGATGAAGATCCTGCTGGTGGTCCTGGCCCTGCTGCTTGCTTGTGGTGAGTGCGGCCGGGCTTGGAAAGGGAGATCCCAGCAAAACTTCCCCTGCTCCAGCTGCCCAAGGCAGATTTCTGTACGTAACTCATAAGATCCCATTTTCTGGTCACTCCAGGCATGCTTGCTGCTCACGGAAAGCTCCCGCCTGCATTCGCCCCGGGGCTGGAGGGAAGCACGGTGGCAAACCTGACCGCGCACATCTGCGACTCGGGATGGGGCCGCGGGCACGCAGCGAAAGCTTCGATGCACCGGTACAGCAACAACAGGTTTTTGGGGAAACGAGGCAGTGCTCACCTCTTCTTTCAGCCCTGGAGAGGCAGAGACAAGCGGTTGAAACTGCTGGGATGGCAGCAGAGGGCCAGGAGGGGTCCCGAAGACGGGATGCACAAAGGCTCTCGGAGCCGGGTGGCACAGGGAAGCTGAGAAGAGGCTCGGTGTAGGACAGGGGCGAAAGCGGGACGGGGCTGGAGAGCATCCCGGAGCAGCTCCTGGGTGCTTTGGTGCAGGAGGGGATGCAGAGCCCTGTTGTGGACGGGTTAGAGAGCAGCCCCGGCTGCGTTTCGCCTGGGGCCAGGCTCTCCTTCTCGCTGCAGGTGCTGCCGGCTCCGTGCCTGCTGCTACGCCCGGCTGGCTGCGCGCCGCTGCCGCGTGGGACAGAGCCAGCGCCTCGCCGCCTCCCGGGCAGGGGGCCCTGCCTGCAGTAAGTCCCCGGGGCCGAGCTTTGGGATCCTCGCACACACCTCCACGGGGTCCCCGCTGCCACCTTAGCAGCTCCCTGGAGCCATCCCCGAAACGCCATCCCTGTGCTGTGCTTCCTCTCGCTCCCCGCAGGATTGGGGACCCGGTGCCAGCGGGGAGCCTGCAAATGCGAGCGGGCGACTCGGCTCTGCTGGGCACGCAGCCGGGCGCTGCTCAAGTGCCAGGGCCGAGGCAGGCGTTGCTGACGGAGAGGGGCCCTTCACGAACCCACCTCCGTGCTGGTAAGCAGAGCGGGGCTCAGCGCAGCGCCAGGAGCCTTTCCCAACCCTCTTCCTCGGGGCTTTGTTTTGGCTTCGGCAGGAGGAAAGCCGCCCTCGTGTGAAGCTGCGTCATTAGACACTGGATCCGAGGAGGGAGAGCTGCACAGATGCGATATTTCTGCTGAGAAAAACAAGGGAGGAGCGGGACACCTGCGCCTTGTCACAGTGAAGGGCGAGGTGATGGAAGCCAGCACAAGTTGGCAATTTGTCCTCTTCGGCTCCAGCTCCCCACGCGCAAGTCGCTGCACGGAAACGTCGTGGCTCCCCCAGCTGTTTGCTTCACCGCAGAATAAAACTAAAACAAATATTCCAAGTAAAATATATAAAATATTTGGAATATTCCAAATATTCCAAAATAAATATTGCAAAATAAAGCCGGAGAGCAAAAAGCTTTGGGCCTCTGTGTGCTGCGACTCCGCCGTACCCAGTGACAACCCCTGGCACCGGGGAGAAGCTCACCTGTGCGCAGGGCTTCCCGTTGAAATACCAAAACCCTAAAACTGGAGCTGCGCAGCAGAGTCCAGAGCCTGTTTCAAACATCACCCCCAATACCTGGAGCCCCTGATTTAACACTGACAGCGGGAGGTTCTTGCGTCCTGCAGCAGCGTTTCCAAATGGCTCAGAGCTCGCCTTTGCCTGGCTTGTGCCTGGTCTCGCCAGACGAGGCATGGCACGAGGGTTTAGGCACCGCTGAAATAAAGCGCGTGCCAATTTCTGCCAGGTAAAGGCTACTGCAACTGCAACCGTAAGGCCGAGGCACGGGGAAATAATCGCAGTGCGTTTCACACGGCCAGCCAGGGAGGTGGCTATAATGCTGCCCACGTCGCCCACCGCTGTCACCCCCTTTCTGCAGGAGAGGGAGCAGCCAGTCTGTGCTCCCCGCTGCTCATTCATGCCCACAGCTTCAGCCCCAGCCTTCAGGCTCCCAAAATTTGCAGTTGCCTCAAGGCAGAAGGAATGGAAGCTGCTGTAAGAGTCCGGGGACAGGCGCAATGCTGCAGCAGGGCTGGGTGCCGATGAGCTTTGCTGCACTGGGACGGCCGGGGAGCTCACGCTTGCCTAACCCTCAGAACAGAGCAAAACATCTTTCTCACCAGAAAAGAATGTTTTGGCCTTATTTTGCAACAACCCCCAGCACGTCCCCTAGGAAAAGGCAGTTTAGGCTGTGGCTGCTTCCTCTTGCCTCAAGCATCCCAGTGATGCAGGTTTTCTGCCCTGCAGACAAATTCAGCTGGTCTCACCTCCTCCGAGGACTTGGAGAACACTACAAACTGCCACAGGGCTCTGCAATGAAACACAACCCCAAAAACGGGGACAAAAGGGGGTTTCTCTGGGGCTGGAGGATGCTCTGCTGTGCCCTGGGCATTAGCAGCTGCAATTCCCACCCCGGCTCACCCCAGAGCTGAACTCAGTTGTACTAGGAAGTATCCCTTAAATCGGGAAGCACTCCTCGAATAAGGAAGTGTCCCTTAAACCAGAAAGGTTTCCCTCCAGCTGCGAACCAGGCGCCCGGTGTTTAGCCCGGGGGGGTGGACGAGCACCCACCAGGAAGGAGAGCGCAGCCCTGTGCCGAGCAGCTGCTGTTTGCAGGGCTTAAATCAAGGATCAAATCCTTGCCGAGATGGGACAGGGGCGCTCGAGCAGACAGATTGCACACCAGGATGAGCCGAAAGACGCTCTCTCTCTATTTAAATTCTGGATTAATTTTAACTTTTTATGTATTTTTCTGCTCGGACATCTGGCTGTACAAATCGGCTCATTTCAAGCTCCAGGGGCTGCTCTGTTACCTCAGGTGCAATAAACTGGGCTGCAAAAGCACTGGAGGCAGCGCTGGAATTGGTGCACGGTGTGAAAAAAGGCAGCTCTGTGTAAACGTGTGTGGGAATTCAGCAAAAGCCGTGGGGAAGAGACTTGCCGAGGCCCTGAGCCCAGTTCCTTTTTCTCACCATCCCTCTGATTTCCACGCAGCCACATCCTCGTTCCCTGTCTCGGTTTCAGCGACAGGGGAATTCCTCTCCCCACCTCAGTGCCGGGGTTTCTGGCAAAGCGCTCTGCGAGGCACGCGACACTACGCATCTGCGACCTCTGCACCAGAAAAAATGGCTAAAACGGTCTTTGGGCATCACCTAACTAATTAGAGATTCCCTCCAAGCCAACGACACCATCATCCCCTTTTCAGCCTTCCATTATATACCGCTTGCATTTTATTTTATTTTTTCTTACCCTGGAGGCCGATCTGGCAAGGGGCATCTGGGCACCAGCAAGCTCCCAAAACTACAAAAACACAAGGGAGGAGGATGCTTTGCACCGGCTGTGTTTTCTCCCTGCCCAAGCCAGTAATTATGGCAACCAGTAAGACACAGCATGGAGCTTTCTAACCGAGACATCCAAAAAACTAACAGCCACCCAGGAACGATATTGCTGCTCTTTTCCCTCGAGTTTTCCCATTTTGTTCAGGGTGCTGAGATACCCGGAGCCATGCACAGGCTTGACCCCAGCCTGCCCAACTCATCCCAGTCCACCCAAACCTCCCATCAAAGGGCGCCCCGACGTTTCCGAGAAAGGGATTTGCATCCGAGCAGGCCCCCATCCAAGTGGAGAGCAGCTTGCACACGTAACGGGACCAATGTGGCGAGGACTGTCAATATTTGCCCGCTGTGGAGACAACAGAGGAGGAGCCAGGCTGAGCGGGCACGCGCCGGCTATAAGAGGTGCAGCTGAGCGCACCCTAAGGTGCAGCACCCGAAGGCTCGCCCCGCTCCGGAGCTGTTCACTGCCAGCCATGAAGCTCTTGGTGCTCCTCGTCTGCCGTAAGTACCCCCTGGAGGCGATGGGTTGATAACAGCTTCCCTAAATCCACCGTAATTCGGGGAGTTTTGGGGTGGAGGGTTGGGTGGGGGGCTTCGTTCTGGTGCTCCTAACGGCAGGTCTCCAGTCGCAGGGCTGGCCTCCGTGGACGGCGGCGCGATTCAGTTTGCTAGGATGATTAAGGTGAAGACGGGTAAGAACGCTCTGGCTTACAACGGCTACGGCTGCTACTGCGGCTTGGGGGGAACCAAACAACCTCTGGATGCGACAGACCGGTGAGTGAAGAGCTGGGGGAGACGGAGAGGATGCTCCCAGCCCTCTTCTCCTCCCAAAGCTCAAACCAGGGTGCAGCTGGAGCAGGCAGTGCGGGAAGGAACACGCGGCTCTTTCTGAATCTCAGAAACTTGCTTCTTTTCTCTGCCTCTTCCCTGTGTACAGGGAGTAAGGCCTGCTCTTGGGGCTGAGACAGCAATGCCAAAACCATCTGTGTGACCTCAACGAGTCTTTAAATCTGCCCAGCAGCAGCAGCAGCTCATGCTGATGGGGTGGGGAAGGATTTCTTTTACCTTTGTAAGGCTGTGCAGAAACGCATCAGGATGTGTGCACCAGCGGGTGTTAGCCACTGCGGTGATCTCCCCGCTGTTCCCCGCCGTGCCCTGACGGTGTCTTCTGCGATACCAGGTGCTGCCATGCCCACGACTGCTGCTACAGCAAGTTGAAGTCATCATCCCCTGGCTGTCATCCCACCCTGGTCCATTACACGTTCTATCTCCAGGGAGACGAGATAGTCTGCGGTAAGAGACAGCGCGAGGCCAAAGCCACGCTCTCGGTGGGATCTCTTCTCCTTGGCGTCCTTTAGAGCAACCTGGAGGGGGTGGAAGGGAGGGAAAGGTGCCAGGAATAATGCAAATAATGGTGAAGTTTAGAGCTAGCAGACCTCCAAAAGGATGGGGTTGCCCTTCTGTAGAGGCCAGATAACGACCTGACCAAGCTGGACGCAGAACGCTTGAGGTGACCTGACTTGGACGGGGACGTGGCGCTGTCACCCCGATTTTCTGATCGTCCTTCCACCCACCCAGAGCAAACACTGTCCTTTTGGGGGGAGTGAATCAAAAAGAAGCACCTCGTTGTGATCAGAACAAGTATCTATACAGAGCTAGATGTAAAGGAAATTAAAAGCTCCCCCTGGGATCATGTTTGGTTTGTAGCCGCTATGTACATCGGGGTAGGATGGTGGCAAGAGGGCTGACTACCCAGAGTCACTGGCTACGTATGCCAGTGGGAATGATTCAAAAGATAACCTCCAACTCTGGCACCTTTTTTTCCCCCCAGAACCTGGAAATTTCTGCCAAAAAACAGCCTGCGAGTGTGACAAGGCAGCAGCAGAGTGCTTCAAGAAGAACCTCGGGACCTACAAGAAAAGCTACAGCAATTACCCAAACTTTCTGTGCAAGGGCTCACGTCCCCAGTGCTAGAAAAGCCAGCCTTGAAATCAGATGGAAATGCTCTAAATTGAGATTTCTTCTCCTGCAGCGAGATGAAGTAAGGCACAGCTCTAGCCCCACTGCACCAAAATGTCATTCGGAGGCCAGTCCCTGAACCTGCGCACAAGGAAAGCCCACCCACTCCTTGCAATTCAATAAATCGTGAAAAAAAAAAAAAAAAAAAAGATTTCTTCAAATAAAAATAAGTTTGAAAGACAATTTCTAAATGCATCTAATGTGTTTTCTTGTTTCAAGACTCAATGCCTGAGTGGGTGGGAAACCTGTAGCTCTCCCCAGAGACCCGATGGGTCCAGCACCCCAGGGTGACCAGACCACGGGTGCAAACCGGCCCCATCCTGCTCACAGATTGACTCCTTAAGCAATTAGTACTTACTAAGGCAGCACAGGGCACTGTCAGCAGCTCCTCCAGCCTCACAGGGGTTTTGGGGTGGCTCCTTCTTGCACCCCCATCTTTGAGTAGGTCCTCACAGGGTCCTGGAACCAGGAAGGTCTCCCAGGAGCTGCATGGCAGCAGCAATTAGCCCTAACGAACCAGGGCCAGCTGCTCATTGCACCTGGGAGGTGGAAGTGCCTCCGTGCTGCCTTCGGCCTCAAAGACTGTGCCCAGTTTGGCACCCCTCTATGGGGTTGCACCCTCTGTGGGGTGCAGAGCTCTATAGGGGCACTATGGGACGCAGTTTGGTGGTGGGACGTGGTGGGTCAGGCTGATGGTTCGACTTGATGATCTCGAAGGTCTTTGCCAACCTAGATGGTTCTGTGATTCTACACGGTTATTATTTTAACGGTTTTTCTACAAGGTTGTTGTTTTAATATCTTTTCTTGTTTTTCTACGGTCACTCAATGACTTTCCACTGTTAGAGAGAGGGTTTCTTCGAGTTCTATCTAAGCTTCTCCTTGGTCAGAAACGCGAACCAAACATTTCTATCAGAAAGGAAAGATGAGAGAGAAACCAGCTGGGATAGAGCTGATTAAGTCAATGCTGCCCTCTAAGGTTTGTGTGTGCAAACAGGCTCTGCTCCAGGCACCAGCAAGGTTCAGTCACACACACACAGAATGACATCGCCTTAATAAGATCGTATTAAGACTGACCCAATTTGCCCACCTTTGTCAAAGTTTCCAAACACCGCGAAAGCTGACAGGTGAGCGTACGCCTTCGTAGCCAGAGTGCATCCGCAGAAATGGTTCTGGTCATGACTACTCAAATGCCCAACCGTTTCTGCCTATTAACAAAATGAAGTGATGCAGACACATTAAAATAATCTGGAAGTTTTGCTTTTAACCTACACTTCACCCAATACACGCAACCCCACTCACCCAGCTTGGCTGGCACACCCAAGGGTGCTGAGGGAGCTGGTGGATGTGATTGCTGGGCTGCTTTCCATCATCTATCAGCGGTCATGGTCATCCAGAGAGGTCCCTGATGACTGGAGACTTGCTAACGTGATGCCCATCTATAAGAAGGCTTGTAAGGGGGATCCAGGGAACTACAGGCCTGTCAGCCTGACCTCAGTGCCAGGTGATGGAACAGGTCATCTTGAATGTAATCACGCAATGTATGCGGTACAATCGGGGGATCAGGCCCAGCCAGCACGGGTTCAGGAAAGGCAAGTCCTGCCTGACCAACCTCATCTCCTCCTGTGACCGGGTGACCCGCCTGGTGGATGAGGGAAAGGCTGTTGACATAGTCTGCCTAGGCTTCAGCAAAACCTTTTGACATAGTTTCCCACAATATTCTCCTGGAGAAGCTGGCAGCCCATGGCTGGGACAGGCACGCTGCTGGGTTAAAAGCTGGCTGGGCGGCCGGGCCCAGAGAGTGGTGGTGAATGGGGTGAAATCCAGCTGGTCACCAGTGGTGTTCCCCAGGGGTCGGTGTTGGGGCCCATCCTCGTTAATACCTTTATTGATGACTTGGATGAGGGAATTGAGTGCACCCTCAGTAAGTGTGCAGATGACACCAGGTTGGGGGGGAAGTGTCGATGTGCCGGGGGGCAGGAAGGCCCTGCAGAGGGACCTGGGCAGGGTGGGTCGATGGGCAGAGGCCGTGGGATGAGGTTCAACATGGCCAAGTGCCGGGTCCTGCACTTGGGGCACAGCAACCCCACGCAGCGCTACAGGCTTGGGGCAGAGTGGCTGGAAAGCTGTGCAGAGGAAAAGGCTCTGGGGGTGCTGGTCGATGCTCACCTGAACACGAGCCAGCAGGTGCCCAGGTGGCCAAGAAGGCCGGCGGCATCCTGGTTGTGTCAGGAGCAGTGCAGCCAGCAGGAGCAGGGAGGTGATCGTCCCCCTGGGCTCTGCTCTGGTGAGGCCGCACCTCGAGTGCTGGGTTCAGCTTTGGGCCCCTCACTACAAGAAGGACATCGAGGCCCTGGAGCGTGTCCAGAGAAGGGCTACGGAGCTGGTGAAGGGCCTGGGACACAAGTCCTGTGAGGAGTGGCTGAGGGAACTGGGGGTGTTTGGTCTGGAGAAGAGGAGGCTCAGGGGAGACCTCATTGCTCTCTGCAACTCCCTGAAAGGAAGGTGTGGGGAGCTGGGGGTCGGCCTCTTCTCACAGATAACCAGTGATAGGACTAGAGGGAATGGTCTCAAGTTGCACAAGGGCAGGTTCAGGTTGGAAATTAGGAGACATTTCTTCTCAGAAAGAGCAGTCAGGCATTGGGATGGGTTGCCCAGGGAGGTGGTGGAGTCACCGTCCCTGGGGGTGTTTAAGGAAGGGTTGGACGTGGTGCTTAGGGACAGGGTTTAGTGGATGACATTGGTGGTAGGGGGATGGTTGGACAAGATGATGTTGGAGGTCTTTTCCAACCTTAATGATTCTAGGAGTCTATGATCTTTACAACCTTTATTGCACTCAGTATCAAAAACTGGGGATTTGGTTTGGTAACAGAAGCACACGCCCCACTGAGCATTTAGAAAAGGAAAGGGAAAGAAAACTCTTGTGTAGTTTCAGCAGAACCCAACAGAAGATGAAGGCACCTTCCAGAATGCTACTGCACACGTGGATACCATGGATGACTTTCTTTGCTGTTCAAGTATTGCAGATGAGGCAAGACTGTTGGTAAATAACCAAAAAACCAAAAACACCCCTCCAAGGCTGGGTAAGACAAAGGTGATGCTGAACTACCTTGAACGTGCCTGCTGCCTTCCAGTCTCATCACACCCGTGAAGTGACTTGCACTTTGTCCCACTGAAGCTATCCACTCTTTCCACTTTTGTAAAAGTCAAGTGGGAAAGAGAATTCCAGAAGTATCATTGCTAACAGGTCATCTAATGGTTAGCATAAAATGGATTTTACCGATTTTCAAACAGCACTGAAAATTCAAGGCTCATCCATGTTCTCCTACCTACCAAATACTATTCAGATTTCCCGCTACAGTAATTTCTAATGCCTACCACAGGCACCTACAGCAGCACGTAATACGCTTCTTCACTTCCCAGACACTGTCCCTCCATAAAGCATAAGAGCTGTTTTATATTTCTTTTTATTTCTGCCAAGCTCATTACAGGGACCAAAGTAACTTTTTAACAAGCATTCAAGCCTGTTCGCCTGCACCATCAGTATTTAAAGTACAACTCCTTCCTTTTTATTGTTCAAATGCTCTATCAAGAGCAGTAGCAGAGCATATGAAGAAATACCACCTCAGGTTTTGGCATTTCAGTCAAAAAAGGCATGTACGTATCGATTTGGAAGCTTCAAAGAATGTATAGATTTGAAGAAAAACAACAATGCTCCTTACTTTGAAAAAATTTGTTTCATCTCTGCCCTGGCTGATGAAGTGCCTCCTGTTGTCTACTGTGTGTAAGTGCACGTGCTTTCTTAAAGCTTACTCCTTGATACAAGTCCAAAACCTGAGTGAAGTTGAAATACTGCAAGCCGTAAGTCTAGGGCCAAATCCCACAGCCCTTACACTTCAGTCCAAATTCCCTACAAAAGCACCACAGGATTCAAAGTATACATTCTACAGTACCTAGTGACCATATGCAAGAGGAATTTAAGATGAAAATCCTATTCTGGAAAAAGCTTGATTTATGAAGAGTGAAGCAGGCAGGGTTCCCAGTGATCACTGCTGCTTGGAAGCTTGTTCCCAGAACTCTCAATCCGTTGGCTATACAAATTTCATTTAGAGACTAAAAACAATCAAGTTCCTGGCTTGGACTAAAGCTCTGGAGTGGCCCTACAGCTCCAAAGCATGGCAAAGGAGATGAGATTCCAGATGTACAAGTAACAGCACTCAGCAGAAATCTCATGCCTGCTTGTAGTGTGTCATATCGCTACCTCTTTAGACTTTATAGATCAGAAGAAATGGCTCTGCAGTAGCAGGAGCCCACTGGTTTAACTCTCTTGGATGAGAAAGAAAAGAGGAATACTATGTTTGATAGTGTTGGCTGACATTTAGTTTTTTGGAAGGATTCTGTTCCTCTGTTTCCCTTACTTTTTAAATTTAAATAGAAAAAAAAAAAAAAAGAAAGTGTGTTCCTGAGTTGAGAACTGTTAACGCTTTCCCTGACAGTAAGGCAAAATAAATCTCCTCTAAGCATAACTAAGCACAAAGTTGCTATAACAAATCTAAGCATATCAAGAGATCTCAAACCAAGTCTGGCATTGCTGTGTGAGGAAAAGGTTCTCACCTTAACCTAACTCCATAAGAACAAAAATAAACCTCTACTTTTTTGTTAAGTTTAAAACTCTCTTCGCTCACACAGGTTGACATAGAAATTACTGAGTAACTGTTTGCTCAGTAACTGCAATTGAAGAAACAAAGTTCCTATGTGCTCAGAGATCTCTGCAGAAATTGATTTCAAGATGACAGTGGGTGCTTGGAAATTTGCTTGAGAGGAGTTTTGTCTCGATCAGTTTCCTTTGCTTTTCTCACCAGAATGCTCAGAACATTCAGTCATATGTTTAGAGCCGTCATGGCCTTCACCAAGGTGATCTGGTTATCCGAGTCCATCTCTCTCCTGTTGCTATCTGCACAGTTACTTTTGTTGGCCAAGACCTTTTGTCGGTGCCTTTCTTCCTGTCTCTTCTTTTTCTCCAGCCGTTGCTGTTCCTTCTTTAGTTTTTTTGATACCTGAAAAGGGAAGAATGAAAACAAAGTTGAAAACAGACGTTTACTGTCCAGCTGGGGAAAAATAACACACTGGAAAGGAGACAAGCAGATACCAAAGCAGCTGCCAGAAAATGTTTATTCCAGACTATCTGAACTTTGTGCACTTTAGAAAGAGTGCCGTATGTCACTAATAAACACTTGACTTGGAGTAAAGTCACAACTGTAGCAGCTACAAGTGTAGCTACACTTTTTACTTCAAACAAGAAAATAATTGCTGGTTAAGAACTGCTCTAATCTTTAAAGGATGCACAAATCACTGTCAAACCACCCTTACACATACCTTTGGGTTTTTGCTGGATCGACTATCTTCATTAGATTTAGCCAGTCCTTTGTGGTTTTCTATTTCATCTTGATGCAAACTCTGATTTCTGAAGATTCTTGAACCATTTCTGTTATCTTCCCACAGGGCTGAGGTACACGATTTCTGACCTTTGCTCTGAGGATCGCGCTGCCCCTCAGCACCTACCAACAACAGAGTTTTTTCTCAGACACTCTATACACAGAAGCTGTCTCTGTGTCAGCCAATTCCTTCTTCCAGGCTTTCTGGAACTGGTTTTTTTGGAAGCTGGATTGAGTAGGGAAAAAGACAAAGTTCAGTAGCCTCTTCTGTCTGCTCACATAGGACAACATATTCTTCATCAGCTGGAATGTGGAAAGGGGACACTCCACACTAATCCAGCGGCATGCTGTTATTTTACAGAACTTCAGTGTAAAGGTCTAGTAATGTCTGCTTGTAACTTCACAGAGAGGACCCCATGTCACAGGCAACCAAGAGAAAAGCCAGGGACTCTAGTGCTCAAGAACTAGGCAACACCTGGCACTTCAGGTTCTCCAGAGAACAGACCTAGGATGGAACGTGCTCTGAGATGCTGGTAAACCTGAGTTATCTGGTGAGGAGGCCGCAGAATGGCTCCAGGGATTACTAATCTTGCATGGAGTTCTCAAGACTGTAAAGCAGAACAAATCCAAACCAGATCAATTAGGATATGGTATGCTCAGTGGCTCGTAAGAACTTAGCTCAGTGCCTTGAATAGTCCCAGGTCAGTCTCACAACAGGCACTGTTACTGAAAGGCTCCACAGGTGCACAAAATCTGCCCTCATAACCTTCCCGAGCACAGAAAGGCTGAGGCAGCAGCACAGCCAACAGGAAGCTTCCACTGCTACTGTCCCTGTTGAACTGCTCTTTCGAGTGAACGGTGCCTCGGAAGAATGCTGTCTGATGTTAGCAAGTGACAAAGTCCACGTACTTACCGATTCCTTCCATTTCCTTCACTTGAAGGATGGCAAATATTGCAGAATCTACGTTGTAGTCTTCCACTTTCAGAACCTGGCTTACTAACTCAATGTCCTGTCCAAGAGAAAGATAACGTTAAAGAGAGTTCCAACCAGTGACATACAGACACCATTCAGCAACCATTTGCACCATTAGGAGGGGGCTGCTGTCTGCTTTTGTGATCTCCCAATCAGCCCACACTCCATTTCTCAAGAAGGTGAGGGAGAAAATTTCAAAATCTCAAAGATACCAGGAAAAAGGACTATGCTATTTCAGTATAACTGTTTCACTCCTGATCCTTTTCATTCTCTGCATTTGCACAGTACAACCTGCAGTAACCACACAGGTTATCTAGTGACCACAGCTAAAACTGAACATCCTGAATGACTGGACAGTTTGTGAAATTTTACAGAATTTGTTTCAAAGTAAATTTTCTTGAGAGACTGCAAGACAAACCTTACAGAACTCTTCAATATTCACACACAGTATGCATTTCATTGAGTCTAGGATGAAATGCATTCCAATTTGTGGCTGTAGTACTGAAACTGTCCAGGACAAACACTCTCTGAAATTTTTCTTAAGGAAAAAAGGCTACTCGGTACTTACTGAACATCCAGTTGCACTGCACACTTTTTGTATAGCAGCTTCCTTTTCAACTTCAATCTCATCTTCAGAGCCACTCTTCTCTGGCTTCATTTCCTCCTCACTTGCATCGTTTTTGGAAAGCATCTATAAGAAAAGCGAAGCATACAGTTATTTCATCATACACATTTTTTTTAAAAAAAACCTGTCATTAATATAGGTTTAATTTTGGCACAGATTTCTCAGAAACATCCGGTATCAGGGAGTCCTGGATATTGTGTAATTTCTGTTATCACTGGAACCATTTCCCACAATTCATACACTGTCAAGCAAACTCTCATAGTACAAGATCATTTACACCAACAACCAATCACTGGCTTTTTAAATGAAGTATTAATTTTATTACAATATCACCCATTGTACAAATGTGTACATAGAACTTTGAGGACAGCACGGCTTACTCCTTAACAGGAAAAAGTGAGATATTAAGAGAATTATTGTATCCGGCCATTGCATTTTCCATCCATTTCCTCCCTCCCATTTGTTTTTGCATTTGAGGTGATGAGCACATAATTAAGATGGGGTTGCTTCAAGACTTCTACAGCCCGTAACACTGCATCATATTCAAGGCTGATTTCCAGCCCAGTAATTTAAGCACTTCACATACAGTCTCAAGAGAGCAGGCAGTAGTAATTACAATCACGTTAGGAATTTTTCTATCCCCACGTGAGACAGGGACCAAATTCTTCTCTCAATCTCAATGCAAGTGAGAAAGCAAACCAACCAGTAACATTCAGCTGTTATTTATCCCCACAGCTATCTCAGGTCATTCTGTCGTAACCAACCTCCATCTGAAGATATGCTGGAGCTTCTGAGTCATCATCGATTCTCCTCACGCTGTCATAGTGCTCTCCATACCGATATGCAATGTGCAGCTCCCTCGCATTGTTCTTGTCGGTGCCTCGAATCTAATTGAACCAAGCAGACCACAAATGAGGATTTGGACATAACTTCAGCATCGGATTTTTCTTAGTATTATTTTTTGAAGCAATGATAAACACTGTGCTAGGAAGCAAAGTACATAGCTACTGGAATATCTTTACACAGGAAGTGCTGACCTAATAATCCAGATGTGCCTACAGTTACAACAGAACTTCTGTCCAAAGGATAAGATAAACAGCACTGGGTCAGTTACATCATTACAAACAAAACATGATATGAAAATACTTCAGGGCTAAGCTCAAAGCGATTTCCTAAGTTTTCTACAATTTTCCGATCATCTCTTCCAGCCCCATTTTCAGCAACAGCCTCCATTCAATATACGATGCCTTTTTCCCCTCAAATAGGAACATGAGTGTGGTCAAATCAGGACCACACTGGCAACACTCACCCAGAATACGTTTTGTTCTGGCGTTTTTACAAGACGGTGTTTTAACGATTCACATTTGAAGTTGATATTTTTTGCTTTTAAAAGAAAGACCACTGAAGCCAAACCATGAAAATTTATTAACTCCACTCAGGAGCACAAATGTTCCTTTGCTTTGTCAGCATCAATTACAGCGGCTTCCATAAGAGAATTCGCACTCTGGATATTATCTATACTGATGCAAGAACAGTTCCTACCCTGATCATAAGGGTCTCAAGCTGTTAGCTAAAAGCCAGCAGCATTTCGACTCCTGCAAGGAATGCAGAAAATTACACACCTGCAAATCTCCTTTGCTTACCTGTCGAGCCAGAGTTCAAAGATCTGACACCTTTGCTGGAGAAGATGACAGTAAGCAAACAACAAAAAAGTTTGCTTTAGGGCTCCAGAGTTTCCCAATCCTTTTACGTCTTTTCCCAACTTACAGAATTTACACCAGGTCACCTTTCGACTACGTCTGCAGTCTGCACTGCTTGAACAACTTCGGATTTCACAACAGATATTCTCCATTCATCTATTTTACACTTGCTCACCCGTAAATTCCAACCAATGATCAGTTATATTTAACTCCTGCCTTTTATCTTATTAAGTTGTTCAGCGCGTTGGCTTTCAGTAAGATCTATCATCAACATTTTTCATTTGCCAGAGCCAAAATAGGTATCTAACAAATCCTGAAGCTTTTGAAAGACTCTGAAAGTTGGCAACTACTGACAAAGAATCTGAAGCCTCTTTGTGTGAGCTCTTTCCAAAATACACTGAAATTGTAAGTAAAAGGTAGTTGCAGATAAAAAAAAAAAGCAAAAACACATGAAAAAGGTAAATTGTAACCCCAAAAGCCAATACAATAACTTATACATCTGTGCTAACTTCTACCTCTATATTTGCAGTCACTATCAAAATATCAAAAAAATAATAATAAAGGGTGCTTAAAGCCTTAAGAAGTCAGCACAGAAATGCCCAGCTCCAACAGGCTGAGAAACAGCTGGAGGTCCCAAACACTTCTCCTGCTCACATTTCACCACCTTAGCTTCAGCATATGCCAATGGCTCTCTTAAAATTAAAGGATAATGCACCATCTGCTTTAGAGTTGAAACCAACAGAGAGATTCACACCATCTGCTTAAAGCATCTTGCTGATCTACTTCTCTGGAAATGCTCTCTTCGTAATCTAGTCTTTCCAAAATAGTATGGACAACAGAAAGAAAAAGGGTGTCTTGGGTTTGATGAGTCTAGCAACTTGGTAAGACTGTCCCCATGTTGTGATCCCCTCTGTGTGGGTAGGGGACTCCTTACATTGTAATTATTGACAGCTCTCTTTACTTATGCCATTTTCATGACACACTCTCACTAACAAAACTCCACTCAGGCACACAAAATGGAAGCTCATCACAAAGTCGGTATTTACAGCCCAGGAAAGGTCAATGAATGGGAAAAAGGAGGTTGAGATTTTTGAGAGGATGTGCAAAAAGATCGATAAGAGTTAAGTGCACTGAGGTGAGTATTTGGTTCAAAACAGCAACAACACATGAACAGCACCTCCATGACCTCTCCTGCAGGGTCATTACCTCCATTGCCTCTGTTCTCTCTTGCAGGTCAAGCAGTTGATTTTATTTACTTTTTTAATACATAGCTGAGCTGTCTTACTGCCCATTGCTGCCATATAGATATGGGTTTAAACTTATTCGGGTTCAGAATCCATCTGACGATGTTCCAAATGTTTCAAAAGACACCACCTACAGCTTTTACCCGGTCTTTTTTTCTTTGCTGCCCTGCTTAGCCTAGATACTTCATTGGTACTCTCTGTGAATTGAGCTTAGCCCTTAAACGCTCTACTACCCTCATAAAAAATGTCAAGAAACAATCCTGGCTTGGATGTAGGTTCTCACTTGCTCAACGAACAGGCAGAGATCAAGTACGGACCCATGCCAGTGTGGATCTGCCACAGGAAAACAACAACAAAAAAGAGAGCAGGAGAGACCCGATGAATTACTTGTTCCAGACCCCAGCTGTAAGAGGAATCCACAGCACACAGTCCTTTCCAGAAGCTGATTAAACACCACTTTAAGGTTTTAAAACTTTTTTTCCCTCTCCTGTCCAGTCCAGAATCTCATTTTTCCAGTTGTCAGAACCATCAACTCCTCATTCCAAACCCCACAGAGAACTTGAGTTTTCCTTCAAGGCTGAAAAAGCAAGCGCCAAGCTAACTATGGCTGCCAACCAGTATATTTGTTCTCTGTGAACAGATCAGAAAGTTTCAATGCTGTTTGTATCCATCAGCTAAAAATTAGGCCAAAACATGGAAGTTTTGTTTCTCACCTGCCACAGTGGAGCATTAAGCTGATGAATAACCACATTCATTTGATTGTTCCTTGCAAAGGCCACAATAGCATCGTTGCCAGCAAAGGTACCCGGCTTTGCCAAGTTGGTAACTAAAGGAAAACAAACATTCATAAGAGATGGAGAACCAGTTTCTGAGACTTCAAAAAGCAAGTAACAAAATTTCAACAAGGGCCCAAGAAATTTTGGAAAGGAAATCCCAGCTATTAAATGGTAACCGCAGAGAATCTGTTAGTGACAGAGGTTACTAAGTCTTAAACAACCACAGAAACCTCCAAAAACGCAGTAAACCTTTTGATTATGCAAGGCCATCAGTTCTGTGTCAGCTCTGAAGGTAGGTGCCACGTGCTAAACGACCGGACTACTTTCATGCACCACCTGCATGTCACCTGGCACAGACCCAAAGCTGTTAGAACAAAGGCTGCATTGGTCTCTGCTTTCCATCTTCCCCTGGGTTAACACTATGAAATATCAAGTGTCAAGGAGAAAAACAAATCCAAGGAGATCAGCCACGCAACACCCACCAGTATTCAAGGGTGAGCTCTCCACTCACCCTTGAATACTTGAAGTTTTGAGAAAACTTCATTTTCTCAAGTTCCTTTTGAAAACACCAAATTATTACTTCTAGACTTTTTTTTTCTTTCCTTCTCCAAGTTATTCCTAAATTCAAACACGTTCCAGGAGAAGTTTAATAGCTCATCTTTCTACAGAAAGATAACAAAGAGAAAGGTAAACTCACTGCTGTTTCTAAAAACTAGAGAGTGGCCACAGCATAGCTCAGGGATGAGGAACGGTTTAGTGGAAAGGTACTCAAAGGAGATGTAACCTCATTTTGGAACAACCCCTTCTATTAGCGTCTACAGAGACCGTACCGTGTTTCTCAAAGGGAACATCATCTTCCACAAACGGTTCAAACTCCTCCCGCTGCTTTATCATGTAGTCCACCGTTTCCTGGCGATGTCTGAGGTGGTTTCGGGAGTGCCCCTCAAGCTGGTCACCAAGGGCCCTGAACAAACAGTTGCTAAGGGAAGAGAAGCTGCGTGTTAGCGCGCCTGAAACGTCGCTACCGGAGAGCAACGTTAAACCAATGACCCTGGTGTAGCAGTGGAAAAAATTGACTGGGCAGCAGGAGCTGAGATTTGATGAAATTATGGTAAGAACATAAGGTTTTAAGTGAGCACGTCATCAGCTTGTACAGAGCAAACCAAAAGCAGCAACAGTGCTGGGCCAAACCATCCCCAACCGCCACTGGGAGAAATAAGGGAGGCCAACCCAAGGACTCACCAAACACCTCCTCAGCCCACACACATCTATCCCCCTTTTCTCCCCATACTTACGGACCTTTCCGTGCCCCACACGGCCAGGGGAGCCCTCAGGCCCTCGGGGAGCGGGACTGGGCGCAGCAGAGCCCTCGGGTGACAGGCAGGGGGGACACACAAGCCTCTCTCCCTGCGGGCACGGGGCGGGTACGGAGCAAACCCCCCCGGGGTCGGGAGGCCCGCGGGTGCCCCCAGCACTCACCCATCGCCCGGCACCTCCCGCAGCTTGAGGCCGAGGGCCCGGAGCTGCCTGGCGAGGCCTCCTCCGCCCGCTGCGGGGCTCGGGGCCCTCCTGCGGCCGGCGGGCCGGGCCCTGGCCGCCTGCTTGCGGGACATCCCCGCAGGGAGCTCCGCGCCTGCGCCGCCGGCCTGTCACCTTCCCCGGGCCTCCGGAGGAGGAGGAGGAGGAGGAGGAAGAGGAGGAGGAAGAAAAAGAGGCGAGGAGCCCGCGAGGTGGCACTCGGGGAGCAGCGGCGCCGGCCGGGAGCGGGGCAGGAGCAGCGCCGCCGAGGGATGTGCTGAGGCAGCTCTGGAAAAGGGAAAGCCGAGGCCTGCAGCAGGGCGGTGAATTTCTGTCAGAAAATTCTTGGGAGCCTTGTGAGGGAAGCCCGGCTGGCGTGGGCCGTGAGTGCAGCCCGTAAATGGTTGAAACGAGCCCGACTCTGTGCCTCCCTCCTCTCCCCCAGGCGCCCCGGGGAGCTCTCGTCTGAGCCAGGAGTGGGCACGGAGAAGGGGGCCCGTTCGGGACCCCAGTTTGCTCAGCTGGGAGGGAACCTCCGGCTGTGTTAGTAAAAGGGCTTCTGTCACCCGTTCCCTGGGCAGAAGGTGGATGGAGAGCTGGCAAACCACGGGGCGCACATCGGCACCCCCGCTGAGCCTGGTGCTGCAGCTGTAAAACAGCTGGGGCAGCTCCAGAGCCTGGTTAGGAGCCCCCCACTGAGACCACGGCCACAGCTGAAGGCTCAGCACACGGAGGTTTTCTGTTAGCCTCCTGCTGTGCCACCCTTCTGACAGTGAGCAACGAAACAAGCCCCCCACCATTAACACCATCCAGTGCTGCCCCCGATCACTGGGTCCGTTCTAATCCATCACCGGTTACCCGTTTATTTTTTTTCTTGCCCTACTTTGCCCTGCAGGTATGACCAGAGAATTTGCCTGATGCTGTCAAATTCCAGTTCCTAGCTCTGTTCAGACAGTGCATCCAAACAGCTTCCTGATGAAAGCCAAGAAAACACTCCCAATGTGGAAACAGACACCGACGTACAGAGTGAATCATCTTCCCAGGCGTGAGCGTTATGGGTGTGCTACAAGGGCACGTCGCAGACAAACAAGGCAAGACCAAACAGCCACGTTGGATTCCCCTGAGAGGCTCTCAGGTCGCATTTGTGAGGTCAAACAGGCCTTGGTTAGGAGCAGGTAAAAGGCTGCTTCCAAGCTGCTTTTCAACCCCGGTGTAAGAAGCTCCCTGTCGCGCCAGAAGATGCGCTGTAAGTCTGAAGGTGACTGCCCAGGCACTGCAGCTCTCTGCTCTTACTCACGCTTATGCCCATTAACAGGCGATACCATACGAGGCTTCACATCAGGATAATATTTAAGTCGTATATATCTGTAAGGTCCTTTTGTCCAGTCACAACAAGCTGTAACCTAACTTGAGAGCAGGAAGAAGCTCGAGGGACTATAAACATTATCTCCTAGAATATTTTGAAGATTACTGTGCTGAAAGCTGTATAGATGGGTGGACTAGATGATCTGAAGAGGTCTTTTCCAACCTGAATGATTCTGCGATAGCAAGCTGGTGTCTCACTCCGAGATTAACCTGGAATGATGTGACTACTCTTTTGTATCCATTTCCTGCCATAAACAAATCCATGCGAAGAGACATTCCAAGGAAAAACATTTTCTTATGCAAACACTCTAAAAGCAGGAAAACAGGATGTGTCTGTAAACTGACTGCAAATGATTAATGAAACGGTAATTAGCATAGGAAGCATTAAAGAGCTATAGTCAGCTCAACACACTACAACATACCTACAAGCCAGTGAACATCACACATGCAGCCAAAGACAAAACTGAGACAAAATTTGGACAGGCCCTTTGAACACGTGGCTGAAAATGTCATCAGTGGAGGACAACAATGAAAAGGCATCTTTAATTAAATATCACCAATAAAACTGGGCAGAGAGCTCACCCGCTGCCTGACCAGCCAAAAGCAGCTCGGGAATTGTACAGCTGCAGCCTCAGAGCCCCCACGCCAGGTCCTGCTGCCTGCCCTGGGGTCCCTGATGCGCGTGGCAGTCACCTGCATGCCCAGGGAAGCGCAGGGCCTCGCCAAGCCGTGAGGAGCTCCATTTTCCCTTCCTTCGAGCGAGTCGTCCTTGCTGCTGACATGCATCAGTAGCAAAGTAACGACGCCTCTCAAACAGCTAGGTTTCCAGGACATATGTTCAAAGGGAAAGTCACTCCCAGCCGCTGCAGAGCAACAGCAGAGGCATGAATTCATCCCGCTGAGTTTTTAAGTTTGCAGTGTAGCTGCCCCGTTGGGGTCTGTTCCAGCTTCCCAACACCTGCAAGGCAGTTTCATATTGTTCCAATGATTCACTGAGAATTTCTAAGTTTTAAGACAGTAAGGCATGGGAACTAACAGTCTGAAAATGAAACTTGAAAAGCATTGTAAAAATGGTCTTTTTTTCCCCCCGTATCTTTTCTTTTTTAACAGAATTAACTTGCTAATAGGTATGTGAAATGCAATAGAAAAATTATCCTGTTTTTAAACATAACTAGGCCTTGCAGTGCACCAAGCCCAATTCCAAACATTCTTGCACTTCAAATATGAGTCCCACTTCTGCCAATGAAAGATCTCCATGCTCCCTAAATCTGGGGTCACCTCAAAGCCTGTCAAACGCTGCTATATCCTGTGTCAGCAGAAGCATAGCAGGAACACCCAGACACTTCTATGAAGTTTGCTAACAACTAACCTTTTACTATTTCTCAGCAAAGAACCTTCTCACCTCATCCCCCCGCCAGCAGTTCGTGAGATTAGAGCCCTCCCGAATTCCTTCCCCTTCTAATCGTGGTTGTTTCAGTTCTTTCTGCTGCCCGTTGGAGAGAGGGGCTGGGACTCGGTAGCACAGATAGCTCCAGCACTCAGGTGCACTTGAGGCTACAGACTGGGTACTGCATGTCTTCTCCCAGGAATTCTGACCTAGTCTAGCCTTCCGGTATTGGCAATCCTTCCTTTTCTACCTTCCTTCCTTCCATGGGGTTCTTACTGTGAAAACAATCTGTATTTTACACCTCAAGTAAAAAAGGCAGAAAGAAGTTAGACAACGAGGGATTGTGTTTATGCATTTTATTTTATTTTTTTTTAGATGAGCTGAATATTTACAAAACCACCTAACATAAGTGCATTCCTGAGAGTGCATGAGCTTGTCCCGTGAACAGCAAGAAAAGGAAGAGTCCTACCAACAGACCTCTCCCATGGACTCTGTAAGAACCTCAGGGACCCCAACCATGCTTCAGTTAGTGCCTGAAGCCCTCCGATGACTAAAACCAACAGGGATGTTCCTACAATAAGGAATTGATAATAATCCGAGATTTAACACTCAACATTAACATATTTATGCTGTAAGGGAAGAGCTCTAGTGCAGCAAGTAGTGCTACAGCAAGAGCAGACCTCCTACGTGGAGAGTTCAGCACTGGTGTGACAGTTGTGCCATGGCACACAACTCTGGAAACGTGGAGTTCCAAGGAAAGGAAGAGGGCTAGGTATGCTCTTCTTTCAAATCCACCTAGCACGAGAAACACGTTTGCCTGTGGTTACATGTATTTTAACATCACCTTTTCACTCCTAATTTAATTTGCCCTGAGGAGCTCTGACAGAGTCTGGCTGACAGATGCTGAATTCTCCTGTCAATCCAAGGTAAAAGGCTTTAGCGACGCAGCGCGAGATGACACGTTCCTCGCTGTGGTTCTAACGCCAACAGCTAAGAGGAGAATGAAACAACTTACCAAGGTCATGCAGAAAGCCAGTGCAAGAGAGAAGCAGGACACTTTTCCTGCCTTTCTGTCCCATGCTCTCTCTAATCAAAGCACTGCGTTCAGTAAACCATTTCGTACCAGATAATTCTTTTGGATCTGTCACTGTCCAACAAGTCTGCGTTTAGAATGCAGAGAAGTTGCTTTTTAACCAATTAAGTACTAATTCGGTAATAATGGTAGTGCCATTCTCTCTGGCCATCACGGTGAACAAAGCTGCAGTCTCTTAACGCCATGGGATCTGCTTCTGGACAGGATTTGCTCAGTGATATCAGCCGTTGTAAAGTGTCTTGGCCACGAAGTTAATCGTTAACTCAGGTCACCACCTCATAAAAACATCTCATTGTAAGAGCACAACACGCTTAAAGCTGTCATTCGATCATGCATACAACAGGAATAAAGGAGCACATAAAAGGAGCCAGAAACTCCGCAAACCCTTCAGCTAAGGGAAGACAAACTGCACCGAGGTTTATCTCCATGGAGAAATCCACGGACAAGCCAAGCAGCGAAAACAGATCGACAGCTTCTGGAGTAGCACAGGCTGAGAAGACTAGTCCTGCGCCCTTTGCTGAAGGTGCTGCAGAAATGAGCGGAGCAGGACCCCTCACAGAAAATGCTGCCGACGCGAAGGGACTGGTATTTGCTGAAGAACATCTTAAAGAAACGGAGAGATCTCCGGACACAGAGCCAGACGGTCCTGATACCTTTAAGCCAGCATTTTTGGAAAGTGACTATCCAAACACAAAGCCGCTTGTTATGGTAGTAAACTCAAGCTCTCCTGAAGTGTACAGTCCCGAAACGAGCTACCAGCCTTCACCCACATCATCTATTGCAGACATGGACTGCCTGGTCTGCTTCAACAAGTACAACGTGTACAGAGTCCCAAAGCTCCTCGACTGCCAGCATGCTTTCTGCGCAGTTTGCCTCAAGCTTATCCTCAGGAAAGAAGACGACACCTGGATAATCACCTGCCCCCTGTGCAGAAAAAACACGTCTGTGTCAGGAGGATTTATCCGCACTCTTCCAAATAAAGAAGAAATCATGGACCACTTGGAACATCCTGACGCGGCTCTTGAGGTACACATCTCTCCCCTGGGGCTGGACAGCAGCAGCTGGGCTCAGAGCAGCCAAGATGTTTTATACAGAGACCAAAACGTTCCAGCAGACAACAGGCTGGCTATCCAGAGAGTTGTGCTGCTCCTGCTGCTTTTGGTGATTCTCACTATCCTCATCCTCCCGTTTATATACTCGGGGACGATAAAATGGGTAATTTGTCTCATGCTTACTTTGGGGTTGGTCATGTCTATGGTGCTTTGCTGCACTCCTAAATTCTACTGGAGCTGTAATGGAAACTCACTCACAGCCTGCCACAAAGAGACCCACGTCGCTGCTATTGCCTGAAACAGCACGAGCTGCCTCAAGATAATGACTGGTTCCACCTGCACAGCCGAGTATCAGAAGCACTAGTCAGTTGCTGGACTTTGAAAGCAAACATTCACATCAGAACCTCAAAGTGTCTAACTTATCCCACTAAGCCTCAAAGGCAATGCAGTGTTGTTTAATTTTATTACTGAAAACGGTAAAATACTTGTATGCTGATATTTGTAAGATAAAATTGTAAGCCTTCTTCGCAGTTTTTTATCCCAGATGAATAGTTGTTGTTTTGCTCTCATCATTTTAGTCCTACTCGCATCCTCTCTCCAATTACTACTGCAGAACATTAGCTGAAACGTGTGACATTTGTGTGCTGTGAAAATCTGTAGCTGTTACTGTGTTTTCCCACTCCTAACACAGGTATACCTTTTCTTGTGACAACGTGGGGAATTAGACTGCTAAATCTGGGACTGGATGCCTAGCCTTAATGGAAGAGGGTAGTTTAAACACAGTTTATTGCATTAATCTGGATCCCTGACCAGAAGGTTTTTAGCAGGGGTGGGAATGGGAAAAGGGAATATCAGTTGATGTCATCTCAAGTTGTACTCGAAACTAGAGAGGAAGAGGCAAAATCAACATTTCTAATCATAAGCTCACAACTTGCAAAGTGCAAGGCTCTGAAAAGCTGATGACATTCTGGGTTCCCTGTGTTATTTAGCACAAAAATAGTTTCTCTCAGCTGAACTCCTTTACCTGGCTACCTGTACCACCTCTCTTCTTGCTCTCTTCACATTACGTGCGACATTGCCCTTTGGAGATGCCCACAAATTCTCCTTCCACAGATAAAAAGGAATCTTTCAATTGTTCTGCTATACCACACACGATTTTTTTTTTATGTGGAACGTGTCCATTAAAATTGAATAATGCTAACTGCTCACTGACTCTGTGTTTTAATTCCTCACCAACAATTATTGTCAAAATATTTCACAGCTTCCCGACAGGAACTACAGCTGAGAAAGCATTTTAGGGAGTCTATACAACTGAGTCGGTGAGGAAAGCAGAAAAGTAATGTGCTGGGCTTTTTTCCTTGATTTAAAAGAAAAACTAACTTAGTTTCAAAGAAAATACCCTACAACTCAACTAAAATTAAAACTGGAAAAAAATAGGAGCTTGCTTTAGCTAAGTTAGGTTTTTAAGAGTACCATGGGTCTCAGCAGACCTTGGATCAGGTCTGTAGTAAATATTTTAGTTTGTTAAGAATGGAAACTTTTGGACGCCAGTTGCTCACTACACATACGCATTTATATATATATATATATATATATGGACAGTGTGTCCTACCAGCAGATAAAACGGATTAGATGAAGAGGGTAAGGAGCTGTTGTGCCCCTATGCCTTGGAAAAAAGAGGTCCATTTTCTACCTAAGAACAGGAACCTTCAAGGAAAACAAATGCTTTGTTTCTCCTCGTAGATTTGTACAGCAATTGCAGAGTACATGTGTAATAACATTCACTAACAGCCAAACCAAGAAAAGCTTTTCAATGAGGAAAAGGCAGGAAGTTTTAAACACAAATATCTTCTTGAATAATATTATTTCAGACACAAAGAATGGCCCAGGTATTCACCTGAAAATCACCTCAGAAACTCCGCCAAGTCTTTCAGCTCGTGGACAATTTTCCCGTTGAGCTCTCTTCGCCAACACCAATGGATGACTTGCACTCCAGAGGTATGTAACAAATCATACTGGCCTTGATGTGCTGTGCACGAATGCATCAAAGTAAGCTATAAGGGTTAAAGGAAAAGCGTGCACTAATTGCGCAGCACACTGATCTCATTCAAAAGACCAGATAGCAAGGAAAGAACAGGCTGTCCTAAAGATAAGATGGCAAAGATGAACTGGACTGGAGCCATAACATACCCCAATTAAAAAGGAAAAAAGATGGGCAGTTTTGCCCAAGAGAAGACACTTGATCTCTTCCCAAGTGAGACTGATACCAAACAACACCCACGCCAGAAGGGCGTTCAAGTCACACCCAGTAAGAGTTTGCTATCATCAGTCAGGAGATGACCTGAAGATATTAAGAAGCAGCGTCCCTCATCCTCCATATCACACATGATGTGTGGGTCCACCTCTCTGTGCTTGTCAGTACATGTGTGTCAAAAAATGAAGTCTGAAAATAAGTGTGAACAGGAAAAAAATCAGTTTGCTACATACCAAAAAGGGTCTCACGTTCAATTTTCTTACACTAATTTCTACGATGGCAAAAAGGCCAATGGAAAAAAGCTTCCCTGAAGGCAGCATATGCCACTGCCCCGACGTGCAAAGGAAGAACAGGACATGTGAATCACGTTGATTTGCATTGATGCTCATAGCACAAAAACAAACAACAACCAAAACCACAAAGGATTAGAAGGGAAAGAAATGTTTTCCCTCAGAACAGCCATCCCGTTCCCAGGTATAAGGGCAGTGCACCAAAGGTTTGTATTCACATCAAAGATACGAATAGAATTTCTAAAACAATGCAAGACACCAGTGCAACTACCAGTGAGAGACCGAAACACTGAGAGAACTTGATAAGACAAGGGGCAATGGGTGCAAGCTGGAACATAGGAGGTTCTGCTTAAATATGAGAAACTTTTTCACGGTGAGGGTGACGGAGCACTGGAACAGGCTGCCCAGGGGGTTGTGGAGTCTCCTTCTCTGGAGATGTTCAAAACCCGCCTGAAATCACTCCTGTGTGACCTAATCTAGGCATTCCTGCTCCGGCACGGGGATTGGACTAGGTGATCTTTCAAGGTCCCTTTCAGTTCCTAACATTCTGTGAACTCTGTGGATCCACACAGTGAGATTACCAGCCACGGATGTCCCTGCTGCTTTGTGCTGACACCTGCCAAGCCTGCGTTCAGTATTCAACTGAAATGATTCTTTGGTCTTTAGAGCCACTAACAATTATCTGATTCAGAGTTCATGGATATTGGTGGAAGTCATTACCCCCTATAAACTGAAATCTTTTATAACAGCTGTTGATTCCCATCTGACAAGATAAGGCTCAATGATAACGTAAACCTCTGAAGCAGCAAAAATGTTTATGGTGAAAATGTCAAAATATTTGTATTCTAAAATGTTAAAGGATCTGTTTGCATCCAGTTCTTCTTCATACCAATCTTTTTGACAATAAAGTTTCAGCTCCAAATGACCCTGCCCTGCTTACCATACCTAGCTGGCTCCTAATTTCGTGTAGTGATTAAATAGCAAATTGTATTCTGACAAAGACAGGGTCATAGTGGGAAACGGGCCAAAGCAGTAGCCAACGTACTGCATGAATACCTCAGAACTATGTTTTACAAGGACAGAATGCCACCAAGACATTAAGAGCATGAGGAAACCCAATAATATTTAAGTACCACAGTCTGTATAGACACAATGCTGGACCAGAAGCTTCAAAGGTGTCTTGTTTAACAATGCATATACACAAGCCAATTTTAATTAAAAAATATGCCTATCCTATTCTACAGTTTTCTTCCAGCTGTATCCCGAGCTCTCTCTCTCTTCCTTTCCCTGCTCCAAAGTCGCTGCCTTTCTTCACTACTTCTTCCTTGTTTTCTCCCTTCTGCTCCTTCATGTTCCCATTATTTATTTCTCTCCCTACTACCTGTTGCTCCAGGTCAGAGGGAGGCTGTAACAGCCTCTGCCCCTGCAGCACCTGTTCTTAGCATCCCGTCAGCTGAAAAGCTGCTAACACCTTTGCCAAGCCTTTAACTGATTTAACCAGACCTGAACTCCACCTTCCACAGCGGAGATCGGCACCTTCTGGATGCTGCACTTTGCTCTCCCTCTGTCCCCTGCCCACAGGAGCCTTCCCAAAGCCAAACTTTCCCCATCCCAAATCATTTTCAGGTTTCTTATCAACAAACAGCACCAGTCACGCACCACAGCTAATTATGTGAGGGAGACAGGTGCCTTAAAAAAATTGAGCGTAGGTGTTCTAAATCTCTGTTAACTACAGAAGTCTAGCTTTATCTACAGAACTTTAAATTATCAATAATCGTGTTGCCTTTGATTGCTATTAAACTATATAATAAGATCCCAAGTTTACAACATCTGATAAAACCCATGATTAATTATCATTCCACTCCTGTTTTGAACTACTTTTAACAGCTCTTCTGCATTATCACACAGATATAAACAGGCAAAAATAAACATGGAATAAATAGCGTATTTCACACTTCAACATCACTCAGATTCTGTGCAAAGAGGACTTTTGGTCCTCAAACGCACTGCTGTTAAGTCTACAAGAAACTAATTTGCAGATTTTGGTCTGAGAGGACGGATTTGCGTCCAGATGACTTTTTTTTGCTTGTTGTGAACCATTTGCAGCTTGCCCATGGTGTTATGCAGTTACCTAAGTCACAAATGAAGTATGTACCTTTTGTACCTTAATGGGGATCAACAGAGCACGCCTTCTAAACCTTGTCACATTTATCTATATGATGATGCTTAAAATACATAGGGGTAACATGAGTACTTGTGTGAGTAAACCTGAAGGACCTAATGTTAGCTGCAAGCAAGCGGGACAGGATATTTGGCCACATCAAAAGGGCTTTTAAACAGAACAGGTATGTGGATTTATTTATTTATTTTTACCTTAGAAGTCCAAAGTAACATATTTTTAAGTATAAATCAATTACTCCAGTTACCAAGCGACCAAAATGCGTTTTGCTTTCATGAAACATGACCATGCAGAAAAACTGCCTCTCTTCTCCTGAAAGACTGGACTTCACTAGGAATTACCAAGCACTGTACTTGCAGTTCCCACTTGAGCCTACTCTCAAAGCAAAAACATTTCTTGAAACCCATAAAACACAATGCAAAAGCCTTATGCTGAGGTAGCTGAGTTAATTCCACAGCCAAGGTGTAGCCCTGGGGTTTCTGCAGGGCCAGTTAACTACAACCGGCTGAACAAAGCCTCCCAAGCTGACTGTGCCTGTAGCCCTGCTTCCATCAGAAGCAATATATCCATGGTCCTCATGTTTGCCTGATGTGTGCATACACATGTATATATATATATATATATATATATATATATATACAGACACACACAAAGTTACTTCAGCTCCTGTTTGGATGCTTTTGGGATCCCACCTGGTGACAACACGGTGCAAGGCACCACTGAAGCTTCACCCCTCCCCTCTGATGTGTGCATACACATGCATATATGTATATATACACACAATATATATACATATATATACCACTGAAGCTTCACCTCCCCTCAGAGCAGCCCCCAACCTGTCTCATGTCAGGGGCAACAAAGATGTCTCCACAGATTCAGTGGTGGTGACCTTAGAGCAGCTTTTAGCCGACACACCTCACCCCACCGCTCTCTGCAGTCCTCCCTCGGAGACAGGAGCATTCTCAGAGAGAAAGAAGAGCCTTAAAGGGGGACAGAAGAGCTCCTACTCAGCTCAGCCCTAAACCCGGGCAAGGCACCAATGTGGCACCAAGATGGCAGACCAAGGCTGCTCTGAGGAAGAAGCTGCGGCACCTATTTTGACTGAAGCAGTACCAGGCCTCGCTGCCGTCCCACCGCTGCCACAACCCTATCACAACCCCCACAGGGAGGCCGGGAGCGGGGCGAAGGCTGGGAATGAGGCGAAGGCAGGGAGCAGGGCTCGCCATCAGCCCGGCTCCAAGCACATTCCCCCTCAGCACACCGCACCGCCCTCCCGCCCTCCTTACGCTACGCCAGCAGCGTAGGAAAGCGCAGGGCCGCCCAGCGCTGCCCGCCGCCCTTACGCAGTCTCCGTGGGGGGTGACAGGGGCGGAAGGGGCGGGAGGCGAAGGCAGCCGGGAGTGTGGCGGCCGCTCATGGCTGGCAGCAGGTCGGAGCGGGGCCGGGGGAGGCGGGGAGAAGCGGGGAGAGGGCTCCCGGGGCTATTTCGGCTCCGGGACCGGCCGCGGTGCGGCTCCTGAGGGCAGGGCTGTGGCGGCGTCCGCGCCCCTGGGCTCTCCCGCCCCTGCAGGGGGTCGCTCTCCTCAGCGGGCTTCGGAGGGGTGGCTGGTTTTGGTACGACTTTAAAAGACTTGGATAAAACTGAGTATTATCAGCAGCGTAGTGGCAGCGTCAGTCCCGAGCTGAGCCGTCTCCTTCGTATTTTTCCACTGAGGAATATTTGTTTGCTGGTAACGTGCCTCTGGAGGGCTTTGCTATGTTATGTGTAAGGACCCCGCTTCTAAACGACTGCTGCTACAAGCATCTGCGTTAACCACATCCAACACGCTCAGTTTTGCAATTGCTTCAGCTTTTAGCTTTGCCATGCCCCTGTCCCCCTGCCCTCTGTCTCTAATCTCTGATTTACGTTTATTTAGGACACGTCTCCACGGCAGCGGCCTGTGTTGCCTTCACGTGTTGTGAGGTGAGAAGCAGTTTTATCCAGGACTGGATTAATTGCCTTCCACGTTTGTAGGTAGTATTGATGGGCTAAAAGCGAAGGCCGTGGTGCTGCCAGCAGGTGTGGTTCTGGAGCCCCACACAAGTTCCCAAGAAAACACGTCTGCGTAAATGTTTCTGCAGTCATGGGGTGTCTGTGTAGTTGGGCCCTCTGATGTGCCTCTGTCAGGGACCTTTTGGCCAGCCCCGTCTGAAGAATTGTCGACAACTACTTCCTTGAAGTTGTCGAGATGCCCAGTAAACTTTTGAGGGTCTTGAAGATTAACATGCTGCTTCTGCTGTGGTTTAGAACAAATGTGATGCCAGCGTTGCTGTACTACCTCTGGCTGTGGAGAGCGTGCCTCTGCTGTACAGCTTTAGGCCCACAGAAGGATTATCTTTTTACTTTCCCCATAGGATTGCAGGAAGCACTATATAAAATACGCCACCTCTCAAGAAAACAAAGGGCTTTGTGTTGAAAGTAAGCACTGGAAGCGATAAAAATTTCTCTTTCAAATGACAGTTCAGATTATGGAAATGCTACAGATTGCTGCATCGCATTGTTCAAGACAGAGACGTGAATTCCAGTGTCACAAGCTGTAAATAACTTTCAGCGTATGTTTCTAGCTCAGGTCTTGATTCCCTCTTCTTGAATTTAGTGGCAAAACTTCCTGGGCCAAGTGTTTGTACTAAATCACGTTCCTATTTTTATACTGCCATGTGAAAAACCAAGCCCATTTTCCTCAATGTTTTTGACAAAATCGATACCTATGTGAGGGGCACACATCCAGTGTCTCGATCAGAGCATCTTCAGAGCTCACATTTCTAGATGAGATGGCAGAGAAAAGTCTTTCCAAAACTTTCTCGGGGTCTTCTAGATACTCAGCATCACAAATTATTTGTTGCATAATAGAAATAAAATTGCCTGCAAGAAGACAACTTTATGGTGTCACTCCATAACTGGTCACCTCTTTGTATTATTGGGAAATAAGGTTAAGCTGTGCAGTTGTGCTATTTTCTGGATTCTTTATAGATGCTTTACTTTTCATCTGAGCCTTTGGCTACTAGATTAAAATTCTGTGTAACCCTGGGTGTGCCCATGAGTCTGGTGTAGCCCCCAACCCAAACATCCAGGCACCTCTTTACAGTTGAGTTACACGTTTGTGATGCTGGAATGAGGGTCAATCTGCCACATCTTAAACCAAAGCAAGGATAGGGGTGGAAAAAGGATCGCTGCTCTTTTTTTCTTGTCTCAGAGCCATCTGGATACTCTTACCTCTTCCTCAGATCTGTTGTTAATTTTTTCCTTAAGGACATCCTCATGGTGTCTATGAACATCTCAGGAACTTCAGGGCTAGATAAAATATTCTGCAGGTTGCTGGTTTGGCTTCTTAACAAATCAAGAAATCTATCCCAGCAGCGAAGGGAATTTTATTTTCAATGCTGGTTCCCGTACTAAGTTAATACATCTGTGCCCGGGAGCGAGTTGGCATGCCAAATTATTGTTTGTGAAGTTACCGATACTTTATGATAGATTATTCCTGGGCAAATTGGTTGGCAGGTCAGGCTCTGGATGTTTTGGGAGGATCAGAACTTAGTGAGTGATGTGAAATGGATTTTGGGCATCCAAACGAGGACTTTGGAGCTCCTGAGGTAATAAAAGGAAGTCTTGGGATCTGGGGTAGGGGACGCATCCTGCTCAGTCCCCGGGGCTGCAGTTCTGTGGGTACAGCTGCTGCTGCGTGGTGGGGCCGGTACGGTGGAGGGCCTGGCCCCGATCCCAGGCACCACTCTCCTTGGGCAAGCGTAATCTGGCCGTTCCCTTCTCCGATCGGTGTGGAAATAACACGGTTCATTTATTCCTGCGGACTTCGTGCTCCCGTGTTGCTGGAATGTGATGTTTCCGTGGAAACACACCAAGATGCCGCGGACCTGTGTGCTCAGGCCCCAGATGGCAGCAGGAGATGGGTGTTGCTGGGGGGCTGAGCTCTCCCGGGGACAGCGGTGTGAGCTGCGGTAGTCATCAGCCCTCGAGTGGTGAACCTCCATCGCGTGTATGCACCAGCAGTTAAATAGCGCACGCCTTGGGAAGTAGGAATTGCCTCAAATATATCTGTGAGCGGGAAGGCAAGACAGTTCTGGAAGACCATGACAGATAGCACAGACGTAATAAAGTCTGTAAGAGGAGCTGCTCCTCTGGTGCACTTCTTTATTCTAGGACTCTAGCTCCTAATTCCCATTTAGTCCCCTTCGTTTTGCCAGGGTTGAGAAGAAAGGAGGCATCTCAAGAGCAAGCATAAAGCAAAATGCACGCTTTGCCCTTGGGAAGCTGATCAGGTCCTGGTGAGGTCAGTAGAACTTGCCAGCGATGTAAGTGAGGTCTGGAGCAGGCTCTTACCTACATTAAATCGCGAAACGTTGTCGCGTCTGCCTGATTTCACTCACCGCAGTTAGCTGCCTGCGTTATCAGCCAGGCCTCCCTGTGTAACGAGGGGGGCTCCTGGGAGCAGTTCTGAGCAGTTCGGCTGGAAGCTCGTAATCCAAAGGTGCAAATGCTTCTGTGCTCTCAAAGCTAATATTTTGGCCCAGCTCAAGGTCCATGTGGCGTGGGCATGTTATGTTTTGGGAAACGCAGTGGTAGGTTGTACAGTTCAGAGAATATTATAAGCAAAGCAATGGCCATGGGAAATAAGTAGTCTCATTAAAAGTCTTTCTAATCAGAGGCTGTGGCTGGACTCAACTTTCCTAACACCGTCAGGAAAATGAACAGAGGAGTGGTTTGGGTTGAGGAGGAGAGAGGCAAATTATTTCCCAGGCAGCCCTACTGGTCCCTGCACAAGGTGCAGACCTTTTATTCTATGTGCCATTTTTGCAGCAAACACGTGAATGATATGCCTGAGTGGAGCCCAGTCTCTTTGCACCTTGAAGCGGACTTCTCGTTTTGCTGTGGGACGTATTGTCAGCTCATTTTGTGCAAAAATTTAAGAGGTGGTGAACAGAAGGCCTCCTGTTGTAGACTTCGATCACAGCATCACGTTGCAGCGGGATGCACCAGCTGGACCTTGACAGGCCTGCTTACTCTACACCAGCAAGTGTGGCAGTGAAAAAGCTTTTTTGTCTCCTTGCTTCCTGGTTTTCAATTGATACGTTTTTTTTTTTTTGTTTTTCTTCCTTTTTCTTCTTTGAACTTGCAGGTAGAAATGGCTACAGAAGAGAGGTGGAAAAGCTGGACCTCGAAACAGCATAGCGGGGCTGAGCAGGCAGGCGAAAAGGAATTGTGTGTGCTTCTGAGCCGGCAGCTGGGGGAACCAGGAAGATTCGCTTACGCAGCGCTTTGTGGGATATCCTTAGCATGGCTGTTCCCCGAAAAAGAGCAAAGGTACTACACGTGGGCACAAGGGGACGAGCAAAGGAGGTGGCTTTTGGGTAGCAGCTCAGACCAAGCTGGTGTCGGTGTCTGTGTTGCAAGTGGGATGGATTGAGTTAAAAAAAAGAAGAAAGGGTTAAGCACATGTTGGTGCATCCAGCATTTCTGCTTCCAAGTGCTGGGAGAGAGATCCCCGAATTGTAGCGATAGGCTGGTTTAATCACTGGCAGTTTTTCTATTACCACTGTGCTTGGGATCTCCCAAAGGTTTGGGATATGAAGATCCTTTTGGCTCTGGGTCTCTTCACAAAGATGGATGCTCAAATTAGGGAAGGTGACCCAAAACTGAGAGACCTGACCGCTCTTCAGGCTGATCGCTGGCATCGATGTTTTCCTGCCATTTCCTTGCCGGTGTTCTTCTGAAGCCTGTTGAAATGTAAAGGGCACGTTGACATTAGGTGTTTTTTCAACCATTTCCTTAATCATACTGACTTTCTCTTACACCTTTTAAGACTTCTGTACTTCAGCACAAATTGCATCCCTTAATGCAGCAAACTTCAAAGCATGTCTTGAAGAAAGGTCTGCCCTCATTCTGATCGCTTCTTTGTTTAGCAAGCTTGTTTGTGAGAAGCTCACCTTCTGTTGGCTTCTTAGGATGCTTTGATTGTTGTGTGAACAGCCATAGATCAGCATTTGAAAGCAGGGACCACCGAGGACCACCAAAAGCTTGCAAAAACATCCAGTTACAGGGCCTTAACTGCCTCTGTTGCCTTGCAGCTCCTTCAGGGTGGAATTCATAGATGGTTTGGTGAAATGGCTGGACCTGCCTGATGCTGTCTTACCTGCCATGACAGCATTTGCCAGTGGCTTAGGCGGTGAGGGCACAGAAACTTTTGCCCAGCTTTTGCTGAAGGACCCCATCTTGAAAGATAATCCTGTTGTCATTATCCAAGTAAGTCCATGCGTTGCCCTTGCCCTTGTTTGCTTTTGCAAAGAAGATTTTTCCTACGCGTCTGTTTGCAGTGGAAGTTCTGCTTGTACAGTCAGGGAAGTAAAACTGGGGTTTCTGATGCGCGTAGACTTCTGTGTGGCTCTGCGTGGCTGGCAATCTCTCTATCCATTAACAGCTCGTGGAAGTGGTGACCGTGAGATGCAGTTCCTGCTGAATTAACGTTTTGTCTTTGATGCCTTTGCCCTACAGAGAACTGTCAGCCTTTTTGCTTCGACTGTACTCTTGCAGTATTTTTGATTCATGTAGACATTCTACGGATTTCGGTGAAACGCTGAACACGATAGGCCCGATTTTTTGTATGTTTATCCTTCACCCTACTCTGAATGAGGGGGATTTTGTAGTAGCAGAGGAATGTGTATATGCATGGGTAGCATGAGTGTAGGGGGCCAGATCCTCCAACATTTACACAGCTTAAGGTTCCTTGCCCTGTAATACGAAACACCTCTACATACATGAGAACCGGGCAGAAAGACTGCTAGTACAGGCAGGACTAATGTTCTGCAGCACAGAGGGTGATCCAAAGAGCACAGTTCCCAGAGTCTTTTCTCCAGAGTCAGCTTTGGCTGGAAGGAGAAAAGTTACAGGTGCTTCTTTCTTTCATCGATAAAGTGTTATTGAGACTGAAGCCGTAATGTGCTGATGTTAAATCTGATGCAAAGATAAGAGACAACGTGTTTCGGTGGCATTCACCTTTGCTTCAGAGTCTCAGCTGTGGAAGATATCTCCTCATTCATTCTCACGTTATGTATGCCTCCGAGGGCGAAGGGCTGCTGCTGCCAGGCACGCTATGGCCACGGTCCCCTAGCGCCCTTCGCCGCACACAAGGAAGTGGTGAGGCGTCCTGAGAGCAGACAGTCGCTGGCGGTGAGTAATGGTTATCACACACTCACCTTCAGCAATGACGGCCTGATGGAACAGGAGATGCAAGAGCAAGGCTGTGTAAGTAAAGATATGATGGGAGGGATCTTCCTCGGTCACGACCAACTCCCATTATCTCAGCCTTCTTTTGTGTCTTCTAGGCAGCCCTTAAAAGGATCTGCTCCAAACATCCCTGTGTTACAAGGCTCAAAATAGCGTAGCAATCTGAGTGTAGTGGCAGAGAACCTTAAGCCTAATTAATCAGCTAGGACAGATCTTTAAAAGCTCTTTTGATGTTGTTTGCTCAGAATAAATCTATTCTTGGTTCTTCCTGTGTCTAGATGGCCTGGTGGTTCCCAGGCTTTTTTCCCTAGTTCTGTCTACCCCAGGATGAATTCTTTAGAGCAATGCACATCTTTCTGCATTGCTGCGAGTTTATTAAGGGTGAAATTTTGGCAAAAATTAACTTGTGCTTGCTTAGAGCTTATCCTGCATGAGGGCTCCATGTCCTTTTACAAAAGGGGCTCTGGGTCAGGGGGATTGTGCAATATCTTACGAGAACTGAGGTACTTATCGTGGTTCCAAGTGGAACACAGAAGCCGCAGATAACAATTCTTTGGTTAGTTGAAAGCAAAGATCAGGAGTAGTTATCAGTCTAATGCCTCACCAGCTGGATCTCAGGCAGTCATGTGTGTACATGCAAGGTGATCCGTTCTGTCAAAGGAGATACACAATTAAAAGTTGTCGCGGAGCAAGGCACAAGACTCTTGCAGGGTGTCGTTGGGAAACCTAAAGGTACCCCGCTGAGATAAGCTTTTTCCTCGTTACCTGAAAATCAACATGCTGTGGGACAAAGCTTTGGTAATTCTTCCTGTGTTGCTTTATGGTGGTAGTGCTTCTTTACATTCAGCTGCTTTTATTTACCTGCTTATTACAAGAACACAGTGGAATTGTTTGGTGTGTTCAGGGGCAGGGCCCTGCCAGCACTGCTGCCTGCATTTCTGAACGCCCTCCACCTCAGGGGTGCTGAGGGGATGATGCATGGCCAGGAGATGGGAGGTGAGCTCACCATTGATTCATCGGATATATGAGGCCTGTGGATTTTTGTCTTTGTTTGCATTCATTGCAGGTGACTAATCCATGCAAATGCTGGCTAATTGAATCCTTTCTAGACAACAGGAGTTGTAACAAACAGGTTGTGGGTGTGGTAGGAGAAGGCAGTGATTCCTGTCGGTTAGGAATACGTCATCTATTTGCATTTAGTGACAACAAAAGGAAGGGAAAGAAGTTGACTTTGCCCACTTTTGTTTCCTCATGATGGGTGAGAAAACATTGAAAGTTCTTACGATTTTTTTTTTTCTCTGAACACATTTAGAATGCCCTATGGTTTTTGCCCTGTGGTTTTTGTTTGTTTGTTTGTTTGTTTGTTTTTCTCCACACACAGAGGCACTGCAGTGCGGATTGGAAACTCTCTGTTGTTGAGGAAATTAGCTTTGAACTTGTAGCAGTGCATTAAAAAAGATGGCAAAGACTCCAAATAAAGATTGTCTTCCTGTCTTCGTAAGGTTTCAGTCCTTCATGTGTGTGGGGTAGTCTTGTGAGTCCACAGAGAAATTAAAATCACCTCTGCCTCAAAATGAGATTGAAACATCACAACAACTGCAGAGAGACAGAGAGAGAGAACTTGTAAACTAATCTAATCAGTGCTGATTGGATTCCAGATGACTACACAGCAGTACGTGCAAAGCCTTAAGCAATTAGGAAGAGTTGAGTATGCTAATGGTCACTGATGCAATCGAAGAGTAGTTTGTTTATCACCTGATTACCCGCATCCATCTCTCACCTTTTGAACTACACGTCCCTAAATGCTTAGGCAGGATTTCTGAAGGAGTTTCTCTGACACTGGGTGCCACCTTGTACGCTGGGTGGCCTGTAGGGAGCCTGGGCCCTGACCTGTGGCTCCCGTTGCGGTACACGGGGACCATTTACTGCCTATAAACGGGCTCTGCACAAAATGCAGCCCTCTTCAGGAGGCTGCCTGCGTTAGTCTGGAGAAAATGACAGCCGGGGCAGCAGTGTGCATGCACAGAATAGTAATTGTGGCTGGGCCCTTTTTCTTCTGCAGTGGGGTGACTGGGGGGAGCAAGGGAGACCTGATGCGGTGCCTAACTTAAATTACAGTGGTTATTCGTAGACTGGAGATAAGGCAGGACTTTCCTTTTCAAGGGTGAGTGCTCTGACCGCTGGGATGCAGGGTGAAGGTGCAGTGGTGACTGCTGTGTGCTGAGCCCAGCTCAGCAGAACCTTCTGAAGATGCTTGCAGGGCAGGAAAACAAAGGCAGGCTTTCTCTGTGGCTGGGAGCAGCCACCCAGGGATTTAGCAGAAGAGCACTCCGCCAGTTGTGTGCCTGCAGGCGCCTGAGCAACACGTCTGTGGAAAGCTGTTGTGTGTGTAAACATTCGTCAGCGATGGAGCAAAGGTTTTAGGGCTGTACCTTGTGAAAAAGCATCCAGTCTGATGCATACGGCCAGCTGCCCTGGTCTTCTGCTTTCTCTGGTCCTGTGGAAATTCTCTTTTCTCCTTTATGAAATAGTAGACTCCCCTCATGTTAAAATGATATTCAGAGTCCAGACACTTCCTTTGGACTGGGTAATACCTACAGTTTGCTTCTGTTCTGGTAGGACTAGGTTAAGGATGGCTCGTTCTCTGCTCTGCGCTTCTCGTGCAGTAGGGAAATGATTAGAGACATTTTTATGATACAAATTTTCCTTAGGGGCTTATGGGACTAATAATCATAAACTCCTTGGCAGCATCCTACATCTTTGGCTGTACTTTTTGTGTTCCCAAAGGGCTGAAGATTCTCTGTAAAATTCAGCTGCACTTTTGTGTGTGCAGGAGAGGGAAGTAGCTAGACTGAGCTATGTTGTAGTTACATAAAGAACTTAAACTTTATGCAGTTATTCAGTGACAATAAAAGAGGAGAACATAGGAGTAAAAACACTACCTTGTTCATTAGGACTTCTCATCTAGGGAACACTGACCTCTTTTTTCATGGATTTGTCCACAGAAGCCTTCTATTGGATTGATCTGTTTTTCCTTTTTTTTTCCCGAAGAAAAGCCAACACAGTCCCTCAATCTTTGTACAGATAAATTCTGAGATTTCTGTTTTTGAGTGCTTAATCCAAAAGAACTTCATGCCAGTTCAGCCTTACTGCCTAGAGCTACGGATTCCCAGAACACCAAAGAGAATAGGGGCCAGTGATCCATCTGAGTAGCATTCAAACCTATTCCTGTTGAAAATATAGTGTATGTGACTAGAAGAGCAGAAGACGTTAGAGCAGTAGGAGAGGCTTAGAGCCTGGTTTCTCCAAACGTTGAAGTCCTGTGTAATCGTGAGGCTCTCAGTTGCAACACAAGTGCTAATAACAAAAAATACGGTCTACTTCAGTGTGTACCAAGCAGGTGCCGCCCTCCCATCCTGTGCTGATCTACTTCTCCAGCCATTTGTACCTGCGTAGGCACAATTTTGTGCTGGAAGCATTTGGCTTTGCTCTCTTCTGCTCCATTCAATTACAGTTTGCTGTCATGCCACATTTAGGAGTGGACATGCTGCAGTAATTAAATCATAGTCCGATCGGTTTTCATGCCTCCCTTTTAAGACATCTAGGCATACTTCTTCACTTTTAACTGGAATATTCTTTTTTCTCTTTTTAGGATCTTTTGTCCTTCTCTCTTAGAGATGGTAAGTTTGTTCAGCTTTTGTTCTTTGTAAGAATAATATCGGTGAGTTCATATCTGATACTTTACAATGCTCAAAAAGCTCAGGGTACCAGCCCGTCCGACTTTATCCTAGCTTCATTTCTAGCAAAAGCAGCAAATGCTCTTTCCCTATGTCCGCTACAGGAAAGGCAATTATTATAACAGGAATGATTAATAATACCCATTAAAAATTGAACAACCGTTCAGCTCCTTAGCTTCACGTATTATGTATTGGCATACAATTGTATGTGTTGATAGAAACATTTTGAAGTTAAATACCTGGATGGGAGGGTTTTTTCTTCAGCCCTTCTAGGGGTGCAGGTGACCTCTCCTTCCTTTAGGAAGGCAGTGAAGCTGTTATGAAAATTTCAGCCCAACAGATCTTCGGCGTATCGCTTGTTGCCTAAAAGGAAAAAAAATATTCAGGGAATAGATTCTAGTGTGTTTAGCATGAAGCCTATTTTGAGTGAATGTGGCTTTATTTATGTACACATAAAACAAAATTCTGGTTTACAATCCGTAAATTGATTAGTCTGATAAAAATCATGAAATAAAGACTGCCTTCTGAACAAAATCTTATTTTTTTAAAAGAAGCCTGTTTATTATTACAACCTGCATTTTTTAAAATCCCAGTGTTGTAGCGTATTCATACAGGAAAGCACTCGCTGGTTGTTGGTGAGCCTGTTTCAGTTGAGAACAAAGTACTGCTTTTGTTCTTGTTTTATTTTTAATGGAAAATTGACACGTCAGTTATTGCAAAATTGCTTATTTTGGTAAGCTGGAATTTAAAACAAATATATTTTCAAGCCTTGCTGACTTACTGCCAGGCTGGCTAAGTAGAAAGCGAAGTTGTGCATTAGGAGGCAGGGAGCAGGAAGGCTGCTCATTAAGACACCTGCTCGGACTTGCACGATGTGGCACATGTCAGGGATGAAGTGAAGATAAATCCTAGCCTTATTTCTCAACTCAGCACAAATTTTAAAAGTGGCCTGATTAAAGCCTCCTGAAGTATTTTGGTATCTTGGTAATGGTGGTAACAAATAAATAACCTTAACAAATTGCCGAAGGCCGTATTTGGTCTATGTGCAGCAGATATCAGAACTCTTCTTTGTAGTTGTGTCCTACCAGTATCTTTACCCAACCCCAGAAAAACTGTTGTGTTTTCCATCCTGGAGTACACCAAGAACCCTTTACAAAAGCCTGCTGTCAGCAAGCAGCAGATGCTACTGAGAGAAACACATTAAAAAACGAAAGAGTTGGCACACAACATTTTAAAATCTATTAAATTTAAAATACTGTTTGTGTTTTTTTGTTGTTTGTTTTTTATTTATTTATTTATTTTTAAGTACACGTAATTATAAGCCTGGGAGTAATCATTCCTCATATCACATGTTGTTTTAGTGCAATGTCCACTCCTGCATCTCGTGCAGTGAAGTGTAAATGCGAGCAATCGTCAGTGGTACACGGGGACTGAAGCCACCCCATGCTTCTAGGTGCTCCGCTGGGTGGTTCAAAACTCCAAAGTCCCGCTTGCTGCCAACAAGATCGATTGAACGTGAAGCTTTTGTATGAAGGTGTATTTGTACAATACGATGTATCTTGCACCAGTGCATACCGGAGATGTTCTGTGCCGCATAACAAGTTTGATATCGCCAGTCAGGACTGGTCTTGCTGCAGCATTTCGATGTTGAGAAGAGAGATCCGGTCTCTCCAAAGCCAAAAGGCCTCTGTTGGAGAAGAAGACCAAAAGATTTGAGATCTGCCTTATTGGCAATTACCTGAGTCCTGGTTTCAGCTGGGACAGAGTTAATTTTCTTTTTAGGAGCTGGTACGGTGCTGTGTCTGGGATGTAGGATGAGAATAATGTGGGTGGCACGCAGACGGCTTAGTGGTTGCAGAGCGGTGCTTACCCAGAGGCAAGGACCTTTCAGCTCCTTGCGCTGCCCTGCCACCGAGGAGTCCGGGGGTGCACCAGGAGCTGGGAGGGGACAGCCAGGACAGCTGAGCCCAACTGGCCAAAGGGACGTCCCCCACTGTGCAGCGTCACGCAGAGCAATAAATGGGGGGAGTTGGCTGGGGGGGGGAGAGGCTGCTGCTCGGGGTCTGGGTGGGCATCAGTCGGCAGGTGGTAAGCAGTTGCATTGTGCGTCACTTATTTTGTATATTTTTTTATCATTATTACTACTATTTTTCCCTTCTTTTTCTGTCCTATTAAGCTGTCTTTATCTCAACCCACGAGTTTTACCTTTTTTCCCATTCTTTCCTCGATCCCACTTGGGGGCAGTGAGCGAATGCCTGCGTGGTGCTGAGCTGCCTGCTGACTTAAACCACAACCACCAGGGACAGTGACTCTCTGCTGACAGGATGAGGTTTGCAGGGGAGAGGATTTTCCACACTGAGCTCTCTTTTCTAGATAATAATAGTTTTAAATACATGAAAGATAAAGAGGGCCCGAGGGTTGGAGCTGTGCTTGCGTGGGATACGTTTCTCTAGCACAGCTGGGCGTACCGCTTGCTATTTAATCTGGTGTGATGAAAACTAATTGATTTCCTGGGCTTCCCTGTGTTTAAGGGTACTATGATGCTCGAGCAAGAGTGTTGATCTGCCGCATCATCTGGCTGCTGAGAATCCCCTTGGAGGAGCTGGAGGCCCTGGAGGAATCGCTGCTTGAGAGCCTGAAGGAACAAAAAGAGGAAGAGTCAGAGTAAGAACAACTGAGTTGGCTATGGGATGAAAAAACAGTGCTGGTGCTTGAAAGTCTAGAATCAGTTATTGTGCCTAAGTTCAGTCTCTGATCGTTCTCCCCGTGGTTCTTAACTTAATCATTTATGGCTTGATTAGAGTTGCAGAGCCCTCACAGCACTTCGACTGCACCGAGAACCGAGAAAGCTCAGCACTCTTAAAATCAGAGTTGCGACCCAACCTTGCAAGCTGATTAGAGCTACTCTGCACCAAACTGCCTCATGTCCTTGTTTCAGTTTTGTCTCCTAGACTGTAGATTATGCTTAAATGCATCATAATGATTTCTTATCTCTTGGCCCAGTATTCCTCAGATAGAACCAAACAGGTTTACAGATGGATTGGACCCTCCTGAAGGAACCGTAAAGCTGAAAGGCAAACAGGCTGGATGCGTGGTGACCAGGCACAGAATTTGGATTTTTTTCCTTACTCTCCTTAATAGAAGGGGACTGGTCAATGTGAACAAATGAAGGACCTGAGCCCTAAAGCCAGGCTGTTTCTCGTTTAATTTCAGCCTAACTCACATCTCTGCGATAATGCTTCATGCAGAATGAAATTTATATACGATTTCAGGATTTGATCCTCAGCTGCTGATTTGCTATGGATCTGTCCTCTGTGCCCATTTAAGAGACAGCTAACTCCTGCTGAAGATAAATCTCTGAGGGCAACCATCTGCCATCTTTAGATACCTGTGGACCATTGAATGCCTGACTCCTAATTCTGTGTTGTTAATGTGAGATTAAGCCTATTAATTGCAAGCTCTCACATGCAAAACAGCCAGAAAGTTGGCATTATACGCAGAGTAATATTTTTTACTTTGCTTGCGAGGCATGAACTGTGTGAAGGTTTAGCCATATATAAAACAGTGTAAATGTTTGTAGTGGACTTTCAAGTAACCGTTGAATATTTGTATTTGTCAACTCAGCAAACACGTTCTGAGATTAACCCGAGCGCTAATAAATACCTTAATCGATGTCTCTGACGCAGTACATGTTCAGACATCCCCATGGCGTTCAGCATGTGACAGGTATCTTTCCATTATGGCTTTATTTAAATAAAGCTTAACTTTATAGCGCACTGTAAAAAGGGAAAGTCAAAATAATCTCAAAGATCATGTACTGCTAAACAGAACACCGTTTCACCATGCAGGAGCAAGGGTTGATGCTAATGGGCACTGTTTTGCCATGGGTTGTGAAAATAAACTCCATCCTGGGCATGCAGCGTGGGACAACACACATCTGAGGGTGGGGCGGCATTTGCTAAAATGGTGCTCTAGTACCTAATTCTCTGTCATCTGGACTGTGGCTCCTGAAATGGACTGTAGTGCAGCCCCAAAAGATAGCAGTTTGTCTGATAGTGGCAGGAGTGACTGCAAAACTGCACTGCGTATTTACGAGTGTGGCTTTTAAATGTTGTAGCTAGCTCGGCGGCTTTTGTGCTTACCTGGTGTGGCAAAAGGCATAGATTTCAACCTTGCTCTTTGTTTAGAGGCCCACCTTGCAGCCATGGAAATAACTGTTAGATAAAAGCAGGAAAATAAAACCTTCACAATGAGAGCAGCCCAAGACTGCAGTGCAAACACATTCATTGTTGCAGTACTAAAACTAGCACAGGGCTGAGATTTGTAGGGCAGTGATGACCCTTTGTTCGTTTTAGAGCTAGGGCACAATTGGGAAAGGAAAGGGAATATAATCTCATCGCTGCTTTGACCTCACAGATTTGGGGCGGAGGGGTATACAGCAGCTCTGCGTAGTATCCTTCCAGCTCTGACCATCCATTGCAAGAGGTTTTGGAACAGCAGTAACTACCACGCAGGTTTTTGGCACCTTCTGCTTAGGCATTTTTAATTGATACTTGCAACAGAAGCTTTTGCTCTTGCCTTTGCTACTGTGGACAGGTTGGCCTGTGGCCCAGCAGGTGCGAAGTTACATGTTCAGTACGGTAGTCTCTAGGACAATGCTCCAAACACTTAAATCCATCTTCCTGGTGCCAAACGTGTTCTGACTTGCAGGTATGAACCTCTCTTTGGTACACAGTTCTGTGAGAAACTGGAAAATAGGATACCAGTTGCTCGCTAACTTGTACTCGTGCTGCTTTTCATCATTGGAAAATGATCTGTAATCCTACCTATAACATTTCTCTAAACCTGATCTGTGGTTCAGGCAAGAAGCTGCAAATCCAAGATCAGTGAGGGCAGAGAAGTATCAGAAGAGGCAGTGAATGGCCATAGTGGAGAAAAGGAGCCTGGTAATCAAGTGACAACTGTAATGCAGAAGCTATTAGGAAAGCGACTGTCACAAGCAGTTGGCAGCAGTTACGTACAGAAAGCAATGCCAGGTAAAAGTTCCGTGTAGGTTTGCTTACTGTCTTCAGCCAGGACATACTGCAAACTGTCTTTCTATGAGTGTAACCCAAATTGTTCCAAATTGCAGCTAAATGCAGGTTAGCCACGTCTCAGCTCTCTTGATCTTACTGTTTGCAGCCCAAGGCTACCCATTGACTACAAAAGCTGGTGAATGCCTGTGTGTAACGGAAACTGCTGGATATTGCCAACTTAGGTATCAGCAGCACCTGTCTGAAGAACTCCAGAAGGGATTTTTTCCAGAGCCAGGCGTTCAGACTGGTGACCGCATGCACAGATGAGTGCGTATCCAAATCCTGGTTTGACCGTGGCGTCACAGAAAGTGCACTTGGTTATACACAAATTGCAAAAGATGTAAGCCACCGCAGGCTGCGCTGTTGTTCTCTGCAGACAGCTCTGCTTGCAACTGCAAAATGTGCGAGTGGAGGTAACGCACGATGTTTTCTGGGGGATCACTGTAGAGACAAAATCTCCGTGCCGTGCAAGGCAGTAGAAATTCTGCCATTGACTTTGGCAATGCAGGGATTTCACCCACTGTGCTTCTTTCTCCTCCTGCTGTGTTTTACAAAGCTGCATATTGTTTGGGACTCGTCTAAAATTGTCTTTATCAAAATTACAGAGCGCTTAGAGGGTTCCAGGAAGGATTAGGCAATTATATGGATAATGAAAATCCACAATTAGGTTACGATTAAGAGAGAAAATATCCAAGTTTGGAAGCAAGATAAGTTCTCATGTTTCAAGGCCCAGATTAACCACTGCGTAAGCAGGCTGGAATGAAACTCGCTCTGTAAACAATTTATTCCAGTATCCTCTGTTTCTCACACTTTCCTCTGAAATTGAAAGTATTTCTTGTAAGAGATAAACCAAAGACAGAGGAGAGAAGGAGAAAGTAGTGCCTAATAAGTGATTTGTTCCTTTTAGGTTTATTTGCCTGTTTCTGATAAGCTTGTTAAAGTGTACCTTAAATGCACACAGACAAATGAACTAATGACTGTGCTTAATAACTACCATATTATTATATTGTGATGTGTAATTAGAGAGCGGCTGAATATCAAGAATGCTGTTGAAAAATAACTTGCTTCTGTCTCGTTGTTTGTTAGCACAAATTACCCCTATTCTCTTTAGTAGTAGAAACAACTTATCCTACTTCCACTTGGCTTTCTCGTGGTTATAGCCTAATTTAATTTTAGTTCTTGCTCCTAAAAGGAGAAGGTGGATGCTTTTTTATGTCCTCTTACGTACTTTATGTCCTCTAATGTGCCAGGGAATTCAGGGCCAAATTCTAATTATTTTTTTTATACTAACATTGTTTGGTTTGTTTATGAACAGTCGGAGAATCTGGCCTTTAGTCCAGATCAAACACAGCAGCTCTTAGGTCTAGCTGACAGTGGCCTTCAGCGTTCAGCAGAATGGTCCCAGGTGTATTGGAGAGCTGCACCAGTCAGAGGGAAGAAGAATTTACTTTATCTCTGTAATAGGGTCTCTAGGACAAGTGTGGTATATAATATAAGGGGTAAAAGTCGCGGTGGATTTTATGTAGATTTCTTGATGCTCTGTTGCTCAACCCAAAACAGAAAGCTTCACAGAACTGCACCATTAGAAAAAAAAATGTTATCAGTGCATAGGTGATTACAACAGTAATCATTTACATTTGCAGGGTTGCTTTCATTTAGGAATACCTGATCAGTGCCAAAGGTCTACATACAATGGTGTAGGATTGACATGACACAGACGTTATTTAACCTGCTGTACTTGCATCCAGCCCTGATCCAATACGCTCACAGCCTCAAGGAACTGATCAGCAGGCTGTGCCCTAAAAAGTGAGAGCTGGCAGTCGTGGCAGTTACCTTCCGGCTTGATGATATCACAACTGCTGCTCAAAGTCCTGTCTGCACTCAGGGTTTTCTTTTAATGAACATCAAGCAGTTCCCATCTGTCACGCAGCTATGTACTGGGTGAGCTTTCGGCAGGAGCAGCCTGTGACTTTAATGATAAATGAAGGAGGGGAGAACTGCCTTGTGTCTGTTCTGCAGATCACCCCAGTGATGTCCGATCTGCATCGGTGCTGCTCTGAGATAACCCAGTCTTAGCATCCCTGCTGTTTGTCCCCAGGGTAAAATCTTGCTCCTGCACATGCTGACAGAGTGCAGTGGGGATGGGGCTTGATGTGGTAAATATTGGCGTGTGACTAGTTTGGTTCAGGAGGAGCACGCTGCTCCTGCTGGCAGTAGGGAATCCCTCGCTGGCACTGGGCAGAGCACTGCAAATTGCATGGTGCAGTGATCAGAAAGGTTAACATCTTTGTTACAGTAATTTATGCATAATCAGACCAAATGTCTTTTTTTTTGCAGCCCTGAATTCTTAGAAGTAGACTTGTGTCTGAGAGGATCTGGAGGGTGCAGGATCTGGAATTCCCCTCTCTGGTAGCAACAGACCATTCCTTTTTGTCAGGCTCTTTCCCTGAAGGCAGAAGTCGTGAGCCGAACCCATCAGCTATCACTGCCTTCTTTTTGGATGCATGCCTTCAGTCTGACCAGACTTTGCAGCATCTCACAACTAATAACTAGTTAAAAGGGGTCAAATTAGCCTGGCAGGTTGTCTGCAGCGTAGAGGTGAAAGTCTCTCCAATGCAGTCTGCCAATACATCACATGTGTAGGGACCAGTTCTTCTCCATTAGACACACAGAATTAACTGCATAATGCAAAACTGGTTTCCATCTTCTAAGAACAGCAATAGATTTTAAGACACAGAGGCAGTATATAGTTATTGAAATGTTTCTGACTTTGTTTCTTTTTTTTTTTTTACAAGCTTCACTCCTATTAGGAAGTGTTTTCTGAGTAAGTAACATCTGTTAGCTTTACTAAGCAATTCAGTTGTTTCAGTTTAAATCTGTGGCCTTATGTCCATCCTCATAAATCTGAATGTGTTATCCTAGTCCACACCTGCATGGTACTTTTTACTCTTCCCAGTAGGAAAATGACGTTGAGAAGAATGTAAGCAGATTTTGATGCAGCATTGTTAACTGTCAGGCTTTTTCATCGGCTTTTGTGCTTCTAATTCCCTTGCAGAACTGCAGAAGTTTCAAGAAAAAAGAAGGAAAGAAGAAAGAAGCTGAAGAGATACCTGCTGATCGGCTTGGCAACCGTCGGGGGTGGAACAGTGATCGGTGAGGCTGCTCTGGGCATTTCAGAGGCTTGCTCCCGAATTGCATGTGCAGCACTAGGGGCAGGGAGGGGGGTTCTGACTTGCACATTTAGCAACAGAAGCCAACATACCTCTTAGTCCAGGCTGTAATTTTGAAGTGTTCATTACTTTTCTTTGCCAGTCTAAAGGTAGTATGTCACTTCAGATACAAAGCAAAACAAAACCCAAAAAATACTCAAAGGCATGGAAAGTATCTTCAGCCACACAAAAAGAAAACTGAAAGAATTAGCTGAAAAAGTCATTCTAGTGAAAACCCGTTGGCTTTGATGGAGCACTTCTCAATGCATGGTGGAGGGTCAGTGTAAAGATGCTAAAGAGGAGACTGAGAATTTCAGACGATGTTTTTCTGGGACGCGCTCTAGCTCACTCAGAGCTGGCTTGTTAAGGAGCATTGGTGTGTACACACCATGAAGTAAAATCACAAAACTAAGTTGTCATCCGGGGAAAGTACTAAACTGAGGTTGTCATCCTTAAAAGATGGTTTCCCCTCTTATAATCCTGTGTTATAAAATGATTACATCTTCAACTCCAAATTCAGAGTAATACGTGACTATATCAGTGTGTCCTAAGCAAGTAGGGCATAGCTTACCCATTCTTCCTTTGACTTTTAAATTATTCTTCATATTTACTGAAGTCAGTCAGTGCAGAGATTCAGGGCGTGGGGGTGGTCTCAGAAAGCCCCCTTTATTGGTGATGCAAAATAGGCCACCATTTATACTCTCGGTAGCATTAGCACTACTCAGGCAGCACAGGGAAATGACTGCTTGTTTTTTGTACGTGGTACTAGACTGGTGATCTCACTTGTTCCCTCTTCAGGCTTGACAGGGGGTCTTGCTGCCCCTCTGGTTGCAGCTGGAGCTGCTACTGTTATTGGAAGCGCAGGGGCAGCTGCTTTAGGTTCAACTGCTGGAATTGCTGTCATGGCATCCCTTTTTGGAGCCGCTGGAGCTGGCCTTACTGGTAAGAGAGTGACTGCATGTTGCTCAGCTACTGGGGCACAGGATCGTGTTCTAAAATGCAGAGCTAATGACTGCTCTGACGAGCAAGGGAAGCGATTCAAAGTGTGATCTGATAACTTCGAACTGACTTTTATTTCAAGGCTGCCTAAGACACTGTGTAGCCCTTGATGACCAAGCCGGGAAATAGTATTTGATATGCAGCTAAGTGAAAGAAATGAAAGCTTCCTGCTCTGGATTAGAAAGATGCTGCTATGAAGAGCAGTGGCTGTTACAGCTGATGTCTGGTCTGCAGCAAAAAATGCCTTCTGCTGGGATTCACACAGGTCACATAAGCTCAGAAGGATCATATTGGCTCCATACCAAGTAATGCATGGTCTTGCTGAGGGGTTTGTAAAGGAAAAATCCCAATCTAAGACCCAAGTAATCTCCTGTCAACTTCTACTGTTAGCAGAGTCTGTCCTTGCTGTGCGATTTCTGAGATTTGTGTTTCTGTCTTGTTGTGCGTAGGATACAAGATGAAGAAGCGTGTGGGCGCCATAGAAGAATTTGAATTCCTCCCACTTACTGAAGGAAAGCAGCTTCATATCACCATAGCGATTACTGGATGGCTGTGCGCTGGCAAATATGGTAAGAGCAAGATGAAGAAATTGAGAGGAGCCTGGACTGTTTCTGTTAGTAAATCTTGTCCGATTTTGTTAGGAAGGGTCTGGTTGGGGCTGATGACTTCCACCACTAGTACTCAGTGTCTCACCTACCTCTGAGACCTTATGTTTATCCTCCAGGAATTAACAGAAAATGTTGTTTTCTTGGAATCTAATAAGTTTATTGGCAAGAAAGTTGTGTCGAGTAAATCCCCTTAAGCAGAACACTAAGGAAGTGAACTTACAGCCTTGAAAAGTTTGTAGTGTTTTAGTTTCTACTATAGCTTGTCATATAAAATGTGTCAACTGTCTGCTCTGTTCAGCAACCTGACTGAACAGCTGCCAATTTATTCAGAAGCATCATAATTAACATTGGATATCATTAATGTCTGTCCTGTTGCTTGCTGGATTGCAGCTTGCTGTCAGAGTAAGGTTATTTTCACTTTGCAGTACTGTGCTTTTGCTTTTCTCATTGTCTTCTTGCCAGGGATCCAAATCCTTGGCGTTGGAGGGCTCCCAGGCACTGTTATAAAAATGAATTTACAAACTTCAGGAACATTTTGGTGTCTGTTTGCCCTTAAAAGGGAGTTACAAATGACATGCATTCTTCTTCCATAAGAAGCGATCTGCTATAATGTTTAAAAAAAAACAAAACTAAAATTGTCATGCGTTTTCTTCCTTACGGCTGTGCCTGTCTATTTACACACTTGCATGGCTCTTTAACACAGAGGGATTGAGGACAGGATTTTTACAGAACACATTGTGATTTTTGACCTCTCACTAGCTGCCTATTTGTATGTCCACAAACCTGACAGAATATTGTCGTGAGATCTGGCACGGGGCTCACGCATGCCACTTTGGTCAGCAGCTTCTTCAACTTGCCATGCATTGTTTGGAGAAGGAACAATTTGGGAAGGGGTCTAGTTAACTAAGAGGAGCAGGAGAGAGTGTGGCTTAAAAATTGTTCTTTCAGGCAAAAGTTAGACTTGCACAGTGTAAGTTATCCATTCTTTCTCAAATATTCAGGCACTACTTTTGATTAGCCTCTGGAGGGAAAAAAAGAGTAAGCCAGAGAGGCTAAGTTAGATGGCAAAATAAAAATAATTGCAGTCTGGATCTGCAAATGCAGATTACTTCTTTTCAGACCGAGCCATTAATACAATCCTTGCCCGCCTAACGAAAGTGCTTGGAAGATGCTCTTTGGTAGATTTTGAAAAGATCGCACATGTTTTCCATGTCTCTGGACTCAGTCCATGCAGCCATTCAGCATTTCATCTGCTTCATGACAGGCATTCCTTTGGTCTGCATGAGAAGATGAAGCTGCAGGACTTGGCCTGATGTCTGATGATAGGAGGAATGTCTTTAATGCCTGACATAATCCGTATTAATGCCCATCTGCCTTGGCAGTCTCTGAGAAAATTGAACAGGTCACAAAGTCTAAGCCTGAGCGCAGTATCTCTGTCCATACTGAAGCCTATGCCAAGGCAGCTAAAGCTGTGGGATTATTCACAAAGCCAAAATTTATTGTAAAATAGTGGAAAAAAAGGAGTTGAAATCTAACAGTATTTTTAAATATGATTCCTGAGTATCAGAGTACATTCCAGTGCTCTGCAGGTTCTTTTCTCACTCTTTATTGTATTCATCTTGCCAGGAGTCAACCATTGTTGTGTTTTCTCTGAACATGAATTCCATGTTTGCGACTTTTCTCAGGGAGCTTCACAGCACCGTGGAGCAGCCTGCTGCAGTCGAGTGAGCAGTATTGTCTGGCCTGGGAATCCAAGTACTTGATGGAGCTTGGCAGCGCCTTAGATTCCCTGCTGAATGGGTTTGTTAACATGATGGCACAAGAAGCCCTAAAATTTACTGTCTTGTCAGGTAAGGACCTAAATCGTATCACGTCTGCTCTTGTGCACTTTCACTATTGGTGTTTATTTAAAGTAGTTTTCCTAAACAAAGAGGATATCTGGGAAGGCATTTCCTTTGGCAATGTTGGCATCGCCCTGCAAAAATCGCCTGAGAACCTTCTCTGCCACACCTATAATTTTTCCTGGATTGCTCTGCCCCTGTGTCATTGACTTGGTCTTTTAAAATTACAGTTGGAAACACCCTTCTTTACGTGTGTCTATGTTTATTTCTCTATATTATTACCCTTTGTTTTAGTGCTTTACATAAACCTTTCAAACATCCAAGTTACATTCATATATAGAGTCTGTTTGCCTCAATATCGGAACATCAGATTCTTTCTTATCTTTAGTCTAGCAAAACATTTCTCAGATCAGCTCTTGAGAAAGAAGAACTGAAAATAACAAAAGGTCCTAGGTTTAGCTTTTAACTTCAGTGAACTGTCTTGCCTTTTACATTTCCTAAGAGCGGCCCAGGTCTGTGACTGTGCGGCGCTGTTTGCTTTGTGTGTTGCAGGTATTGTCACGGCCTTGACTTGGCCAACTTCGCTCTTGACTGTTGCCAGTGTCATCGACAATCCCTGGGGCGTGTGTCTCCATCGGTCTGCTGAAGTAGGCAAACACCTAGCACATATACTGCTCAGTCGACAGCAGGTAATTGTTTAGAAGTTATCCAGGAGTAGTGTCTGGAAGGGATCTGGCCCACGGGGAGGAGGTTTTATAGTGATGCTAATCCACTATCAAATATTACCTTTCCTGGGAGAAGAAAATTATTCATGAAATGAAAAAAATGATGCGTGAAGGTGACCAGCATATATCCGTTTCAGTGAGGAAAAGTAGGAGGTCCCGAGTTAATCAGAGAATTGCTGCTAAGATTAGTTCCATTTAACCCACAGCTTTCCTAAATGAAGGAGAGATCCAGGTCATAACTGATAAATAGCTTAAGCATGTCACAAAACAGCCGGGCAACTCACCTAGTGAAAAATCTGAGAACAGAAGTAAGGATAGGTGGAAAGGAGAATACAGAGTGTTAAAAGTATTCACTGAGAATTAAGAGGCACAGCAAAACAGTATAAGAGAATACTTTTTAGCATCAGATGCAACATGAGCCGTGTTTTTGTCTAAATGATACCAGAACACACATAGAATAATCTAATAGAAGAATCCAGCTTCTCTCTACTTTTATTGATCCTAAGCTCTATCTACACAGGCTTTCATTAGACTTAATTGTGGAATAATTATGACAATGCCCGTGTAGTATTCTTGCAAACGAAGTTAAGGAGGAAAATCCAGCACTGAAAGGTAGCAAACAGAATCCTTTGAAATAGAAGGAGAAGAGCTGGATGTTTGTACTTTCTGACAGCTCTCTTCTCTTGGGATGAATTAAAGTGGGGAAGTAGTGGGGAAGGGATCTCAGTAGCTCGCAGTCTTTTTATCAGGCACACAAGCAAAGGCAGCACATACTGACCCATTATGGTAAATGCACTTGCACTTCCCTGCATTGCTGCAGTTGGAAGCACCAATATGAAAGCGGCTATGAGCACAGATTCACACGGATGTTGCCCTTCAGGCGATTCAATAAGTACTTTGTAGGTGCACAGGCACAATTATGGTGAGTAATTCTGTGCTTCTGTTGGAAGCCTGTGAAACAAGAGGCAGGATATGAGCTAAAATGAGAGAGAGGAAAGCAGAGGGCATTCACAAACTGCAAAGGGAGGGAGGGAAGGAGAGCGAGCAGCAGGGTCTTAAAGACTTGTCAAGGAAGAAGAAATGTGTCCAAATGGGATGCAGGCTTGAACTAGAGGTGAAATAAAATACCCCAAACAGACAAGTGGAGTGGGCTGGTACCTGAAAGAAGTGACAGACCTGAGAAGCCTCCCTGAGAAGGTTTGCAAAAGCCATTTCTGCCCCCCAGAAGCCTGCCATTATTTGCTGGGCTATCACTGGCATGGAGGGGAAAGCTGTTTTCTGCTGGCCCCGTGTTAGTCGCACAGCCACACCAGTCCGGGATGTGTTATAGGGGAGCCCTGTGGGAGCTGTGGCCCTAGAGCTGCATGTCATAAATAACAATGTGAAACAGCAGAGTAGAAACAAACTTAATTTCTCGTAAAAATACAATCATGGGAAAGGCAATAAACTTTATTTCATACAAGCCCTTTGTTTTCCTGGTGGCATTTGTTACTGCCTTTTAAGCATTAGCTTTTGTGAAAACACACATTTCAGCGTGCTGCAGAATCTACAACTAGTTAGCGTGATGTCTAGGGAGTCCTAGACATCACACCTGCTCCCTAGTTAATACAAAGACCATTTTTCATTGTTGTTGAGATTAAATTCTCTTTGATCTTAAAGAAAATCTTATTAGGCTATTCAAAATAAAAGCTCTCTGCACATCATTTTTATGACAGCCACACAGTGCTGCTGCAATTCAGTCTCAAATCTAGAGGGGACCGATATTTTTCTATTACAGCTTCTCTTTCTGCTTATCAAAACATTTCCAGAAACATTTTACTTCTTGAATTAGACTTCATTTGGAAATTTCAAAACAGTGAGTGTCTGGTTTGTTTCTGTTTGAGTAACATCTTGTCACTGGGTTCTTTCAATTGATTTTCAGAGTATCAAAAAATACAAAATACACAGGTGCTCTGAATATGGAACTGTGCAAAACTTTAGGGATAGATATTCCCTTTGCAATTGACAGAATTGCTCACATTTAAAAGCACAAGCAGAAGCTTTGCACGTCAGGGTCTCAGGGATCCCGTGGCCAGACTCTCTTTCTTGGTCTAGCACAGTATTTGATGGCCTTTCGTCCTTCCCTTTGTTCCTAGGGCAAGAGACCTGTCACACTGATTGGCTTTAGTCTGGGTGCCAGAGTCATTTATTTCTGTCTGCAGGAGATGGCTCAAGAAAAAGGTAAACTTCACCTTTTAATCCTTTTCTTCATTTTCCGTACAGAAGTTTTTCTTCCAACAGGAAAAATTCTTCTGGAACAGAGCTTGAATTTTTTAGGATCAAACAGAAACCTAAAAAACTGGTTGTGAAATGCATTTTTTTTTTTCCTGCCAGATCCACCAGCTCAGTAGATTAAATTCGCTGTCTTCCAGTGCGGTTTACAGCATTGTTTGGGCACCAGTCTGTAAACAACAGCCTTGACATTTTGTGCCATTGGACTCCCAGATCAGTCTGTGAGCTGCCCACAGCCGCTGTGATCTTGGCAGAGGATGCTTTGCCTTTATTGGCAGCTCTCTGTATCTGTTGTATCTGATTCCATGAGTCCTCCCTTCCATTTAAGTCTTTGAAATACCGCTGTCGTCTGCTATTTTCATGGTAATTTTCCCCCAAAGTCAAGTATAAAACCATCTGTCAATTTATTACCCGTTGTGGTCCTGTTTATTAATAGATTCTATTTTTAATTTAGAAAAAGAATAAAATCATTATGAGCAGTTGAAGTAAATTGCGTCTTGGAGTTGAGTCAGTAGTGAGTGTGCATGTGCAGCCCGCCTTCCCCCCTGCGTAGCTCATTTAATTCATTAACTATTCACCCTCACAGAAAGTCTAATAAATAAGGAGCTTTATGAAAAAAAAAGTTCAGTAAAGTCCAGGAAGGTGGGAATAAAGTCAAGTGAGGACAGAGAAGGTCAGCACTGTTTCTGTTGACAGCTGTATACCAGAACTTAACTTCTGGTTTAAGGTGGAAGTCCTCAAGTACAGGAATTCTGTTCTCAGAATAAATCAAATCAAATCCAGAACGATCCTAATGGAATTACACTGAAGGCAGAACCCAGATCCTAGTCTGGCCCTAGACCTACTCCTTTTGTGTCTTAAGAATGGCAGGGGCTGAGATACTTTCAGGCTTTTCTTTCATGGTCTGTTGTCTCTCACTCTAATAACGTGGGGCCAAAGCTGATGAACACTTGAAAGGAAATCGGATGGGGTCTTTAAGCTTGGCTGCTGAGCAATCTAAGCGTTGTTAATTGTGTGTCATAGCAGCTCCCCACTGTACGCTATTTTTTCAGTTCCTTAATTGAATTATGAAAGCTGAGCTGTATGTGAGATGAAAAGCAGCATGTTCAGTGCACTTTGCCAAGGCTTTCTTCACATGCACATTTTGGTGTGAGCCACAGAAGGAATAAAGCTGAGACTTGGAACATCTGAGACCGATATGGGTTTGGACTCGGATGTCCCCTACAAAAGAAAGACAAGGCTTAGCCACGCAGGCCTTACGTGTCCAGATAGCAGTGGCATTTCTGAGGACAAACAACTAATCGTGGATTATTCAGTGAAACACCATGGCAGAAATTCCAAGTTTGTTAAAAGAATATGCTCTTCTGCAATGCAACTAAATGACCTTCGGGATCCTTTATCACAACTGACTTTGGAAGCCAGAGCTTAGTAGGTTCCAGAAAATCGTACAAGATGCAGTAATGACCCCTGTCAGAGACACATTGCTGCAGGGGAAGGTCATTGGTTGGATTTGTTCATTGTGACCCCTGTGCATTTTAGGAAATAAGAAGTGTAAATTAATGAAAACTGATAATGCCTCTTAGAAGCAGGAATGGAGAAACTTGAAGCCAAACTGTGCTTAAGTGAGGTGTCACACATTATATATTTGTTTAATAATGCCACTAGGTTATTGTCTTCTGCTGTGGTTAGATATCAGCGTTACTGCTGCCAAACTCTGCCATCAAACACTTTTCTTGGCACTGGATCCAATGCCCAGGGAGAGGCCCAGTTCCACTCTTGCTCTCTTTCCAGTGAGGACTAACTTGATGAGATGCTTTCCTCGTTGCCCAGTGCTTTGTACCCTAAAGGCACAGGAAAGCCCAGCTCCTGAAGACTGTTTATAGCCTCTGGGGTAGCTTGGATCTTCCACAACTTTTCTGGACAAATATGAGTCAGTAATTTTTGCCCATCGGTAATTGCTTTTTTTTTCGTTTTCCTGCTTAAGCAGACTTTGTTTTTCCTCATCAGTATAAAGATTTGCAAACTGTGAAATACATTTAATTTATCTAGCGTGCCTGTAACTATGTAGGCTAGTGATCTGTTGTCAGATTTCTGTCCCCCTCCGGCAAAATTCAAAGAAAATGGGTATTTTTCAGCTAAGGCTGAACATTTTTTGGTCTGAGCAAGAAATTAGCTGTACGCAGGACTGGAGAAACAAAAGCTTCCAATACCTTGCCCAAATGTTCGGGATCCTGATGAATTAGCTATTCGTTTATATAGTTGGCTCACACTGTGGCCATGGAATTTGGTACATTGGTTGGAACAAGCTCCCTGTTTGCAAGGCTCTGGGCTTCTTTTTTGTTGCACGTAATTACAGAAACAGGACTTTATTGCTCACAGATTGCACTAACAAAACTGATTAGCTCTCTGCTGTTTTCTCGATTTGTGCAAAATTTGCTTTGCAATAAGAAATAATACCACAAGAGCTCTTTTGGATTGCTGTCAGGTGCTGGGATTTACATTGCACAGAGAAAGAGGCAGGCAGTGCAGTGAGTGCTATGTCTTTACTGCTATTAGGGAAAAGAAACCAACTGATCTCCATTTAAAAAGGCTAGCCAGGCACCACCTCTCCATCATAGCTTGACGTGGTACACTCTCACTTTCCCTTCCCCATAAATTCCAGCATATTATTTTGCAAACCGCAGTCACCAGCCCGAAAATGGTTCAGCTCACACCTTGTCAATGCAGGTCTCCCACAGCTGGAGAGTTTTGATTTGGCATGGCATGTGCGTGAGATCCTGGAGACTGTAGTGCTGTGAGTTTCATTTAACTGCTATGGCACCAGGTGCTTGATGTATCTTTACAAAGAAGGGTTATTAATATATATATATATATAACAAATATTGTTTAGGAGTTTCTTTCCCTGTCTTTAAATCCATATCTACACATAAGTGTAACTACAAAAGACCTAAGCCCCACGTACCGTCTGAATGGCAGCTAGACTGAGACTGTCTCTTGTTGTCCTGAGATGACAGGAGTTGCCGTGTAGGAGCTCATTAATATTTAAATTTTAATTCAGGTCTGTAGCAGAGCTGCCCAATATTTTTCATTCAGTCATTTCTACTGAAATTTCCCAGCCGCAGCTGTCTGATAGGAGAGGAAGATTTATTATGCTTGCAAGTCAACGTACCTTTTCAGCAAATTGTGCCCTGGGTATTAGGGTTAAAGTATTCTTCAAGAAAATCAAACCAGTTTGGTAGATCATCCAACATTAGGAATTTGGGGGAGTTTCTGTTGCAAGTACAGGTGATGTTTTTCATGCACTCAGCTCTAAGGACTGGCTGTGGGAAGAGTTTATTGTGCTTCATTTATAACGTACTCTCATTATGTAGAATGTCAGTCCCTTTCACCAATTTCAAAATGTGATAGTTCAGCTTTACACAAACCCAGATCAATAGCTCGGTGGAAGCAACTTTCCATATTTGCTGCTTGAACTACCTCTGTCTGGACAGAGGCCAGCCCACTTCTCCCTCTTGCCATCAGCCCAGTTCCTTTCACTGTCTCAGGGTCTCTAATTTTCACGTTTACTGATTACAGCTGGAACTGCAGACACTTAATGCTTAGCTAAAAAGTTGCTTAAGATCTTCCTTTTCATTGCTTCTGTCTTTAAACCAAAGAAATGGTGGTTTTTCTGTAGTGCAGTTCTGAATATACCATTCCTTCATGTATGTGTAAAGTGTATTCTCTGATCCATCTTCTAAATCTGACCTGTTCTGTTTTCGCCTTGATAGACTCCCAGGGGATCATTGAAGATGTGGTCTTACTGGGAGCTCCAGTGGAAGGTGAAGCCAAGTACTGGAAAGCTCTCACAAAAGTGGTGTCGGGCAGGATCATAAATGGTTACTGCAGGTCAGTACGTGCGCAGTCCCCTGCTTCCTTATGCTAGTGTCACTTTGAAATGGTTTTGTGCATTTATCCCTTTTAAACATTCTGTAAGTGAATGTTTGTTCAGCTGGTGAGTGCATTGATTCGGTAGTGCCAGAGACAACGGTGCCAGTCTCTTCCCTCCAGAGGTCTCTCTGTCAGATTAATTGGAGATGACAGCCTTCAGGAGACAGTTCGAGGCTGTTTTGTATCCAGCTTTTGACTTTGTGCTGCACAGTTATACTGGTTATTGAGATGTAGGTCCTGTTCATGCTGTGGCAGCATTATATCGCTGTGGCAGTTTGAAGCTGGGTCAATGTGTTTGTGTGAATAATTTGACGTATTCTGTTGCCCCCTTAAATCTCACCTTTATGTAAGGGTCTACAAATGCAGCCGGTAAGTTCACTGACAGTTAAAAATAAAGAAAGTGAATTGAAATCTGTTAAAGTTTTAGGTACAATTCATTAGGTGGTGCTCATGGAGAACAAGATGTGAAAATTGCTGTGCAAGGGAAGGAGCTCGAGCAAACGGAAGAGTTTTGAGTTTTTCTATCTAGACTCAGTTTCTGGTCAAGATAGCCCACATGAGCAAGATATTTTACTTACAAAGGAGGTACAACTAGAATAGCCATTGCAAATTTACTACAGATGTGAAAGAATAGAAAGGTTACCTTGAAAAGTCAGCCTTTTAAAACTGTGCAGACAACTGCTCTGCAGAGCTGTGAGAGCTGCTGGCTGAGAAGAGGGAATTTCAGAGGCCAGAAGCAGCTGAAGCAATCGCGCAAAAGCTATTAATTCAAGTGACAGTACCAAACCTAATGGCTGGATTGGAAGAGAATTGTGACAAGAACATTGCTTACCAGCCCAGTTAGAAGAGGGAAATGAAAAGGAAGGAATGAAGCAGGGAAGACCAAGAGCATGGGAAAATAAATTGAGAAATAACCAGGCAAGAAGATTAGCAAAGAACATGTAACTGTGAGTAAAAACAGCTTATAAAGCCACAAACCCAGAGATCAAGGACAGTTGCAAATGCTGTTGGTACTTTCCATACACACATACGTATGTCTTACACGTGTATAAGATGAGAAATTACTGTGTTACTGTGCATCTGAAATAGTGTATTAATTTACAAGGAAGAATTAAATAAAAGGATTTAGAAGCATTCAAAAAAAAATCATTAATCCCATCTGAAATAATGAAACATCTGAATAATGTTGCTGAAACATCTGAATAATGTTGCTTTTGTCTTTTTTGGAATACAGGAGTTATTATGGGTGCTGGATGTGCACACCAGTTACAGTCTTTCTTCACGTGACACAGGGAAAAAGCAATTGCTGCCTCCTGTCTGTTAGTGACTGGGATTTAGGAATGCTTCTCTGTTCCTCTAAGAAACCATAAATGATAGCAACTGTTGCATATAACTGAATTTGCCCTGGGGAATATTGCTCCTCCCTGTGTTACACAAGTATCAATTTCAGTGCAAAAAGCTCCATGTTCTACATTTTCTAAAATATAAAAGAAATTGTCTTGTTATAGTTTCAAAGCCTGTACGTGCTGCTGGAATAATACAGCGTGTGTACTTGTGCCTTTGCACGTGCAGCGGTTTGGTTAGTCTCTTTGCTTTGGCTAGCCCCTGGCTTGAATGTTGAATGAAAAAAATGCTGCAGAAAACGCAGCTTGCTGCTCACAAATAGGAAGAAAGCAGGTGAGGAGACTGCCAGGAAAAATTCCACGTTAGTTCTCTGCTTTGCCCTCAACTGCTGAATTTGAAAGATCCTCAGCATGAGGGGCAGCTAGAGGAGGTAACCGAGACAGAGTTTGTGTGAGGATTTTAGATACGAGAGGGGGATTCTACAAACCTTTCTTGGTAAAGCCCCACCTCCATCTCATTCTCCTGTCTCTTGCTTATATAAATTTTGTCCTCGTTCTGTCACTTCAGGAGTAACTGTATTTAGGTCAGATGAATTACATTAAATAATCCTCCTGCAAGATCAGATCTGGGCACAATTTGTTGAGCTCGAGTCCACTGTAGTTCATCTCCTTCAGCTTTGAAATCTGAAAGTACCTGGGGAGTGAAAGCCAGCTGTCAGGGTTGTCACACTCAATTTTGCAGCAGGATTACAAATTCCTAGGGGAAAACCTTAACTAAACTAGTAGTTAAGACTCAGCGAGCTTTTCAAGGAACCCGTGCCTCAGTAGCAGTGGGGTAATGGATCAAAAAGTGACTGATGCAGTGTGGATGTGTCGCAGGGATTTTTCAGAGCTCTGTGCAAAATTGACCTACACGTTTTAGCGCAGACCATTCTGGAGTGAACAAGAGCAGCCAGAAACAGTCTCTTGTGCGGGTGCATTTCATCTGCTGCCATCACAGAGTACACATACTACCCACATCCAGCTTAAATCTGCTCTGCAGACTGTGGAGGTATTTAAGTGTCTGGGTTTTAGGCTGTTCTGCACAGGAGAACAGATTTAGGATTTCCAAAGGATGCATCACCTCCTCTCGTCATGCTGGAGTCTACCCTGCGACTGTCCCAATGATTTACGGCAGTGCTTTACAGTGGGCACAGACTCCTCTAGTTTTGTCATTGAAGCTATGGATTTGTACAGTACCTATAAATCAGGAGCACTCCGAGGGGCTTCATTGTTGACATTTCTGTCAGCAATATTGGCATCGTAGACCTCACCACGTTCACAGCTCTCTACAGGCTGGAGAACTTCTACCTATTAAAAAGATAAAACAGGTGAATGTATTGCAGTCTCCAGGCTGGTACAGAAATAAATAGAAGGGTCAGGTTCATAAACCCACCGAATGTCATGAAACTACCGCCGTGCATCAGGATTAAACTAAGATTTACATTGTTATGTCCCAGGAATCTGTGTTCTCCCCTCTGTTCTCCCCATGCTCTGAGCGAGCATGTGTTGTGTCGGGTTTAGCACCAGCATTTATTCATGCTCTTCTTCTGCTCCGCTCCTAGGGGGGACTGGCTGCTGGGCTTTGTGTACAGAACCTCCTCCGTCCAGCTCAATGTTGCCGGCCTCCAGCCAGTCGACTTAGACGACAGGAGGATGGTAAACATGGACCTCTCGTCTGTAGTAAGTAGAACATGGTTTAGTCTCAGTTTTTCCATCTGTCCTTCGCTTACAGCACCGTAACTAGCTAGAATTCGCCTTTGCTGTTGGATTCTCTTTTTTTTGTTCTGAGATATTTCATAGCGGAGACGGAAAAGATCATTATTCTCCAAAAAAGAGGCCTTGCTGTCTTGGGTTGGCAGGTAGGTAGGATCGGCAGCTGGGAAACGTGTAACGCAAACACATGACCGCAGAGCGGGTGAAACCTGCAGTCTTATCTGGGTGGCGCCTTCAGTGCCGTTGGAGTTCATGCGGGGGCAGGTTCATAGCCCTCGTACCTTGGTCCCCTGGGCCACATTGACACTGTGGTGCAGGAACCTGCCTGTAGGCACAGGGCTCTGTGGTATCAGTGGCTGCTTTGCTAGGTTGCGGGGCTGCCGGGTTTTGGAGCGTAGGTTTTCAGGAAGCAGGAAGCGTTTCACCTGTTTCACCTGTATGCGTGATAGACACTTAGCTTCCTCAAAGCTATCTGGTGTCTTTAATGATTAGCAATATTCAACTCGATTATCTTAAGCAAACCAGTGAGCTCAGTGCCTCATCATTACTCATGAGTGAGCTCCTGGAGAGCAAATCATGCAGAACCTGGCTTCTGTATTCATATTCACAAGAATCTTGGATGTGCAGTCTTGTTTTTCCATATCTTAATGATTCAGTTTATTTTTCACTCTCTGCAAACTGGCCTGGAAGACGCTCAGCAGAAAGCTTAGGGTACTTCCATGGTCATTCTTCCTGCTGTGACCCTTCCTGAATGTCCCCACAGGCTGGTAGGACTGTCAATGTTGCTCTGGAGCCAAAGGCACTTTGAAATGCTTTCAGATTTTTTGGAGCATCAGCCTGCTGAGCCTATAAATACCCAACTGTTACCAGCTCATTTCATTCATTATAACTGAGCTATGTACAGCCCTTGCCAGAAAACACAGGGCTTAATGCTGTACCGATAAAATACAGACTTCACAGACCAAAATACAGACTTCCCAAAAGGAAGTGATGTAGTAGAGGGTCTTTAAATGTGGTCCAGCACTGTAGCTGTGCCTGTATCTTTGCATTTTACTGGATTTCCTTGGTTAGCATTTCTGCGGGCTTCCGCAATCATCTTTTCACTGTCCCTGGAGTTGTCATGGCTTGCAAGCCAACTTCTGTTGATGGCATTAAAAGAAAAATGGCAGAAGAATTCAAATGGTGATGACAGTAGGGTGACATTCCCTGTTAGGTTAGTCCACGTTACCTTCTTCTCTCTGAATTCTCTTCAGAGACCCTCTTACTGTTGACATGCTGCTTCCTGAACTTGGAACACCCCCCCCCCCCCGAAGTCCTGCAGGTCTGACCCTGGAAAAGTATTTACATTTCAGCTAAAAGAATAATGGTTGCAGAGCTGCTATCTACTTATCTTGTGTTGTGCATCTGTGTTCGTGCTGCATGATGCCAACAGACTGTTCTCATTTCAGAAAGAGCTGACACTTCCCCTTGTTTAATCTTACTGCAAAGCACCGGGAAAAGAAAAAAGCAACGTCTGCGGCGGGGAACACCTATATTAAGTAGTTGTCATTCTCTTGTTCCATTTTCCAGAGCACGGAGCTTTGTGAAAAGAAATGCAGTGCATTCTGATGAACATTTTAAAAGTAAAAAGGGAGAGCAAGAAGGGAGAAGGAAATACTCAGGGGCACTACATAAACAGTGGCAAGAAAGCAAAAATGGATTTTACTGCAAATACAGTGCAGCAGCATAACAGAAATATAGACAGATATGTTTGATAAAACAGTTGCTGAAGAATACGAGACCCTTTACTGAAAAAAAACTCTTTTCTGGTAAAGGAGACAAAACATAAGAACATCTACAGTAACTCAGACCAATATCCATCAAGCCCAGTATCCTGCCTGTCAGAGAACATCCCACTGCCTTTTCTACAAAATATAGATAATGGGAGGGGGATCATCATATATGCGATGTAATATATATACTTCTTTCACAGGTAGATTAGATACCTGCCTTGCAGTAGACTTGTCATTCTGGTGAATGATTCAGAGAAACGGACTGTAATGTCTCAAGTACAGAGTATTAAAAGGCCCCTGTAGGGTTAAACTTTCCAGTAAAGCCTGTTTTTGACTTTTTCTAAATTCCATAAAAACATTCGGAGTTTCCTTGAGTTTAAATGGCTTATTTGGAAAGTTTTGGAACCCAAAACGTGCATCTGATTCGGTAAAAGGGTCCTGAAGTGATGCAGAGACTCAGGTGCTTGGTGTTGCTTGAAAAAAAGTATTACCCTGTGAGTGCCTGCTGCTATGGGGTACCCCAGCGGAACCCATTGCTTTACCATGTCCCTGTACGAGTTTCTCATTGAGATTTGGCTTGTTGAAGGGATTGCAGAGGTCTCTGCTGCATCCTGACATCACCAGAAAACTACAGCTGATTCTCAACTTCAGTGGAAATTAAGCATCTGAAAAAACAGGATTGCTTTTCAATTAAGCTCTTGCTGCTTTTGAAGAACAATAATGATGAGACTTAACTACCTGCTTCTCGACACGATGGGAAGGCACCGGGATGAGCTTATCTGTCATTCCTTCATTGCTGTATCTGTCACCAGCCCTCACAGACCACCTTGGGACTCTGCAGAGGACCTGGCTGCGCCTGCAAAGAGGAGGCGCACAGCCACTCATCTGCTGGGACCTCCAGCAGGGACATCTGCGGGGATGGAGCCCTTCGGGTCCCACTGAAACTCAGCCAGGGATGAGAAATAACAAGCAGTGCTAGGAATATAAAGCACAGATAATGCAAAAGTGCTGAGTGTGAAAATATTATACAAACAGCTTCAGTATTTTCGACACCTTGCAGTTCATCCATGGTGAAAAATGGACAGGACCCAAAGGGCTCGGTTCTCTTTGCTGTGGTAGCATCAGAGCCTTCGAATGAGCGGTGGGCTAAGAGACCTCAGTATAAACAGGAGTTCACTTCCAAGGCATTTATTGCACGTCTCTCTTGATTAGCATGTTTTTTATCTGACTGTCAGTAAGAAAAAACTGAGAGAAAAATGTCCTCCCACTCAGCAAATGCAGTTATGAAAGCTTTCCTGGTGGTTACAATGGGACTGATTTATTCAGTAGATTTATTTGACAGCACCTGTTACAAAGACCGAGGAAGTAATTGAGCTGTAGTGTATTAGATTGCTGTTTGTTCAAGTGGGATGTTGTGGATTACATTTTGCATTAACATTTGAATGTTGCAGAAATGCTCAGAGTCATCGCTTCAGGTGGAGTATTTCCACAGAGGCTCACAAGTCAAGAATGGGTGCTTACGTTTCTCTGGGCAGTTTTACTGCAGCAGGAACCAGGGATGAACCTGCAAGCTTGGGGGAAGTAGGAATGCACGGCTGGAAAACTGGTAGGGAGCGTGCTGGCAGCTCAGTTCTCTTGTTTGTAATTTTCATCCACACGTGGTCCGGATGGCAGCTGCCTACCTGATGCTGGTGCTCATAAATTCCTACAAAGGCAACACAAAAACACCGCCTGAGAGTAAACCCCTCCAGAAACACGTGGCAAGCCAGCTCTGGGTTTTATACGACTCACAGACCGAAGACAAGCACTTTTTTTTATCTCTTGAGCAGTTGCTGTGATGGTGCATAGCAGCAAAACATGCTGCTGTATTTCACAGCCGTGTTCTCCTGAAGCATCTCAGCACAGTGGAAGGAGAAGAGCAGAGCTCATTTTTAGAGTAATCGGTATCATACATACCCAGCACACTTTTGCTTCTTAAATGTGAGCTACCTCAAAAGCTTTCTGCCTGTTCTTTTCTTTGCTGCTGTAACTGGACACTGGAGTAGCTCTCTTTGTGACAACAATTAAAAAACAAACAAACAAACAAACAAAAAAAAACAAGAATAACTGATCTCTCTTTCCAAAAGCACTCTCAGAAGAGAAGCTGAGTATTCCTGTTATCAGGGAATGCAAACTGACTCCACACAGTCTGGTCTTCAGCCAGCCGGGTACATACACACCAGAAGCAGATGATAAGTCTGAATTTTGTGAAATCCATCTGATTTGGCACATCTGTAATATAGTCTTTTCCCAAAAAATATACTTTAAACTGGTTTTTATTTCTAGTATTCCCAGTATTTGAAAGAAAGAATTAATTGTGGTTACAAAATGCGGATTAATTAAAAATCCTGGGGAGTTCGAAATGCAGCAGGTTGCCTCTGTCTCATTATATCGTTCCACTTGTTTCAAATGAGCAGCGCCACCTCCCCTGGTGACAGGAATTAACAGGATCAGAAGAGCAACAGCAAGGAGCAGAGTTCAGCGTTAGGCAGTGGCTCAGAGGAGGCTGGAGAGTGTTCTCGAACAGCTGCGTGCAGAAAAGCAGACAAATCCAGTCCTCTTTGGTGATGAGGGGAACTGATTTCCCCTGAAAAAAAAATCCAGAGTATCATTTAATGTCAAACTGATTTCTTTGCTGCTTCAGGAGAGAAGTGGTGGGCTCTGAGCAGGGAAGGGAGAATGTGAGAGTGTTCTGCAAGGACTTGTGCAAAGGAAAGCCGTTCGGTTTATGAAGCACCTCCGGTACGCCCAGCTGTTCTGTGTAGAAGAGTTCTCTTCTTGTGTCCCTTTGCTTGGAAGTTTCCTCCAAGTATCAATGAAAGGTAAATTGCCAGGTAATGAGGTGGGAGGAGGAAAGGAACAGAATAGAAACCAGAACCTGAAAGGAGGCCTTAGCGCCTCCCAAGGAACCAGCTCGGGTTTTCTTTTCAACCTGTTCAGTGTCCCAAAGATGTAAATGCTTCTTTTCTTCTCATCCCCTTGTCAGCTGGCAACAGGGGAAGTGCTGTGGTCATTCACTGCTGATGCAGTTCTTTGGCGGCCAGGGTTGATGATGATGTCTTCCCTGAGGGCATGCAAGCCTTTATGGAAACAAATCTACTGGTTTGCTAAGCTATAAGGGGTGTGTTCCTGTATTTTTTGGTGTGCGCTGGGAAGGAAAAGCTTCTTCCTCTTTATATGTCCCTGCAACCCTGGAGTTGTCGGTGGCTTAGTTTTCTGTGATCCTTCTTGCTGTTCCCATTTGGGAGCTCTGATAATCACGCATTAAATACATATTAAATCCATTTTTCTCTTTGGGATTCAAGCAGAGTGTGCTGGCAATGTCAATACGTTAGAACGGAGGAAGGAACTGAATAAGCTTTCTCCAAAACAAGTGCAAATGGACCCATTAATAACTTGCAGTTTATTTTCCCTTTGTGACAGACAAAAATTCGAAGGCTGGTGTCACTCCTTGCTTCAGCACAGATGCATTGCTTGATCTTAATATACTCCTTGGAAGGCAGGGGATATTTAGCTGCTTCTAAAAGGCAAGCAGAACCATTTTATAGCAGTCCTTCAGCCTTTATTTCATAAATCTGGTGCCAAAATTCACATACGCACTGCCACGGAGAAGCTGCGTGGTGCCGTAACAATGTGGCCTCACCGCAGATTTATAGGAGGAATTTTCTCATTTCCTCCATTGTGCCTGGAACACGTGGGTATCATTTTGCAGAGGGTTTCCACAATATCTCTTTGAGTGAGTGCAGTGTTTGGACTCTGACTACCGTGGACAAAGCTCCGTGTCTGGGACTGCACCCACTGCCTTGAGAAAAGCTTGGTTTACCAAGTGCCACCTGTTAGAAAGATTCAGAAGCTGTTTACACATACATCTCATACAATTCAGTGTAGGTAATTTGCTGCCCCATTTGAGTAATCAGCAAAGTTTTCACACTGTTACAGCTTTCCTCCGTGCAGCACAACTCGCATCACTTGCCGTCATTTACAGATTCTTCTCTTACACTTTACACATTAGAGCACCTTGAGGTTGAAAATGGGACCGTTCCCATAAAGCCAGGCAGTGCAGGCTCCATTCCTGACGGGTTTGCAGTTAACAGGTTTGTAAGGTGCGGACTTTGCCAGCAGCCGTCCCAATCACGCAGCCGTTACGTGAACAGAACTGCCAGCAGAAGCAGTGGGAGTTTTCCCTAAGTATTGTTAATAATGTTTGGTTCTGCAAGAGTTGCTATACAAAGCACAGTGAGGTGAACTGAGGAGAGAATTTATCTTTCTATTTCATGTCTTATGTTGGAACACGAATGATAATTCGGTATAAATTTTGTGTTCAGTTTTGAGCTTCATTTCTAACCTCTTCAGCTAACGTGGAAAGAAAATTCTGTATCAACAGCCAATTATAACTGTTAATCGAGGAGAAGACCGACTTGGCTGGCACAGCGTGTACGCGAGGTTTTCTGCTGTAGCAGCACAGTTCCAGCAATTGTGTTGGAGATCTTGCAATTACAGCAGCACGTATGATTGGTATTCATAATCTAGCTGAAATACCGTGAAGCTTACCACTGTCTAAATGGTCACGTAGTTTGTTTGGTGGTGGATTTTTTGGGGAAGAGCCCTGAGGGGTGAAGACGGGGATAGCTGCGTATGTCCTACCTGCTGGTGTTTGCATGGACAGCCTGAAACCAGCTTCCCAAAGTGTCGGTCTGGTGCAGACTGCAAGTGGAGACAGCGAGGGAAAGAGGCTGTAATCTGCATCAGAAGGATGATGTTCATATAGCCCGGCTCTCAGTGAAGTACTTGTTAATACGCAGAGGGCAGTTTGATTTCTGGGAGTGCAGAAGTGGGAGCTGATGTAAGGAGATTTGTGTCCTCATAACCTAGTCCGTATCCCGAAAGCTGTTACCACACTGCCAGCCACCATATCATCTCCTTTCACTACATGCACTCATTTCTGTCTTATAATTTCCTTCAGCAAAAGGGGAGTAGAGGGAGATGTGATCCATTGCCCCAGAGTGAGTGTTTGGTATCAGCACAAGTCTCAGAAATGACGAATCTTCCTGAGCACAGTCTGTGACGGAGGTGAAGAGCAGGAGCTGCAGAAAAGGAGCCGTGTAGTGGCTGTTGCTGCAGCCCAGCAGTGAGGAGAACTCGTCCCAGCTCGTCCGAACTAGACGGTTCCCTGTTCATTTCCAGTACGTTCAAGTGCGAGTTGTGATTTGATTTCCTGGTCTGAGGTTTGTAGGGGACGGTCCCGGTGCTGCAGGCACTTAAGTAGGGACGAAGAGGACCTGGGGATGCCACTCGGAGAATGCTCAAGTCTGCTCTGCATCCCAGGGCTCAGCTGGTAAAAACTGATCTTGTTTCATGGAGTTGAGCTGAAAATCTGTTTTGAAAGCTGCAAAGATGGTAACGTTTTGGCTGCCAGATCTTGTGTATTCTTGGAGCAAGAAGGGGAGAGGATGGGTGATCAGTCCCTGTCAGTGTTACAGAGGAGGAGTCTTCCCCTGCTGCAGGCAGATGCTGTTTTATCATTGCATTATGGAGACTGAATCTCATCTCAGTGTCTTCATTTGTGGAAGCGGGACTCTTCTAAACATTCTCCATAATCCTGACCTGATCAATACAGCAGATAGTTTGGATCACTACTGGGCTGCTGGAGTTTATAATGTCAGGAATCTGGGTCCCCCAAACACTCCAATTTGATACATCAATCTAGTCTTTATTTTGGGCATCTTTTTTCCTCTGAGGTCTAAGATATTCTGTTCAAACTATTTCCTTGCTATAATTATCTGCACAGTATATTCCAGGCCTTTTAAGACATTCCTTACACCATCTAATTTAAATAATTTCTACTTGACTTAGCACAGAGAGATAAGTATTTGACTATGCCACCCTGAAAGCAAGTGGCATGTTTTGCAACTTCGATACGGCTGGAAGGACTGGGAATGTTCACACACAAACCTCGCAGCCAAAGAAAAAAGAACTGATTCCACTTCTGGCAGTCGTCAGTGAGAGCACCAGCAAAAAGAAAGAATCCACAGCAACTCCAAAAGAAATAATCCACAGCAACACTTGCAAAATGTATGCAAGCAGCCGCTACCTTTGGCTCGATGGCTTGGTGTGTGGAGTGCACTGCCTGTCAGCAGAAGGACATTGGTGGAGGTACCTTTCCCTTGAAACTTTTTCAAGAGCTATCTTATTAGTTCTCAATTTACAGAGCTCCCTCTAACTAATGTCCTGTCGGTCCTCTCTGATGTACAGCTTTTCCCAACTCAACCCCGCAGGGCTTCAGCCATCTAAAACTTATTTCCCCCATTTAGTTCCTCCATTTTCTTGTTATATTCTCTTTCTCCTCTCCATGCAATCCTCCTGGAATTGGCAGAGGTGAATTGAGAATAAAGCTGGCTGAGTTTTCTGCAGTGCACGACCCCAGGCAAAAAAGTAGCGTTTACTCAGAATGGTCAACACAGAACATTTCAAAGTTTGAAGGAAAAAATAATTGGTAAAAGTTATTTCATTGCTGTGCAGTTGGCCTGAGCCCTGTCTGAGGGTAATGTCCCAGCTGACTGTGTGTAAAAATTACTGTCTTGCTCGAGAAATGTCACTGTAATTAAAGAACTTTTCCCAGGCAGGTCATTGTATTCGATTCACAAGAATTGTGATTGTGCAAAGGGATGATTTAGAAGGAAGGCCTGTTAGCTGTGGCTGAATCATGTTCCAATCTTTATTCCATCAGTTATTCAGAGCAGAAATAGAACCATTAATGGGGAATAGTGTAAATGACATTGGCAGTCTTTTCAAAATAAATTGAGCTCCATAAAGTTTTCCTCAAATGTAATTTGATTAGCTTCTCCTCTGCTGGAAACCAGAATTGCGAAAGCTGTTTATACCTCTAAGTGGGAAGGAGGAATTGTCACTGTCCTCACTTCAGGAAATCATTGCTTCCAGGGAATGAAAACGGGGGAGTTTTAAGTCTGTTTTAACTTAGCTCAGTCACAGCCTCTTCCGCGGTTTGTTTCGTGTTCTGCTGGTACTCGTAGTGGAAATCTGCTCTCCTACCGGCTTTTGTGTGCGTGCCCAAGTCCAGCCCCGTTCCTCTGGCTGAGCAGTGTTAGGCCGTTGCCGTAAGCTTTCAGAAGACACTGTGAAAAACAGAGAGGAAATGTTCTGCAAGACTGAAAGTCCTCCGTCAGGCAAGGCATACTCAGCGCTCTGAATTAAGGCTTACGCTGACACGTGGGAGAAACTCTGACCGGAGACGCCTGCCGGTTTGGCAAAGATGACTGCATTCTGATTGATAACCTGGCACGGCCTGGGAGTCCTGCAGTCAGGCAGTCTTTGCCGCTGTTGTTTTTGTGAACAACAAATTCCCTGCCACTGTTCCACGTGGAGAGCAAACCAAACAGCTGAACTGACAGCAGCAAACGTTGCTGAGCTGGCTCCGTCAAGATGTGCCGCTCAGAGGTAGGTTGCATTTCATTATGTGCACACAGACCGGTGGGAAGAAAGGCCTGCTGAAAAGCGAGCTGTGATTATTGTCTGTGCTTCAGGAGCTGCAGCTTGCTCTGCTAACCCTTTTCACTCCACGCAAAGTCATGTTTTATATTACAACAGATAGTATCCACCTGAAAGCAGTCCTGTAAACGTGATGCCATTCATGGGCATTGCTTACTGCTGAAATGAGGAAGCTCTGGAGAGAAATGTTAACTCGTGGGTATTTTTTCCAGCATGATAAGGTTGCTTTTTGAGTGTAGCAGGCTCAAAGCAAGTCAAAGAGCTGAAATTCTCAGCCATATCAATGACCTGCACTTCTGCGCAGAGGACCTGTGAACCCTCTGCTCGTGCTGCATGCCTCGCTGTTCCTCTGCAATTCTTGAATCCGTTGGGTGTTTGTCAAGGAGAGCAGGAGGGAAGCAGAGCCCAGCTGCCCTGACCTTTATCTCTCCCTGCGGGTAGCAGAAAGGCCAGGGGGCTTTCAGCTGAGCTCTTGCAGATCACACAGACCTGCAAAGCAAGCAGCTTTGAGAGTCCTCTGTGCCAGGCTTCAGAGCAGGTGCGCGCTCTTTGCCTTGGTCGCTTGATGCCAATGGAGAAGCTGTTTCTTACGACAGCTAGACAGGATCTTAAAACAGGTGGCTCTGGAATGAGCAAAGACTTCTACCTACCTGTCCGTCTCCACGTGGAACTGCTCCCACTAGTGGAGACAGCAGCATCTGAGCTCACACCTTGCCGTGACGCAGAGACCACCAGCGGGCTGCTTTCAGGCCCGGGGGTTTGTTTTCAGAGCGCCCGTAAATTGAACCGTGTTTTTGTGCCACTAACCAGAGGCTGTCACTGTACCGAACAACATGAGCTCCACGTGAATTTTGTAGAGACAGCTGATGGTGCGCAAGGACATTTGGGACACTTCTGGGTGGATGTAATGTTAAAAACCTTTCCAGACAGTTTGGAGTGATGGCTCCTTTCAGCTGATTGAGAGATCCACCTGAGCAATGCTGTAGTCCTTTGGAGATCCTTCTGTGCAGTGCTGGAGTCCTGCAGCAGAATTAGGGGTATAAACAGTCGGCTTGTGCCTTCCAGTGAGTCAAAGCAACCATAAAATCAGATGTAAGACAGAAGTCACCTTAGCACACCGATAAACCTAACGCACTGTTTTCATTTCCTTGTAACAAGCATAAATATATTTGCTTTGGTTACAAGAGCGCGTTTTCATTCCATTTGTTTTGGTGTTCCTCCCGCACTTTGCTCTGACAAAGTTTCAAACTATCGTTTATTTCTCTTTAAAGTTTTTATTGTCCCTTATAATGGCTTGGCAGTTCCCATCCCTCCCCCAGCGCAGCCCACCCAGCAGAAGCACTCAGCCCCGCAGACTGCAGCTGAACGCAGGCCTTCGAGAGATGGAGGTGCTGAATATTCCCACCAAGATGGTGTCACAGAAAGTCGCAAGGAATTTTGTTGGCTGCTCTTTTGGTGATGGCCCAGGACTTCGTGTCACAGGGTAGCAGACTTCTGAGAAAGAGTCCTACGTACCATTGAGCTTCTTGGTGCTTGCATGTGTCTAGCTGTGTGGAATCCTTCCTAGGACTCTCCTGGAAAGAGAAGGGAGTTTCCTTTGAGGGGATTTAGTGCTATTAGTAGATCTGCAGTAAGGGGCAGCCTTCTGGGAGGTCTCAGCTTCTCTTCCAGCTGTGTGAGGAAAGGCTCAGCTGTTCAGCACTGCCCATACCCATCACCTCTCAGTGTTCGTGGTGCTCAAGGAAGAGGAATCCCCAGTTGTTTTAGCGGAAGCTGCTGGATACTAAGGAATTATGAAAATCGAGTCCTTAGGGTGACAAAGGGAATTTGTTCTCTCTGACTGAGTGGGTAACATAACAAGCCTCTTAGAAATCCTCAAGCACTGGCCAGGACAGGTGGAGTGTGATGGCTGGGAAGGTTTCAGAACACAGCAAACCAAGAGGTTCAGCAACCCCTTCCGGTGAGTCCATCGCGTTCTCATTTCTCTCCACCTTGTCCAGCACTGTGTTCATTTCCTTCTTTAGCACCGAGCTCCCCTATGGGGCGGTAAAAGGTTCACACTTCTTCAGAGAACAGTGTACACATCTTAACAGCCAGTCCGTTAGTCCTTCGGTGGTTATTTTAATGAACTAATCTGTTCAAAACATCAAGAGCCCGTTGAGCCATCTGGACTGATTAAAGTCGCATATTGCATTGCTAATGTGCTGATTAAATCCTTTATTTTGCTCCAAGTCCTAACTGCCTCCAAACGTTACCACTCACAAGCTGCTTCACACAACGGGCCAAGAGCTCTGGATTTTGCCCTTGCAGAGAAGGAGGCTCGCAGCACCTTTGGGTAGAGGTGTGCTGGAAATCAGAGCGAGGAAGGGACTGCCCAGGCATCAGGAGCAGACGGAGTGAGCTCGCGTGGAGGTGATGGAGCAAGTTTGGAGCAGCCAGCAGCGGGCAGGGCTGCAGTGAAGTTAGCCGTGCCGGCACGGACAGGATTGACCCGCCTCACTATGCAGGACCTTTCACGCACACCTCCCCGTGAGCAGCACAGCACAGGTTAACTAACCAGACCGGAGCGGAGGGGCCACGGCTGGGTTTCTTCACAGAGCTCTTCCAAGAGCTCTTACCGTCTGTGTGAGCACAGCCCGTCCCAGGGAAACGGGCACTGTGGTGCTGGGTATGGAAATTCCCGAATTTCTGGCAAGCTTTGGCAAAATAAGAGGAGGTGTTGCCTGGGACAGCTTTCTGGCTGGGTCAGGAAGGAGTTAAACTGCTGGAAATAGAGTTTACCAAAGGTGTTAAAATACCTTAGGATACAAATCACAGCCTGTCATCTTTGCTGAAGTCGGCAGGCCGAGGGCTGTGCCACCGCAGTCACCTCAGCTCAGCACCTCCACGGAAAACCCCCTGTAACCCCATCCGGTGATTCCTTCTGTTTTGGCTGCAAGGACAACAGCAAGGGAGACCTACAGGCTGGTCTGCAGAAGGATCTTGGCTGTAGTTACCTCAGACACGTGGCTTGAGCAGGACACCTGAAACAGAGGAGGCAGGCTCTGCCCTTCCAGCCAGGTAGCCTTTAACACACAACAATAATTAGCGCTGCTGAGGAGGTTGTTTTTTTTTTTTTTCTCTCCCTCCTGTGCCCTGACTTGAAGGACACATTCCAAGAGCTGCATCAGAAGGGTTTATCTTATCGTAGAAATCACCCTACAGTCAAATGTCTGTTTTTTTTTTGCAACAGTGCACTGTTGACTTTAATTCGGTTTATGAACTTAAAACTCTTGGACTCCCGCTTTTATATGGTGTCCACAAGGACAGATCAGTGGACATTTAAATAGTGCCTCACAGCACCTTCCAGCCAGGAACCTTTACACACTTGGTAGCTGTTGATCTAATGACCGTATCTTAATTGAAATAAGATAATTTTGTACAAGAAAGCTAAGGCACAGGGAGGACATATGATTTACCAGAGAACAGGGAGCTGAACTAAGTCAAGTCATCTGCCTGCGAGTCTCCCACTGAGGCAGATCACCTCCGCTTTTACCCTCGTGGCACCCAGAGTCCAGTTTTGTCGCTTGGCAACGTCCAAGCACTTAAACATACATCCCCCAGAGATAAAGTAATCCAGGAGCAGTGTGTGCCACGACATTAGGGTTTTTCCATGGAGGACTGCGTTGTTCAGACCTCTCTCTTTCAGCTTTTCAGAGCTGAAACCAAATCTCATGGGAGGGGCGGCTTTTGGGATAGAGGATGGAATCGAGCTGGGTTCCCCGCACCTTCCCCACTAACCAGACTCCTCCTTGTGTGCTTGTAGGTCAAGGGCCACCTGGACTACATGAAGCAAATGGACACGATCCTGAAAGCTGTGGGCATTAAAACCAAGGAGTGTCGGCTGGAGGAGAAGGGCGGTGCCGGACTTTTCTGCCCTGTAGCCAAGAAATCGCAGCAGGAAGCAGGCAGCGAGACTCAGGAAGAGGAAAACACTGTGCAAGAGGAGGATGGAGCTGGTGGTGGCCACTGGGCCTGGGCACCCACGGCCAGCACCAGCCTGAATTCCGGACGCTTGAGCTCTGTGCCTACTGACACAAGTGGAGATGGGGAGCTGGCAGCGGGCGCAGGCACAGACTGAACCTCTAGAGCTGGCGCAGACATCTCTCTCTCTCTCTCTTTCTCTCTCTCCCCCCAGCCGAATCTCCAGTCCTTCCCCTGCTCCCTGCAGGCCAGCTGCCTCGTGCAGTTTGTCCAGCGCCAGCTGCACAGAGGCATCTCTCGGGCCCGTGCCCCCCATGACACGTGGATGCTGTGTGCTCAGCACCAGCTGGGCTCCCCGTGCGGGCTGCGGGTGGCTGCGGGGCTGCTCTGGCTGGACGAGAGGGGCAGCAGGACCGTCAGCGAGCCCACGCATTAGCTGGCCCGTGTGGAGGCGAGTTGGAGCTCTTTGTGATGGGCAGGGATGTTCAGCCAGCACGAAAACCGCTCTGAAAGCACTGTCCATTTCTTCCCGAAGGAGTATCAGTAGAGCTGGCAGAACTGAATCTGCACTTTTCAGACCCTTCTGAGGGCCCAGAGAGTGTCACTGGATCAAAGCTTTCGGAGCAGCTGCCCACGACATCTCCCGTAGATGAGAAAGGGCTGATTCCTGCCTGGATCATCGTTGCTCTTGAGGAAGCGGTGGCTTTCCCCTCCTTGCACAAACTGGTTTTGTTCTTGAGGGAAGCAGCTCTCCCCATTAGGGGCTGTATTTCTGGTACATAACTCTGGGGAAAGCAGGTGGCTCTGCGGGTATCTTGAAGCATATTGTGGAGAGGGGCTCCAAACTAGGACATTAAAGATATTTTCCAGCAGTGGTTGATTTGGATTTTGGTTTCCAGGTGACCAGGTGTGCTGCAGGACCGGGCTGCCCAGCTCTGCGTGTCTCAGCATCCGCGCTTCGGCTCTGCTAACCAGGAAGGCGAAAGGCTGAGGGTACCTGGCTTCCTTCCCCGTCCTGCTGCAGGTTTGCTGCCACGGCTTGGGCACTTTCCGATCGACGGGAGTGTTTCCCTATCTGCAAGCTGAGGGTGATGAGTATTTGAGGCCTCCTTACTATTAGAAACATGATTTGAGTCCCTAGGTGAAAGACAGCAGGAGAAACAGAGTGGGTATTAAAAGCTTTATTACTTTGTGAAACTTCATCCCAGGCTTTGCAAGCCAGCAACCCACAGAGGCTTTTGTTTTGTGTCCCACACACATCTCCAGCCTCAAAAGCCCCCTCTAGATGTATTTTTAATTGGCTTAAAATAAAACTGATACTTGGCATAGGATAAACATAAATCTGTTTGATTTCTGCCTCCTTCCATAAAGCAAATTGGCATCCACTCTCTTCTCCCCCAGTCTCAGACCAGAGGGGCACAGCTTTATATCCCCTGCCATGCACAGTTCCAAAACTATGGGATTGATCTTCCATCACATTTTCCCTAAATGGTCCTTTTCTGGCCTATTTTGCTGCTCAGCCCAAGAAAATGCAACCTAGCAGGAATATGGCACGAGGGTAAACCCCCTTCTGAGAACACCTTTGTTTTTTTCTAGGTTAAAACAAGCGCCGTTGCGTATAAACACTTCCCCACCTCCAGATCTGGAAGGCCTCATTGACTCACGGGAAGGGAAACAGGGGGATCGCAGCTTCTGATTTTGGTTCACAGAGCCCTCCCTCTCCCTGCTGCAGCAGCTGGTTTAATACCAACCTCTCCTCTCTTTCCCGAGCTTTCTGCAACCCTTACCTTCAGGTTTCTCGGGCAGTTGACGCGCAGCTGCTGCTGGGTGCGGCACGGCGGCAGCGCGGCCGGGCAGTGCTTTGGGTCTGGTGCCTGGCTCTTCCTCTTCCCCAGTCCTGCCACCGAGGAGGGCTCCGAGCTTCCAGATTCCGACGTGCGCTGGGCACGCTGCTGGGCTGGGGCTGTTGGGGGCAAGTCTTGGGATCCCTCAGGGACCTGCCCGTCGCGGTCAGCTCTTTTGGTGGGGGCTGTAGGAAAGGGACACGATTCCTCTACCGGATCAGACGATTTGTCCACAAGCAAACGCCTTACTACAAAGAACTAGCTCGATGAGAGCGGTATTGCTGCTTTTTAAAATTTGGCTTGAAGAAGTTTTGAGACCACCAGATGCAGCTGAATTTGTCATTGAGTGAAATTCTGAACAACTTCTGCTCGTGGAGAAAATGTGTCTGTGAACAGCTTTGTTACAGGGTGCTCCTGGGTGCTGGCAGCAAGCTCTTTTTGTTCATCTCCTGAAGCCTGTGTCTGCTGAATTGGTTACCTGAGGGTCTGGGGAGTCCATCGTGTCTTTTTCTACTCTGGTTTAACTGGAGTTACAGCCCACGTATGTTTTTATATAAAACTGTTTGTGGATGGATGAACACATTCATCTTCATGCCTGATACCAAAACCAAACTAAATATCTGGCCACAGATATAGGGAGAAAACGTATTAAACAGTTTGATACTTGAACCTGTGATGAGTCCTCTGCCTGTCGTGGTCATTTATCGTTGACCACAGGGCCAGCCATCGGTTGCAAGTGTGCTTGTAGCAAATAAACGTCAAGTTAGTTATCGAAGCACTTGTTGTTCAGTTCTGGAAGATACGTGGGCAACGCGGAAAGAAAACTAACGAGACTTTGCCTGTCATGCAGCTTCTTCCCCCTGCATTGTGTTCATTTGTCTGTGTGATTGTGGGCTTCAGGAGCACAACCAAAATCACGAGCTCTGAAGCAAGGCTGGTAGGGCAGGAGTTCAGGGAGGGCACGGCAACAAACTATCAGCCCGACTCTGCATCTGAAAGGCACTTGAGGAAGAATTAGCTGCAAGCGTTCATTGCTGCTTTTTAAAGTGCCCGCTGGCCATACTGCTCACTGTTCTCTCTGCTTATGGCTCTGAGGAAGGCTGAGGGGGGTGGCATTATCATTTGGAAGTCGATATTCTGATTTGAAGAACAGAAATGTCTGTTTTCTAGTTGCATCATCTTAAAACTCGTGGATTGTCAAGAGCAAAGTACGACGGTCATGCCAAAAATAGGAAGCTGTAGGATGAAAGCATAAGGGAAGCTGATTTCCTTACTTACTACTGTCAGGATATCCAGAGAGCCACAAACAAGTCGAACACCCACACCCTTGTGGAATATCCAAAAGGCAGTGCTGAACATTTTGCATCAGATTTAATCCCCTGTAGCGCAGGCTGTTCATGATTAAATGGGATGGTTTCAGCGTGCTGCAGCTCACTGCGTTCACAGGAAACTCTGACAGATACAGTCCAAATCGGGCGAGAGAATTAAACTCCAAGCAGACGCGATGTTCTGTGGACTGAAGCAGCCCCAAACCTGTTGCCCATGAGTCACAGGATGTGTTTCCTCTTCCCTTGGTGCACCCAGTGCACGAGTTAGAGGGGCTATACTGAGCTGTATGGGCGGAAGCTGAAAAATCTGCCCTTGGGTGAAGTGTGGGGAGACATACTGGCAAAAGGGTGTGAGCTTCCGATCAACGGGCTGTGAAAAGGCCGTGAGAAGCAGCTTGTGGAGAAGGGTGAGGAATTGGTGAGTAAACAAGGGACAGAAAGAGAGAGGAACAAGGTAGATTAATTCAGCAGTAAAACGTGGCTTCGCGCTCTTTAAACCTACCCGCAGAAGTGGTCAGCAACAGCCCCAAGGAGATGCGAGTTTCATTGAAGAGGGTATCGAGGAGCTCAGTGCGGGCAGGGAAACGCCTTGCGGTTGCCCTCGCGGAGGGTTTGCGTCGTGCCGGGGCAATCCTGCCTGGGACACCGGGCTCTGAAACCGCGCCTCCCCCATCTGCAGCCCCATGGACGGCCTCTTAGGCCACCGGCGTGCCGAGCTGCCGGTGCTGCAGCTCCTCTTCGCGGGGCTCCGTGTCAAAAATATTGACCAAGCGGACGCCGGGGGCCAGGAGAGCCTGGGCAGCGTCGGCGGCCGGCGGCGGCAGGCTGTGTTCGTCCACCGGTGCCCCGGAGTCGACGGAGTCGGTGTCGGCCTGCAAGGTGAGGACGTTCTTGAGGGACGTGGCCACGCGGGGCCCGCTGTTGGAGTTCCTCATGGAGAGGGAGATGGCGCTGGGCCGGGGCTGCCCCGAGCGCCGGCAGCAGGGCAGGTATTTGCCCATGGCTCTCTTGAAGTCCCTCATGAAGAGCGGGTAGATGATGGGGTTCACGGTGCTGTTGCAGTACCCCAGCCAGGTGAGCACATCGAAGAAGCCGGCTGGGATGCACTCGCACACTGCCTGGCGGGGAGACACGGCAAGAATTAGCGGCGTCTCCCGGACCCTGAGCACTTCCCAGGTACGCCAGCATTTTTCCTTGCTTTTGAAGGGTTTTTCTCCCCTTCGCTTTCTGGCGAGACCTGCAGGCATCCGAGCCTCGAGCCCGGCTGTGAAATGCTTTTGAAAAACAGCTCTTCCTGGTTAAAAAACCAACAAAACGTGTGCTTACCTGTGTCACGTTGGTAATGAAGAAGGGGAGCCAGGCCACAAAGAACATGCCCAAGAGGATGCCCAGCGTCAGACTCGCTTTCAGCGCCTTCTTGCTGTGCTTGCTGGCGAACCTCCTGCTCTCGCTGCCGGCTGGGGGCTGGCTGGGGGCGCGGGGAACCTGCAGCGGGACACGGGCGGTGAGTGACTGCTTCGCCCCAGGCTGGAGCTGCTGGCACTGGCGCCAGCCTCCTGCCCAAGGGAAGTGGCATTTGGTGCTGCAAAAGCCTGCAAAAACAAAAACAAAAAGGGCTATTACTTCCCTTGTCACGGGGGCAGGAGGATGGCCCACGCCACAGTCCTTGAACCGTAAAGCGGGTAGAGGAGGCAATAGAAACCCTCAATATTGAGAGGTTTTTATTTTATTTTTCCCTGTAAAATAGGGACTTTATCATTGAGATGCTTCTTGTACAGAAGAACCCATCTCAGGCAGTGTTTTGGTGAGGATAAAGCATGCCCTGAAGAGGCATCTCCAGCTGCTGATTAGAGCAGCAAACTAATTACATTTTAAAAGCAGGAAGTCAAACGTTTCAGCTTACAAACGCCAGAAGTAACCCGTTCCTTTTCCTGTTCTTGCCATCTAAAATTATTATCTCAGCTCTCTGCCGTGATTAGGTGAGGCCCTATTGCTACTCAGCTTCCTGCCCGAAAAGAGAACCAAAAATCTGTTTAAAACGCTTGGAGGCTGCCAAAGTCCAAAGCGGGTTTGGGTTGTAGAGTCCAAAAACCTGGCATCCAGGGGAAAAAAAATAAACATTTTAATGATACCGGCTGCTTGTCCTTTGATTCTCATTTTCCTTTTGAAAGTCTAGTACATCTCATCATGTGCAGGAGGGCTGGCTGGGTCAGAGTTCTGGCTCCTTTCTTAAAAGAGAGAGAACAAACTAAATCAAGGTATTTGAAGGCAATTAACTTTGTATTTTCCCTGTGGGATATGGGGTCAATAAACCTATTACAAGGAATTAAAGCTGTTAGATTTAGTAGCAATTACCTGCTCCTGGAGAAAGAGAAGCAACCCCAAGTGCAGCCACATTTTGATTATAAAAACACACAGCCTGGTTCAGCCAGGAGTCTCGAGTAAGGAGGTACTTTGCAGTTCCTATTGTAGGCCAGGTAACAAAAACAGAAGCTGGATGTTCAAAATAAGGTGCCCTTCAGAATTCTGTATTTGCTTTTACTTAAACTTCTCCCCCCTATGTCTCACGCTCACCATGGCCAAGAGTTACGAGCCCAAAGTCAGGTAAGATTAAACCCCTCTGGGATGATGCTAGTCAAGAGGGAGACAAAACTGCTTCTATTTTGCACCACAGAACATTTTCGCCTTTATCTTGTTTTATTTCTCTGCTCATACTCCTGCTGTTCCCGTGCTCCTGAGCTGCTTAAAAGCTCACCGTTGCTGGGACAAGACACCGGCACCTCCAAAGACACCACAGAGCTGCTGCCATCCCACTGTGGAGGTGGATGTTTCCCTCCAGTTGCCAAATCCCCTCCCTGGCTCCAGCCCTGAGGCCATCCATGTCCCTGTGCTGGGAATTCAGGGGCTAATTCCTCTCGGCAAGCTTTGGAAGGTGCCTGGCTGTGCTCCCTGCACCAGCTGTGCGTTTATTTACTTTCTTTCCGGCACCTGCCTGTGCAAAGTTTTGCTTCCTGGGAGCACGAGAGATGGTGCTGGTGGCCGGCAGCAACAGCCTTGGCTGTTTGCGAGCTGCGAGAGCAGGATGAGGCCTCCCTGCTCCTGTCCCACCGCAAGTGCCCTGAGCACGTGGCTCGAACGCGCAAACCCCATTCCCACTTGCATCTTGGGGCCGAGACGTGGCAGTGGCACAAGGGGACAGGGCACCGGGCTGGGCTGGGGGCTGGCGAAGCCCCCACGTACCCAGACTCGAGCTGCAAGGAGCCTCCCGGCAGTTTTGGGGGTAATTGCTCCTTCTGGGGGACCCCACAGCAAGGCTGGGGTGGAGGAAAGCTGAGCAAAGCCCTCAGTCTTAGCCCTGGCACACATCTGGGGGTTTGCTGGACGGGTAAGAGGAGCTCCCGGGCTGCATTTGGGAAGCCCAGGTCGCGTGAAGTGTTTGCCTGCCCTGCCTGCTGTCCTCCTGGAGGGGACACCGGGACCGTTTCGCTCCCTTACCTGTGCCATCACCTCGTCGGTGGTGGCGGTGGCCACGTTGGAGGTGAGGGAAGCCACCTGCACGGCTTGCTTGCGGGCTGCCAGGAGGATGCGGCAGTAGGTGAAGGAGATGGCAGCGGAGGGCAGGAAGAAAGTCAGGCAGGAGGCCACCAGGGCGTAGGGCAAGCTGACCACTAGCCGGCACTGGTCCTCATCCCCCCGGGAGGTGATATTCGGGGACCGGACCTCAAACTCCAGCTTGTGCCAGCCCATCTTGATAGGCAGGAAGGAGGCCAGCGCAGCCAAGGTCCAGGCGGCCAGGATGAGCCAGAGGGCCCTGCAGGAGGTCATCCGCAGCTTGTATTTGAGGGGGGAGATGATGAGCAGGTAGCGGTCCAAGCTGATGATGCAGAGGTTGAGGATGGAGGCGCTGCAGCACATGACGTCAAAGGCGTACCAGAGCGAGCAGAAGTCACCCCGCAGCACCCAGCGCCCGTAGAGCTGGTTGAGCATGGCCGGGGGCATGACCACCAGCCCCACCATCAGGTCGGACATGAAGAGGGACACCAGGAAGTAGTTGGAGGTGTTGCGGAGGGAGCGCTGGGTGACGATGAGGAGGATGAGGAGGAAGTTCCCCGCCGTGGTCAGCAGGATGATGAAGCAAAGGAAGGCAGCCAGCCAGCTGCTGCCCACCAGCAGCGAGCGCTCCCCCAGCACGCTGGCGTTGGGGGACCCCAGATCACCCTCCATGAGGAGCTGGGCAGCAGAGCCGGCTCTGCAGCTCTGGGGACTTCCTCCAGCTGTCACCTGCGCTAGGTGATCATTGCTGGAGCCAGCCCCAGGGCAAGAAGTGCCACCTCTCTCTCTCTCTGCCCTCCTTTCTGCTCTCCTCCTCTCCCTCTCTTCCCCCACTCTCTCTTTTCACCGGTAATCAGGGCAGAGAGACATTCCCAGGAGCTGACCAGCAGCAGCAAGGTTCCCCTCCCCGTTACTCACAGCCAGGCGTTTCCTCATCCCTGCAAATCCCCCTGCGCTGGGAGGTCCCCGGGCAGCGCTGCTGGGTGCTGGGGATGCTCCGGATGCTGGGATGCTGGAGATGCGTAGGGTGCTCTGGGTGTCAGGACGCTCTGTGATGCTCCGGATGCTCTGGACCGGGGGATAAGGAGGACCACGGGATGCTCTGGACGCTTTGGACCCCCGACGCTCAGCTCTTGCCTCCCAGCTGTGCTTGCCCACCCGCAGAGCTCTGTCCCCTGGGGCTGTAGGGCCCCGCTGAGCTCCTCCGTGCCCGAGCTCTGCTGCTGCGGCGGGAGGCAGCAAGGAGAGGCAGAGCAGCCCTCAGGCGGGTACGGGGATGCTCCCAGCCAAGATCGCCCATGGAGAGGAAGATGCCACACGCAGGAGTGTGGGAAGCCGCCCAGAGGTGTCCATCCCCCGGCAGAGGTGTGTCCGGTGCGCAGGTGGGTGTGTGTGTGAGCGTGTGTGCGTGCAGGTGCCAGCCAGACTTTTACCTGCTGCTCTGGTGTGCACAGAGAAGGATGCAGAAATGCTGATTCGGAGGAGGTGGGGCTGGAGGGGAGAGGAGGAGATGAAATGAAATGAAATGAAACAAAATCCTAGTGGAAACAGGGATCTGGTCTAAACTCCAGGAAGTGGCAGGCAGAGTTTCCCTCTCTGCCAGCACCGCGCTCTGCCTCCCCTTGGCCGCTGCTGCTGCTAACGTGGGAGCCCCCCACGCTCTCTTTGCAGGTCGACAGCAATCTGCAGCTAAGCCCAGCAGGCAACGCCGAGCACGAGGTTCCATCCCCTGTGTCGGCTGATAAGAGCTGAATTTTGCACAGCCAGATAAATAGCAACAAAACCTGCATTTAGTAGCTCACAGTTGCCCTCTCAGAAAGCAGCCAGAGGCATGCAAAGGACTTGCTGGCCGGTTTTCTAGCCATCCGCAGCCAGGGAGGGATGCCAAGGAAAAAAAGGGCTGCACTCTCGCTCAGACAGCCAGGGGTCTTGCCCCTCCACTCTGGTGTTTTTTGGGCTCAGTCTTTGCAGGGGCAACCCTGGGTGAACCCTGGGCAGCTTGCCCTTTGGCAGGCGGGAGGCAAAAAGTCAGAGGACCCCGCATGACCCGCTGGCTTCTCCGTCCCTTCTCCTCATTCAGAAGACATGCAGGGAAGGAACAGAAATGTCTCTTTACCAAGATCTCCTTTTCTAATCCCCTTTCCAACAAGTTTGTCTTGCTTTTCCTAGGAGATGAATGGGTGATTCTGGCCTGGAAACCATCTCTGAGCAAGGGACAGGGGAGACACAAAGCGGGGTTCACCTCTGTTTGTGATTACAGCCCATGCTCAGCCCATGGCTCCCCCAGGGTCTCTGCCAATCCAAAGCTGGAGCATCTGACACAGGACTGGAGGCTGCACTGGGAGGCCTCTAGAGCATCCTAGAGGACACGGTGTCACTGGGAGGCTTCCAGAGGGAGCTAGAGGGCACTGTGTAGCCCTGGTGGAAATGAGGAGGATCTAGAGAGGAGTGGAGGGCCACTGGAGGCCTCCAGTGTGCCCTGGAGTGCACTAGAGAGCCCTGAGAGGCCTCCAGAGACCAGTAGGTAAGAGGAAGGGTCCCTGGGAATCACAGAATCTCAGGATGTTAGGGATTGGAAGGGACTTTGAAAGATCATCTAGTCAAATCCTTAGGAACGCCTAGATCAGGTCATACAGGGACGTGTCCAGGAGGGTTTTGAATGAGTCCCTCTTGTGCTGGGGAGCCCAGAACTGGGCACAATGCTCCAGGTGTGGCCTCACCACGGCTGAGTAGAGAAAGATGAGCCATGACGTTACAACGCCCAACTGTGGCTCTGTGCTGGTCTGTGAAATTACACGGCCCTCCTGTGCCCCTGTGCCAGGCACTGATGTTTCTAAGCTCCACTGGGACTCTTTGCTGTGTTGTGATGTCAAAAGGCCCTGCTGTGAGGCTGTGCTGGGCCATGACGTTACAATACCACACTGTGACTCTGTGCATGGCCCTGATGTTACACATCTGCACTGTGACTTGGTCCTTGGCCGTGATATTACAATGCCCCACAGTGATTTTGTGCTCGGCCATGAGGCCGGAAGGCTCTGCCCTGACACTTTGCAAAGCCGTGACGATACAATGCCGCACCGTGACTCTGTGCTGGGCCACGAAGCCACGAGGCCCTGCAGTGACACTATGCTGGGCCATGATATTACAACACCATTCTCGTACTCTCTTCCAGGACACGATGTCCAAAGGCTCTGCTTTGACTCCTCTGGCTCACAGCGTTACACAGCCCCACTGTGAAGCTGTGGCTACTTCACAAGGCCCTGCGCCAACCCTCTGCAGATCCGTGGTGGTACAACGCCCCACTGTGGCTGTGTCAGGTCGTGATACGACAAAGCCGTGCTGTGACGCTGTTCAGGGACATGATGTTACAGTAAGTACCCCCCTGTGACACTTTGCTGGGCCTCCTGTCACTCTGTGGCAGGCACTGATGTTACGAAGCCCCTCTGTGACTCTACGCCTTGTCGTGGTGTCACAGCACCACCCTGTGATGCTGTACTGGGCCGTGATGTTACAAGGCCCCACTGCCACTCTGCCCTCTGCCACCAAACACCACACTGAGACTCTGTGACAGGGTACGAGGTCACAAAGCCCCTCGTGTGGCAGAGTACTGGTTTGTGATGTTACAACGCTCAATTCTGTGCTGTTCTGGGAGGTCACAAGGCCCTGCTGTGACGCTGTGCCAGGACGTGACGTTACAAGGCCCTGCTGTGATGGGCCGTGATGTTACAAGAACCCGCTGTGAGGTCTCAAGGCCCTTTTGTGACTTTCTGCTGGGCCATGATGTTACAATACTCTACTTTGTGTATGATCATGATGTTACAGCGACCCACTGTGACGTTGTCCTCGGCCATGATATTACAACACTGTCATGCAACTCTATGCCATGGCGTCATATCTAAAGGCTGTGACTCTTTGCCATTCCATGATTTTACAAAATCCCACTGTGAATTTGTGCTGGGAACTGAGGTCACAAAGCCCAGCTTTTACATGGTGTCAGGCTATGATTTTTTAATCATCCTCTATGACTCTTTGCCCAGCCTTGATGCCACAAGGTCCTTCTGTGACACCGTGCAGCACTATGATGTTACCTACTGTGATTCTGTGCTGTGCCATGCAGTCACAAGGCCCCGTTGTGACTTTCTTTTGAGCACTGATGTTACAAGGCCCTGTGGCGATTCAGTGCCTGGCCATGGTGCTACAACACCCTACTCTGACTCTGTGCACAGCCATGATGTTAAAAGACCCCACTGTGGCTGTGCTCAGCCATAATACTACAGCACGCCACTGGTGTGCCAGGGCTTTAGCTGGGCTCAGAGCCCTTTGTCTTGGACACCATCTCCGTGGTGGAGGACACGTTGCATCCTGCCTGGAGCCTGCCCTGCCTCCCTGTGCCGGCAATCTGCTCCGGGAGCCTGGCGGCGTGCGGCGGCGTGCTCGTCTGGCAGCATTAGGGGTGCGTTGAGCACCACGGCTTCTCGCAAATTGCACCCATCCTACACCAGGGAAAGCTCAGGGCATCTCTCCTGAAGTAGTTTAGAGCCAGACACGCATTCTGGAAGACTACATGCAAATGTCAGCCACGTGCTCTTAACTTCATGTGGTTCTTGGCTCCCTGTCTCTCAGTTTTCGGAGGGCTTGTGGCAGGGCTCTCAGTTATGTATTAATTATGGCTTGCTAAGCCTAGCCATAGGCCCTTGACATTTTTTTTTTAATATAAAACAATCAGATTTTAAAAGTGATCAGTCTTTAGAAAAAAAATAAATAAGATAAAGAACTATGGAGGAAGCACAATAGAGACCTGTAAGTTGTTCCTGATCATAAAAGAGTTTAACACGAAAATATTATTTAGAGCCAACTCCATAAACACATTTACACTCTACTAAAGCTCTAAATGAGATTGTCGTTTATGTCTGAGCTGCTGCCAGTTTTCACTGAGGCCAGAAGAATTCCAAAAAGTCAGCCAGTTTCATGAAAAGTGAGACCAAATCTGCACTTGTTCTGCAGGTAAACGTTCCGTAAGACAACTTGTTTGACAGTGCAAGTATAAATAGATCTAAGCTCCCGAAGAGCAGGGAGTAGAAAGTACCCTCCCCAACCTGAGAGGTTATCCCATAATTTCCAGCTCCGGTGTTTCCGTGGAATTACTAGACTCGCCGAAGTTTGGTAGAGCATCACACAGAAATGGCTTAGACCCCCTGGAGACATGGCATTTTCTGGAACTCAGAACCTGAGAGACGTGTGCATGCTGGAGTTATCCCTCCAAGGGATTCAAAAATCAGGACCTCAGTGCACAGAACCCACTGATGATGTTACGAATGTGGGTGTGGGTGGAATCCTGATCACACATACTCAATATGCCAATATAATGGTCTTTGTGATTAGCAGTTCCTCAGTTAATCATGCTTCAGACATCTTCTAAGCCTGGGTCACCTTGCCCATTCCTCAATGTACTTCTTTTTTCTCTTTAGAAGCCAACCTATTTGTCAGCAGAGCCTGCCGGGTGCTCTTCCACCGATGTCTGTGCTCGTGACCCACTCTGCCATGGGTCAGTGATGCCCACGAAGTGCTGGGCTGTGAGTAACCCAGCACCTGGGACTGTGCAGCAGCATTTGGCCAGCCGTACCAGACACGTCCTCTGTCCACAGAGCGGATCAGCCTGAGAAAACACTTGGGAAGAAAACTTTGGCACTGGTTGTAACCCTGCAAGCTGTGGGGTTTGTGGGGTTGAGAGTGCTGTGCCCTGGGCAGGAAATTCTTTAGAGCAGTATTTGCCCTCTCACCTGTTGGGACACCATGGCCCCTTTGAGGCAGCCGAGGGCAAACCGAGCTGATCAATACATGGCTCCAGTCAGGCTGACTGGCAGGCCTTTATACTGGATTTGAAGGGGGAAAGGGACAAAAGCAGGCCCACTGGTGGTAAGCTATGGGACTGCATGCCAATTTTTGAGGAACTGCATGGTAGTGAGGCCCTTCGGTCTGCCCCACAAGGGGCTGAGTTTAATGAAAGACATCTGAAGCATTTCTATTCATACACATGCCCTAGAAGGAAGGGGGGTCGAAAACAGCTGGTCAGTATTCAAGAATCACTTCCTCCAAGCTCAAGATCGGTGCATCCCTATGAGCAAGAAGGCAAGCAAAGGGGGCAGGGGACCTGCATGGGCCAGCGGGGAGCTCCTGGCGAAGCTCAGACAGAAGGAAGTTTACAGCGTGTGGAAAAAGGGACAGGCCACTTGGGAGGAATATAGGGACACTGCCAGAGTATGCAGGGATGTGATAAGGAAGGCCAAGGCCCAGATGGAATTGGATCTGGCAAGGGATGTCAAGGGCAACAAGAAAGGCTTCAAATACATCAGTAGGAAAAGGAAGACTGGGGAAAATGTCAGCCTGCTGCTGAATGGGGCAGGTGCCCTGGTGACAAAGGATGTGGAGGATGCAGAGCTACTGAATGCCTTTTTTGCTTCAGTGTTTACTGCTAAGATCAGCCCTCAGGAATCTCAGACCCAAGAGACAAGAGAGGAAGTTCAGAGAAAGGAGGACTTTCTCTTGGTCAAAGAGGATCGGATCAGAGATCAGCTAAGCAAACTTGACATCCACAATGATGGGGAAATCCCCGATGACTGGAAAAAAGCAAATGCTATTCCCATCTTCAAGGAAGGAAGTGACTGTAAAAAGGCCTAACCCTGACACCAAGGACACTGGTCCATGGGTGAACCTCTGCACAGGGAGCACCACCATGCCAGGATCCTTCACAAGCCAGCCTTCTTTGCTGCACCTCCTTATCCAGAGCACTGCTTGCATTACTGCCACTTCCCGTGGCCTACTGAACCCCGCGTTAGGTGTTTCTCGACTGCACAGAGCAGAGCCCAGCCTGCCTGCACACAGGCACCACCAGGGACAACGGCTTCATGCCTGGCATGGCACCTAGGTTTCTATTTCCTATTTCTATTAAGATGTACGATGTGGTAGCAAAACACATCGCACCGTTACTTGGCTCCTGGCTTTATGTCCCATTCCCATCAAAAGGTTCATAACTTACTGCAGGGCAGTGTAACCATACCGGCATCTCAGCTAGAGAAAAGGCATCAAAGTACCTGTAGCTCACTAGTGCAGGAGAATATTGGAGAGGTCAAGCTTGGAGGTAGCCTGGGCTGCAGTGATCATAGTAGTACAGAACAGGTAGTACAGGACAGGTAAAAAGTATAGTCAAGACCATAAAACCCAGAAAGGTAAATATTTGGCTGTTTAGGGCTTGAGTGTGTGGGATCCTTTGGGAAACTGCCCTCAGAGATAAAAGAGCAAATGATAGCTGGGAGATATTTAATGACGTTTTTCTTAAGGTACAAGAGCTCTCGATTCTGACATGCAAGAAGTTGGACAGGGGAGGCAGGAGACTAGCTTGGCCAAGTCAAGAGCTCTTAGCCAAGCTGAAACACAAAACCGAAATGAATAGGCAGGGATGTTCCCCTGATAATATTAAAGAGACATGGCCCAGAAGAGCAGAGAGGGGATTAGGAAAGCTGAGACACAGCTGCAGGTGAATTTGGCTAGAGATGTAAAAAATAAAAAGAAGGGTTTCTTTAACTACATAGGACAACAAAGGAAGATAAAAGAGACTGTACCCTCCATGATGAGTGAAATGGGAGGCCTGTCTACAGCTGGGACGGAGAAGGCTGAGGCACTCAACAACTTTTTTGCCTCACTCTTCACCAACAAGTGCTCTAGCCAAACTGCTCAATATCCACAGAGAGTATCGAGGTTGTTTGGCATGGAGAAGAGAAGGCTCTGGGGAGACCTTATAGCGGCCTGCCTGTAACCAAAGGGAGCCTAAAGGAAAGATTGGGAGAGACACTAGGAGGGCACCCCAGAAACCTGTAAAACGAGGGCCCAAGGGGACTGAGAAGCTCTCATTAGTAGTCCAGGTCTGCTTATTAGAGAATAAGAGAAAATAAATATCCATGTACTATTTCCATGTTTCTGGATAAGATTGAAAGCCACAGAGAAATAGATTTGTTGCACTGAAGCCTTTATCTTTAATGACAATCCCTGTAATGTGCGTGTCTTAATTCGGTGATGACACTGTATATCGGCTGATACTCAGGCACACCCTGTGTTCATGTGCTCCAGAGCATTGATCCCCTCTCAGTATTGGAGTCTCCAGAAGAACTGCGTGCTCAGCAATCAATTCAGAACTGACTGGCCGCTAATCAGTGCAAGAGATCCATTTCTTTAATTGTTTATTAATTTGCCTGCTTCCCAGTCATTGAATCATAGAATCATTAAGGTTGGAAAAGACCTCCAAGATCATCTTGCCCCATACATTCCCCATATGGAGACTTAGTTTTGGTTGCTGTGTTAGAGCTAAGACCAGACTTTCCTATTTATGTGCCGTAGGCCGCAATGATTTTCCTGCCTGTCTTGGCCAGTTTCTGAAAGTGGGAGAGAGTCATAAACACCAGTATTTGCCTGGGTGTGACTGTCCTGCTCTGCCAAGGAGTAGATAACTGGTAGTCCACTGAAGGTTTATTGTATGCCTGTAAGAGTTTAGGTTAATGGATTACCAAGCCAGTGCTGTGCAAAGGCTTTATAAAGCTTATTTTTTTTGCACTCGGGAGATAGAGCTCTGACAACTAGAGCAAATCTGAGAGACGCAAAGGAAGGACAGTGAAATACTAAAGCAAGAGAAAACAAAATATATTCAGGTTAGGAGAGGCTACCCTTCGCAGGTGCTATGAAAGGCTTTCTTTCCTTTACGGTCCTTATACTCCTTTCACTGGTGCACAGCTCCCAGGGAGTCTATGTCCAGGTGAGTTTTCTGCTTTTTTTTTTTTTTTTTTTGCTTAGTCTTGCAAGTTCAGTGATATATTGATATTATGAAGAGTTGTGGCTACAACAGGAATGCTGAACTAAATTAATAGAGCTGAATTTTTTCTTTTCTCTGGCTTGTTGTCTGACATCTTGTCCCTGTTGCTCAGTTTTTCTGTCTGTAAAATGTTTCAGGTATTTCTAGCCTCATGCTTCACCAGCCATATCACTGCTCTGAAATTCCTGTCTGGGTATTCCCGGAGTTTTCTTTTGCAGATAACCCCGTATGTTGTGAAGTTGCATGAACTGGGGAGAAAGTGTTTTGTCTTGCCTGCTTGTAGGCAGGTAGTTCTTTATGAAAATGACCTGCAGGCTTGGAGGAATAGTAATGGATAGATAAACTGTTAGAGGAGGCTAATACAAAATACTCTAAAACACACTGCACCCGTGATCGATACTACATGCCACATAGAAGTAGGTAGGTAGGTATCATCACTCTTGTCTGTTCATGGGAGTACGTTAGATCTATCTGCACTCATCCCTAGAAACAGTTTGGGAGATTCCAGTTTGGTCGCATTGTAAATGACATTCTTGGAGTAACAAAAGGGCTGGTATTATTTAAACAATAGTTGATTCTCTTTATGTGTGCACAGTAGGTTTTGAAGGAGTGAAAAAAATAGTCTCCAACTTAATGAAAAGAAATAAATCAAATTTCCACTTGGAACTGTAGAAAATAACCAAATGAGAATAGCAGTTTCTGGTTGAGGTAAAAATGTAGGAAGTTCAGCTCTGAAGGTGTAGCTCCTCTTTGTAATTCAAATGCTTGTCTCATTAATCACTACATTTATATTTTGTCTGCCTCATATAAGACATGAATATATATGTTCAGTGTTCTGTGCATGTGTGTTGCACTCTTTTCAGTTGGACTACTTAATTTCCCTAACGTCTGACTAACTCAGTGCACAAAGTTGGTTATGTACTTGTTTTCTGAAAACCTTTCCAAGACTTCTCTTCCCTTTCCCATAGTATGTCACAGGAAGCATTGATTTAACAAAATGTTTGCAAGCCACAAGCAAAGTTTATTGGACTTTGTGAAGTGCTTTTAAAGGCTGAATACGACTACCTGGACAGTTTCTTGCACAGCTCTTGAATTACTATGATAAAAATTGGAAGAGGATGGCTAGCTAATTGTGGAATAAAACCAGAAAAATTCAAGAAAACTTAAAAAAACAAACTAAAGCGCTGGCTTAGACTATTTCTGTGATAAAATCTTCTAGTTCAACAGAACAGCATGCACTGTTACCTTGGAGAGAAGATGCTGCTCAGACTGAGCTCTCTCTGATACACTTTTCTGAGACGGCGTTGACGTTTTTGTTTGTTTTATTTTGTCAACAGGACATAAATGTATCTCATAAGTCTATCTCTCATAAATGTTCATTCTTACTAAGCAGTGATAATAAGTAGGATAAATCCTGTGTGAAAGGATCGAATAAAGCTCACTTCGTCCCTTTCTGCTTTCCCTGGAACTGTTCTCATGGAAATCCTTCCTTTTTTGTTCTCTGTTTTGTGCTTTTAGAGTCTGCATCCGGTAGCTGAATTTAGAGCTATGTTTTACATAGTTAACTTCACACAGGCAACCAGTCTGATAAACTATTCTGAGAAAAATCATAAATTAATTGGAAGTAGAAAAGAGTTTAACTTGTTAAATAAATGCATGTCCTTGGTTGGTTTTTTTATTATTATTCTTTAACTGACACCCCTCCCTCCCCCCCAAAAAAACCACTCTCACACAACTGAACATCAAGCTAATGAGACTATGAAGCAAACAACAATATTTGATCTTATGCCATCGCAGGCTCAATTAACTTCATTTCTTTGAACATGTAGGTGTCACTTGATCATATTTCTGATTGTTTCTTGTTCATTAAACATGAATAAAGCAAATGCTAAATAACAATTTGAAAATGCATATTCCTCTTTTAGACCAGACTGTGATTCTCTTCGTACTTATACGGATGTTATGCACTTAACAATTGCAACATGTTCAATTTAAGTTTATTACCTCAACAGTGAGATTCTCTTGAAACTGTGAGGGAATGGTTGTTAACAGATGCACAAGATCAAACAATCTAAAACATGGAGTAATACTTCTTTATTGAATAGCAATACTTACCCTTTGAGCCTCCCAAAGCTTTGGCATGATCTTTGAGTCAGAAGTGATGCGTTTTGTTTTTCTCAGTAAGTCGTGTTCCATAAATTGTATGGACGAGTTTTAAGTTCATGGAAACTTGCCACAGTATCTTGCGATGAGGAGGTTCAGCTCTTAACAATGTTAAATGTGAAGGAATTTTCTCTGTTTTGAGCATGCCACATGACAGCCAAGACCTGAAGTTCTCTACTAATGTATTAGAAGAAAGAGTGAACAAAATAAATCCCCATTCGCATGCATTCAGCTCATCATTTTGTAAATCTCTATGACATATTACCCAATCATTTCTTTTCTAGGCTGATGTTTCTCAGTCCATATCTTTCTACCTTAGCTTTTGTGGGTCTCTCTCACAAGAGTGAGAAATGCATTAATTGTGCCTCCATCCACTGAGATGCTTAACAAAAACCCTGACGAGCCAGCCAGGTCTCACTGCTGCTCTGCAGGGTGTATGTATTGAAGAGCTGATCCCTTTACCTTCACTGAGCACCAAATTTCTTTAAGCTTTGTTCCAACATTCCCTTTTCCCTATAGTATAGGTTTGTGGAGAGAGCTGACAGTTTAGCAGACTTCAGTTGAAATGGAATACATTTGCCTAAGGACTGACTCCCTGATGCCTTTTTTTTGTTCTTTTTTTTTTTTTTTTTTTTTCTGATTCTGCCTACATAGGATGGCAACTTGAAATTCTCCCTTGAATCTGTGAAGAAGCTAAAGGAGCTCATGGATGAGAACAGAAGCATTAACCCTCGCATGGTGGCTTCAAAGACTGCCTCTTCTCCATGCAAAGAAAAAGATCTTCCTGAGGAGTTCCGAGCTGTGTGTAAAAGAGAAGATGCACCCATGATTTTCGAGAGGCTGAGTATGTAGTTCGTATTGCATGATTTCCTTTTTTTAATCACATTTTTCAACCTCAAACATTGAAATTGTAGCAGCCAAAGAAACGTAATTACTGTTGTGTCACTTCTAAAGCAGCTGGAAGTCCATGCTGCTTTTTGATTACCCCTTCTGCAAGGATACAAAACTGAGAGCCATCCCCATCAGAAAACTCCTATGGTGCTTAATTGTAGTCTGTGCAGATCACGCTGTTGTAAACACAAAAAACACAAAAGTTTCTTCCAAGTAGCTGTGTATTTCTGGGTACCCTAAAAGAGGTGTCAGATGTAGACGAGGTGAATTAGTCTTCAGCATTTTGTGTCTCCAAGGCATACGTAGTGATTCTTGAGCCAGCTGCTACATTTTTTTAAAAAATTTAAATAATTTTATTATGTTTTATTAACTTACTGTCCAATACAGTGGAAACCTTAGGAAGAAATGCTACCAATATAACTAAAGCTGTGATTCTACAAGCCACTTTAGAGGAAAAAGGCAGCATCCTCACCAGCCTCCCACAAGATGTCCTGCTTGTTCTCCCGGTGATTTCAAGTTTGATCTCATTTTTTAAGCAAGATTTTCTCAAGAACTATTTTTGTCTTATGCCAACAATAACTTCAGTGACATCGAAACTCATGGAACAGCAACAGAAAGGAATCTCTCAGCCACTTGATGTGTGGCTCTGCTCTCCAACGTATTGCTTTGCTATCCCACTGAAACACTCTCTTTTCTCTCTAACAGGCATGGCTGTCAGAGACGCTGATTTGTGTGAAATCTGTGCCAATGCTGCCTGCTCTGGTTGCTTTTGAAAAAGGATGAAGCAATCTGAAGAAGATGTGCCAAGTTTGTGCATTTGTGTTGCAAGATCACATACCCTCAAAAATCAATATTTAGTCTCCATCTCCACTGTAGTCAAACTGAAACTATTGTCTCACGTAGACATGCTAGGGGGAATCTTGAAGTAGTTAGATCAGGTAATACCAACAGGGCAGTTTTGGCAACAAGAAGACAAAGCCTTATCTGAGATGCTGAGGAACCATCGGCTCACACTGAGTGGTGCCCTTTCTTGAGCTGACTGCTCTCCCTGAGCTGTGCCTCTGTCTACATGAGCTGTGTCACGCTTGACTGGAGTGAAAATTTCCTGGGTTCATTGTTTTGGCTTCCACTATTTTATCTGGATTGGAACATGATGGGTCAAACTGAGTAGTCTTCTCTAGCCCTTTTAATATCTAAATCTACCTGTGATCTGCCTTCCCCTACACACATACACCTAGCGGCCAAGGTTTATAATCTTTTCCAGCACATACTATCCAATTGATTGGATAAGTGCCTGTAGGTCTGCATGTGGTATGTGTATGTTTGTAACAGAACTGTAGCATGCAAATTGGGGACAAGTTATAAGTGTTTAGCTACACTTTCACACCCAGAAAATTCTCCATCTGTTACTTGTACTAATACTTTATTGCCAATTTATGGAATAGAGGTGGACAAACACTGTAGCTAGTAACCTTTTCCTCATAGTTGTATAGAAGTTCCCTTCTTTCAATGGATTTTCCTGTTCGTTAAGCTCTATTTAGGAGACAGGAAGTCCAAACTGCAATGTTGGCATCACTTTGAAAGAAAAACATTGACTTGACGGGATTTATGTTTTTGTCATTTTGTTTTGTTGTGTAGTGTTTGTGTTTTTGGTGGCAATATTGTGAAGAAAGGGTCTGCCCATGTTTATATGCTACTGTACATGGAATAAAAGCTCGTGACAATTTTGTGGGGTATTTTGGTGTTTTTATTTTTATTTATTTTTATTTTTATTTTTCTTCTTTGGTACTCTGCCTACTTCCTCATCTCTTGTATAAGGTCTTTCATGTCTGGATCTCCACTAGAGTAAGATATGTTGTTAACATTGTCCTGAAGTTAAAACAATTTGCTATTCCATTTGTGTTCTTTATATGGATCATAGTAACATAAGACTACTTCAGAGTTTTTAAATTATTCCTTCTTAATATTAATTGTTAAGTCAATTTAGCCAGCAGGTTCTCAGAGGAATGTCAATGCTGTAAAGTTATACAATTATCATAGAATCAAAGAATGGGTTGGGTTGGAAGGGAACTTAAAGACCATCTAGTTCCAACTCCCCAACCATAGGCAGGGATACCATCCACTAGATCAGGCTGGCCAAGGCCCCATACAACCTGACCTTGAACACCTCCAGGAATGGGGCCTACTTGACTACTGACTACTCCAGGACAAAATACTACTAATACTAATACTGATAATAAATCCAAGAGCTAATGCTGAGGAGAGAATCTTCTAAGAGTCTTTCTGCTGTCTTGAAATTGGAGCCTTTGGGATTCCCTGACTTCTGAATCCTAAAGTAACGTTTTTGGATATAGAAAGGTGACTTCTCATTATCTGTTAAAATTAACCTGACAAATCACGAAGTCTCAGCGCATCAGCTGAGCTGAGAGGACAGGTTCTGCATTTTGCAATGAAGACTCCTCATTGGCAAAAAGAATAGAACCAAGATAGCCTGGCTGATAATATCTGTGTTCGCACTGGGCTAGAGGACTGGACTAGGGACCTTTGTATACATTCTCCAAGTGACTCTCAGACCTTGAATCTCTTGTAGCCGTGCCTTCAACAGAAGTGCCGCAGCCTGATAATGGCCTAGTGTATAATGGCTTGTGTGTAGTATTGTCTTGACATACAGTCCTGGTTTCAGCTAGGATAGAGTTAATTTTCTTCCTAGTAGCTGGGATGGTGCTGTGGTTTGGATTTAGGATGAGAATAATGCTGATAACAAACCAATGTTTTAGTTGTTGTAGAGCAGCGCTTACACTAAGCCAAGGACTTTTCAGATCCTCATACTGCCCTGCCAGCAGGGATGCTGGGGGTGCACAAGAAGCTTGAAGGGGACAGAGCCAGGAAAGCTGACCCTAAACTGGCCAAAGGGATATTCCATGCCTTATGACTTCATGATATACAATAAAACTAGGGGAATTGGCTAGGGTGAAGGAGGCAGCTGCTACTTGGTGACAAGCTAGGCATTGGTCAGCAGGTGGTGATAAACTGCATTGTGATAAACTGCCCACAACCTCCCTGGGCAGCCTGTCCCAGCGCTCCGTCACCCTCACCGGGAAGAAGTTCTTTCGCGTGTTGGGGTGGAACTTCCTGGGCTCCATTTTGTGGCCATTGCCCCTTGTCCTGTCCCCGCAGACCACTGAAAAGAGGTTGGCCGAATCCCTCTGTCTGCCACACTTCAGGTATTTATAAACATTGATAAGATCCCCCCTCAGTCTTCTTTTCTCCAGGCTGAACAGCCCCAGGTCTCTCAGCCTCTCCTCACAGGGGACATGCTCCAGGCCCCGTACCATCTTTGTGGCCCTCCGCTGGCCTCTTTCCAGGAGATCCCTGTCTTTGTTGTGCCGGGGAGCCCAGAACTGGACACAGGACTCCAGGTGAGGCCTGACCAGGGCAGAGTGGAGGGGGAGGATCACCTCCCTTGACCTGCTGGCCACGCTCCTTTTAATGCCTGCCAGGATCCCGTTGGCCTTCTTGGCCACCAGGGCACGCTGGCTCATGGCCAACCTGTCGTCCACCAGGACCCCCAGGTCCTTCTCTGCAGAGCTCCTCTCCAAGCAGTTCATCCCCCAGCCTGTACTGATACGTGCGGTTGTTCCTTCCCAGGGGCAGGACTTGCTCTTGTCATGTACATTCCTATCATTTCCTTATCAGAAGGTAGTTTGTGTTCTTCATCCATTTATTTACTTTGGCTGTATTAAAGAATTCAGAAGAGAATTGCATGACATGTAGCAGATCCTGCCTGTTACAGTGAGTCTTTATTTCTGGTGAATAGTCCTGTGTTTTCCTAAGAGACAAGATAGACTAAACTTTATAATGCATCATTCTCTTTGGAGAAGTCAGGACTGCCACCTGCGATCTTTTATGGGCTGCATGTTTCCTTCTTTTCCTGCCTGCTATTTGCAATGTTATAAAAGTTACTGAGCTCATGACAGTCCAGATGTCATTGCGCCCAGGTAACCCAGGCATCTAGCATGTACCGGGTCTAGGATCAGGATCAAATACACTTGTTTTCTGGTGAGGGCTACACAGGAACAAGCACACTGCCTGGAGGATCCACACTGGTAAGGAGGCATACTTTTTATCATGTCCCAAAGTGTATCTGCTTTGGAAAGACTTTAGGGTGCTGGATGCAAGCTAGCCCTACACATGTCAGGTAGGTATGGAAATTAATACTCAAATGGGCCCGTAAATCTTCCCACAGGAAGATTCTGAAGGGACTGTTTGACCGCTAAGCTGGAGATTCAGCTGATGGCTACTCTGACTACACACAGTCTGTGAAAACCAGTCACTTTTGCTTCTACATCCAAAAATATGGTTTTCATTGGTTAATGTGACCTTTTAACCTTTGGAGATTTGGACTACGGGCTGTGCCTTGAGCTAAATGTCCTTCATATTTGTGAACGGAGCCTTAGTATTTGTGAATAGAGCTAAAGGAATACTTCCCTGCTTCATAAAGGATTGTGATGCACAGGCAAGAATGACCAGCAGAAGTACCAGCGTGATGCTGGCAATTGGCTCTGAAGAAGGCTGTCTCTGGCTATGAGTGAACACTCTTACAATGGAGTGTGAGACTGGTCAAAGGGCTGGTTTTTCCACCTGCCCTAGTTTCTCTATCCTACGTTGTGTGTAGGGAGACAAGATCTTTATAACATAAACCAACGGTCTCTACTATCTCAGGTGTCACATACCCAGGAAAACATATTAGGAACACGGATGCTCAGTGTAGCATTTTAGCATTTACAGTTCCTTATTTACCTTTTTTTTCAAACAACAACAAAAAATGTTCCTGAAAAATGTTAATGAACTTATTGTTACATAATGTTGAAATTTCAAAATGGGATCTGCCTTTGGACCCAGCTGCATGCCCATGTTCTCCGTCTCCCACTAGCAAAATGCTTTTATCTTTGTTAGGACTGTATGCATAATTTATTCAGTGTTATAGGCAAATATTAAAATAAATTTGCATCCAATAGTTACTCTCTCAAGGTAGTCATTAGCTCATTCTCTTTATCAAGTCACATGTCACGGAGGGGATGCATACAATGAAGTTTCTTCTGTTAAAGTCACAGTGTGTTCATCTCATGCTGTTGTAAAACCAACCTTCTCACACTGTTTTGCTTCCATTTTGCCTTTAATTGGTGCAAAATGCTATAATGTTGAGTTAAATATATGAAAAAATAAATGTATACCTTACCGAGCAGGATTGCCAGTCATTACACCTTGACTGTGACTTGTGGCTACATTTTGAACTCTTCCAAATAAGCACTTTTGAAGACTAAAGTCAAGTCAATATCAGGTCATGTGCAGAGACTCTGAGAGAGGCAAAGAATGCGGCCTGAAGGGTGTGGCAGACTCTGAGAGTTTCGACAAATTATTACTTGAAAGTCAAGGTCATAGTTTATAAACATATTAACAAAACATCACAGTCCTAATTCTCACTCACCTCTGCCTCATTCACATTTGGTATCACAAATAGTCAAACACAGCTTATACAATGTTACAGCTTATACGTTATTAACAAACGTCATCCTATTGTAACTGTGTTTTCGAATATTTCAGTCACACACGCGCACTCCTATATCTGTTTGAGGCACTTCTTGACCGGTATTATGCTTCGTTGGATAAGTGAACGAAGACAGGGAATGATTACTGAATTTTTTTCTCAGTGTAGTTTGTATCCAGTGTGCTTCCTTTCTCTGTGTTGTCTGCATTTTTGAAGCAAAATTGTGAAGGGATTGTAAAAGGCTGTAATATAGCATTGTCCGTTGATGCTTGGAAACTCACTTAGAAGAACTTCCCTACTTGTTTCTCACAACATGTTCACCATCCTCTGCAATCCTTTGCAAGGAAGACAGCTGCCATCTTGGAAAAATGTGGTCTTTGTTAAATTGTAGTTACGTTTGTGATTGTAGTGATTGTGAATATTTAATGATTTTGTTTGTACTTAGCCTTGGGGAATAGATTAGCAAAGTGATTAAACGTGTAAAAATGTAAAAACTACCTCAATATAAAACTCCTTCACTGTGAGAACTGGGAACCCATTTCAACTCCTTTTGTCTGGCTGAATGAGTGACTTTTTGAAATGCTCCTGAACTGAATGCTCAAATTACTGTAATAAATATCAGCTCTTCAGGGAAGGGAATGCGAGACACGAATGAAACACTTCTCTGAAATCTACTAAAGCCAGTTGCAATAGAAACATTTTGAAATTTAATTTCAAATAATTTAATAAACAATTAGGCCTATATTACATAAACATAGTAAGAGTGTCATATCATATGTTAACTTTTGCACAAGTTTTTTTTTGTGAAGGCCAAAAGGTCACATAGGGAGATTAAGAATGGATTTCAAAATCTGCAGCTGATAACTGGTATTTGTCCCCAAGTATTTCTCCATAGCATCACATGTATACTGCCTAGATAACAGGAGCATGCTCCTTTCTCCATCTTCCTCTTTTTGTTCAGTAACAGCTAGGATTTGGCACAAATTACAGAGTTCTGCCTATTCCTTACAGGACCGTTTTATCACCCTGGGCAGCTGAGGAATCAAATTGTCAGAATATATCTACCCAGTGCAGTCCAGCAAGGCGAACTCTGGCATCTCTAGGCTCTTCTGTATGATAGAATGGTAGCTTCTGCAAGACTTTTCCATTAATGTTTAATTACTAATGACAGCAGAGATGTCAGCCTGTTGCTGATATCTTTCTCCCCTTATCTCACACGTTTTACAGAATATCAACTCCTGGGCTCCTGTTAAAAATCAAACAAACACAAAAACATTTCTACACTGCTGTAGGTGGACAACATGTAACAAGAAGGCAAAGGACAGAATGAAGTAAGAAATCATGCAGGAGCTCTGTGAACAAATGCTCCAAGGTATCTATGTAGTATTTCCAAGCTACTTCATGCTGTTCACCTCTCAGCTTTAGCCACAGTGCAGACTGGATCACTGGGATACTCTGTGCAGACTCTTTAAAGTCCAGCAAGGTCCTCTACCTACGAATTCAGCCTGGATAGACTTGGCAGGGTTTAATCAGAATTATGAAGGAAGACAGTAAATCAGAAGGACTCGTGATTTAGCTATAAATCACACTTTATTGCCAATGTTGCTGATTTAGTTGCCATTAAATCATAATAGTAAGTTCAAGGAGCACCTCATAGAAGAGAAACAGACTTCAAAGGTCTGCTCGTTCACCAGCAGAAATGTTTAGTCTTCCGCAGACTGGACTGTTAGAAGAATAATTTAAAATGAATATTGATGTAATACTATTTTAACCACTCTAGATGATTGCAGATATTCTTTGTCCTTTTTCCTTTTTGAACATATTCGCTTATTTATTATGCATTTCAATGTGTCATCGATGGCAAATAGATGTCAGTCAGCTGAAATACACTGCCAGTAGGCATTCTGAAGAGTATAGGACAGCTGCAATCTCCAGATTTCCGTGCTTGTCAGCATCAGATTTACATGCAAGCATAACCAAAATGAACTTCATACAGAAAACACAGAGAAATTGTACTTTACATAGAGGATTAGCCTTAGATGTTTTCAAAGGTCCTGCCATCAAAGTCATTTAAAACACCAAAATGGGTTTAGTGAAGGTCACATTAAGCCATAGAATCATAGAATAGAATAATAGAATTATTAAGGTTGGAAAAGACCTCCAACATCATCTCGTCCAACCATCCCCCTACCACCACTATCACCCACTAAACCCTGTCCCTAAGCACCACGTCCAACCTTTCCTTAAACACCCCCAGGGACGGTGACTCCACCACCTCCCTGGGCAACCCGTCCCAATGCCTGACTGCTCTTTCTGAGAAGAAATGTCTCCTAATTTCCAACCTGAACCTGCCCTGGTACAACTTGAGGCCATTCCCTCTAGTCCTATCACTGGTTATCTGTGAGAAGAGGTCGACCCCCAGCTCCCCACACCTTCCTTTCAGGGAGTTGCAGAGAGCAATGAGGTCTCCCCTGAGCCTCCTCTTCTCCAGACCAAACACCCCCAGTTCCCTCAGCCACTCCTCACAGGACTTGTGTCCCAGGCCCTTCACCAGCCTCGTAGCCCTTCTCGGGACATGCTACAGGGCCTCGATGTCCTTCTTGTAGTGAGGAGCCCAAAGCTGAACCCAGCACTCGAGGTGCGGCCTCACCAGAGCAGAGCACAGGGGGACAATCACCTTCCTGGTCCTGCTGGTTACACTATTCCTGATACCAGCCAGGATGCCGTTAGCCTTCTTGGCCACCTGGGCATACTGATGGCTTATGTTCAGGCCAACATTGACCAACACTCTCAGTTTCCAGCAAGACTGAGTGCACCCGCAGCAGGTTTGCAGATGACACCACGCTGAGTGGTGTGGTTGATACAACAGAAGGAAGGGATGCCATCCCAAGGGACCTGGACAAGCTTAAGAAGTGGGCCCATGTGAACCTCATGAGGTTCAACAGGTCAAAGTGCAAGGTGCTCTACCTGGCTTGGGGCTGCCTCAGAAGACAAATGGCAAGCAGGTTGAGGGACAGGATTGTTCCCCTCTGCTCTGCCCTTGTGAGGCCCCACTTGGAGTATTGCGCCAAGGTCTGGAGCCCCCAGCATAAGAAGGATGTTGATCTTTAAGAGCAGGTCCAGAGAAGGGCCACAGAGATGATCAAGGGGCTGGAGCTTCTCTCCTATGAAGAAAGGCTGAGAGAGCTGGGGCTGTTCAGCCTACAGAAGGGGAGGCTCCGGGGTGACCTCACTGCAACCTTTCAGTACTACAAGGGGGCTTATAAAAAAGATGGAGAATGACTCTTTGCTCAATCAGATAATGACAGGTGAATGGTTTTAAATTAAATGGGGGGAGGTTTAGATTAGAGGTTAGGAGGAAATTCTTCACTCAGAGGGTGGCGAGGCACTGGAACAGGTTGCCCAGAGATGTTGTGAATGCCCCATCCCTGGAGGTGTTCAAGACCAGGTTAGATGAGGTCCTGAGCAACCTGATCTGGTGGGTGGCATCCCTGACTATGGCAGGGGGGTTGGAACTAGATGATCTTTGAGGTCCCTTCCAATCCAAGCCATTCCACGATTCTATGATATTTTTCCTCTGCACAGCTTTCCAGCCACTCTGCCCCAAGCCTGTAGCGCTGCATGGGGTTGCTGTGCCCCAAGTGCAGGACACTGCACTTGGCAATGTTGAACCTCATCCCATCGGCCTCTGCCCATTGACCCAACCTGTCCAGGTCCCTCTGCAGGGCCTTCCTATCCTGTGGCAGACCAATGTTTCCACCCAGTTTGGTGTTTTATGTAGTCCAGGTGCAGGTTAACTACCAAAAGAAATTAATTGGAGAACACACGATAGTTTGGAGGCAGAAGAATGAAATTCATACACAATACCTCTCCTAGAGGATTGGTCTGTTTTTCATGTTCATGACATAGATATAGCTGATTATACAGTTGTCAAACAGAAAGAAATATCACAAATAAAATTAGAAGCCTTATGCTCAGCTGAGTTAAATTTTGGGCTGTAGTGGTCTTGCCCAATTTCTTTTGCTGATGAGGGAAAGCACACCAGGAACTGAAAATCACAGGTGACCTGTGCAAAGCTCCTGACACTGAAACAGTCAATTATCTCGGGCTAAACATCAGCATCTGGCTCTCAACAGACACTGGGAGCTTTTCTAAAATAGGATAGGACAGGACAGGACAGGACAGGACAGGACAGGACAGGACAGGACAGGACAGGACAGGACAGAATAGAATAGAATAGAATAGAATAGAATAGAATAGAATAGAATAGAATAGAATAGAATAGAATAGAATAGAATAGAATAGAATAGAATAGAATAGAATAGAATAGAATAGAATAGAATAGAATAGAATAGAATAGAATAGAATAGAATAGAATAGAATAGAATAGAATAGAATAGAATAGAATAGAATAGAATAGAATAGAATAGTTCATCCCCCTTTGAAGGAACCTTCAAAGATCATCTAGTCCAACTGCCTGACCACTTTAGGGCTAAACAAAACGTAAAGCATGTTATTAAGGACATTATCCAAATGCCTCTTGGACACTAATGAGCATCAGGCATCACCCACTTCCCCAGGAAGCCAGTTCTAGTGTTTGCCCACCCTCATGGTAAAGAAATGTTTCCTAATATTTAGAACCTCCTCTGGTGCAGCTTCGTGTCCTATCATTGGTGACCAACAAGAAGAGACCAGCACCTCTTTCTCCATTTCCCCTCCTAAAGAGGCTGTAGAGAGCCATAATGTCACCTCTTGGCCTCCTTTTCTCCAAACTAAACAAGCGTCCTCAGCCTCTCCTTCTAGCCCTTTTACCAGCTTTGTTGGCCTCCTCTGGATGCATTCAAGTACCTTAAAATCCTTTTTATATTGTGGAGTGCAGAACTGCAGACAATATTCAAGCCACACCAGAGCTAAATATAGCAGGAGAATCCCCTTTTTTGATCAACTGGCTATGCTGTGTTTAATGCACCCCAAAGGGTGGTTTGCCCTCTTGGCTGCCAGGACACACTGCTGGTTCATGTTGAGCCTGCTGTCAACCAGTACACTTCAGCTCCTAACAGGTTACCGATCTCTACTGCTTTGACTTAAGAACTGTGTCTTAATACAGTCTTCAGCACAGGTTCCTCACCTTTTGAATTGTAAAAGCCTTCTTCTCCAGAAGAACATCAGCCAGCACTTCTCTGCTAGCTACATGTAACTCTGCACATAAATCTTTAAAATCTGTGTTCTTACAACAAAGTACATTTCTTACCTATTTGTTTCTACTTTCTTGGGTCACACAGGCCAGGAACCTATGAATTATCTGTTCTCATTCCATGTTTTTCCCACCAGCTGAGTCACAAAAGCATTGATCAGGAACTAATCGCGGAAAGATTCCTTTGCTTCTCAAGGGACAGCTTCCCAGGAACCAGCCAAGTCTTTCTCTGTGTAATGAAGGCCTGTTACATTTTCCTGTACAGGATGAAATACTCATTGTCTTCCATTTCAGGAATATTTTTCATCCTGAAATCCAAAATATCTGTCTGGACACCACATCGTGTCACAACACCAGTCTTCGGATGGACTGTAAATTTTCATGTCCAGATGTGTCCACCTTGCATTATCTTATATTTTGTGGGATTGACTCTATGTTCTACTTCACCTAATGATATCCATATATAACCTACAAAAGTGTAAGCCCCCATCACCACTAGCTAATGATGTTGATTTGATTCTGCTTGTAAAGCAGCTGGAGTGTTCAGTCCATTCACTGACGTTGGTGTGCTAGCACGCGTGGCTAGTTATGTGCTAGCTAAGCAGGAGCTAAACACCTGTGGTCACAAGTGCAAAACAATTGTAGGCAATTTTGGTGGTATTGGTCTTATCCCTGGATAGTCCTCACACTCCTACCAATCACACAAATGAAAGGAGCCAAAATGAGTGTTCAGCAAACACTGAACACACAAAGGTGTGACTGTCCTTTGGGTAATATTTTAACTACAACAAAGGTCAAAGAAAGCACCAATGATGACGTGGTTTGGTTTACAAGCAATAAAAAGCCTATAAAACCAATGACATAAAAAGGGAGTATTTACATTAAATATATTGACTGCCATGGATTCTGAGAAAAAAAAAAAAGAAAAGAAAAAGGGAAAAAAAGAAAAAAAAAGAAGAAAACAGCCTAGGGTCTAAGACAGAAACAGCCTTATCTCTTTTCTGTAGCTTATCTAGTTGTAGGCATGTACCTTTTTTTTCTTTTTTTCCCAATAATCTGATAGACACATTCAGTGTACTTTTCCTCTTGCTGGAATATTTTCACTACCAGATGCTGGAATCAGAATTGATGACACAGGCATTTTTTGTTTGTTTTCTGTCTAGTCATTATGAGATACTATTTGATCAGCTCAGCATCTTTTCTGTTTCCCTGTTCCAGTGGATGAGGAGATACACTGATTCTTGGTACTCCTTTTGGCATGCATCTGCTTTAAAAAATATCCAAAATGCAACTGGTGTCTCCTAACAGCTAGGCACCTGTATTTAATTGTGACTCAGTTCATTTAGTCCAGACAACTGATTCTCTTGATGTCTAGTGGTAGATCCCCTCTGTGACAGGTGACTTGATAAAGAGAATGAGCTAATGACTACCTTGAGAGAGTGAGTAACTATTGGATGCAAATTTATTTTAACATTTGCATATAACACTGAATAAATTATGCATACAGTCCTAACAGAGACAAAAGCATTTTGCTAATGGGAGATGGAGAACATGGGCATGCAGCTAGGTCCAAAGGCAGATCCCATTTTGAAATTTCAACATTATGTAAAAGTAAGTTCATTCATATTTTTCAGGAACACCTTTTTTTTTTTTTTTTGAAGATCTTGTCTCCATACGAACAACGTAGGAAGAACCAGAATAATATCCAGCCCCTGATATTCCCAGGCCCATCACAGGGAGGTGGGCAACCCACGAAAGTTTCAGCTATGCATTCTCAAGCACAGGACACACAGGAGCACAGATATGCAGTGGCAGGCAGCGAAACCATAATAACCTAGTCAGGTAAAAGATCCTATGCCCTGGTTCCTCACAGGGCTGTCTCAGGAGAGCTTAAGCACCATGGTCTGAATGTGAAACTTTTTATGAGAATTTCTTCACCCTCTTCTCTCTCTCCCTTCCTATCTTTGCTTAGGGTATGGGACACATTGTGGGATGCAAGGGAATCAAATTTCAGGATATCACTAAACTTACTATAAGAACCAAAGGTGGGGAAATATAGGGCTCAATGGGTTTTGGAGAAGGATAAACATTGGAAAAAAGATGGATAAGCAGATAAGAGGGACTGGCCATATGTAAACAGAATACTGGTCAGCACGTGCCATGCCCTGATCAGCACAGCCTGTCTTGTCTTCTCATTAAACTCATTAAACTCAATTTCTAACACTTTTCCTGTTTCAGGATCCTTTTATTCTGTGTGCATGGGTGTTCATGGAGGTCTCTGTGACAGCTGCTGGATTTGGACTTGGGGGCCCATGGGGCTCCAGGAGCTGCAGCAGTGCGGGTACGCGAGTGTGCGATCGCTAGAGTTATCGAGCCAGAGTAGCTGGCAAGCAGCTTAAGAGGCTTGAGAGCCAGGAGTCTGCGTGTATCTGTCTCTGAGGGTGAGGCACCAGGAGAATTAGGCTGACGGAGGCACCTCGCGATTTCAGGCCTCCTGCTGGAGGGACCATGAGGCCTGGTTGTGCGGGTGGTCGGTCAACAGAGAGATCTGTCTGTATGCATGTGCCTATGTGCGGAGACAACGTGTGTGTGTCTGTTTAGGTATGTACAGGGGTCTGTTTAGGTCTGTGGATTGGGGTGGTCTTTGTCTGTTAGGTCTGTGGACTGGGGTTGTGGCCCTGTGGGCTTATATGCTCCAGCACTGGGAACTGGGGAAACTTGGTATTCAGGAAGAGCTACTGAGAAGACTGAGTGTCTAACAACAGCTACTGGAAGAACCCACACCCTATATATGTGCACACATATGTATGTATATATATACAGATACATATATATGCATATATATACAGTCTATGGGGACCAGTGATGTGTATCCCAGGGTCCTGAGGGAAGAGCCCGACGGAGTCACCAAGCCTCCCTCCATCCTATTTGAAAAGTCCTGTCAGTCAGGTGAAGTCCCTGGTGACTGGAAAGAGGGAAACATCACTCCCATTTTTAAAAAGGTAGAAAGGAGCACGCAGGGAACTACAGACTGGTGAGCCTTGCCTCTGTGCTTGGGAAGTTCATGGAGCAGCTCCTCCTGGAAGCAAAGGCAAGGCACATACAAGACCAGGAGGTGATCCAAGACAGCCAGCATGGCTTCACCAAGGGCAAATCATGCCTGACCAATCTGGTGGCCTTCTCGGATGGAGTGACTGCATCAGTTGACATAGGAAGACCAACCAATGTCATCTACCTGGACTTCTGCAAGGCCTTTGACATGGTCCCACATGACATACTGGTCTCCAGATTGGAGAGATATGGATTTGAAGGGTGGACCATTCAATGGATAAGGAGCACTGAGTGCTTCTTTCTGTGTTAATCTGTGTGGCTGGTCCTGTGCATGTTTATGTGTGGTGTGTACGCCTGCTGGGAACACATGCTTGTTTCTGCTACTGGCTGGGCCCAGTGGCATGGAGCAGTGGCAGCCTTGCCTCTGGTGACGTACCAGATCCTGCAGCTCCCTGAGAGATACAGAGGCAGAAAAGAGCCTTGGTATTGAAGGTGGGGGCAGATACCAAAACAGCAGTTAAATCACTTAGGGACCAGAGTATTTCTAAGGAAGTATGCAGTATGTGCTATCTGTGAGTACAGGATGTCAGGAGATAGCTGGGTTTGAAAAGAAACTAGACAGATTAATGCTTAAACACAGCAAAACCAGCCTTTGTTTGATAAGTATCAACATGTTTGGGATTAAATAAAATCCAGGAGATATAAACCCTGCCTAAAAGAATTTATGGCAGGAATAATGTTTGCGCAGTGTGAAATAGGAGTAATTGAAGATCCTGTTTCTTGAGGCTGGCTAATCACTTGAAGGTCAAAACTGGCAAAAGGCCAGATAAAGCTGCATAACAAAATGCTCTCATTTACTGTATGAGTAAGCTTTATGGTACAGTGTGGACAAGGGCTGCTGCACCCAGTCAGGCAGTATCCAGGCTCTTGGGACATAAACCACTTGCTTTCTTTCCTACAAGTCTTCCACCTTCTCCTTACTAATAACATACCAATTCCTGTAATACTCTGGCAATCAGGCCTGAGAAACATTGACTTTTATTGTCCCACAAAGCTCTGCATATAACTCCTGCATCATCTTTCAAACATGCACCAGCACTGTGTTTTGGGTATACCAGAAAATGCCTCCAGAAAGCTCTGCTAGGTGACATGTACATGGCTACAGCAGGCAGCAAACCATGAAGATTATCCCCCTTCTAAGTGTGCACCTGGATTACACTTCTTCAGCATCTCTAGAAGCTTACAGTTCAGGTGCACCTGGTCAGAAAAGCACAGTTAGCAATCAGGGTACTGCACAAGAACCTAGAGAATAAGAAAGTCCGTGTGCATGACAGAATCATCTGAAGAAAGGAAACAATAACGAAGGGAATTGTGCTGTGAGGTTAAACATCAGCATGGAACCAGGTAACCAGACACACAGACCCACCAGTCTAACTCTGGAGATCACCTTTAGAAACGTGCAGTGCTATTACTGTGTCTTAATTACTTGGTCTGCTGAATTAGAAATTAAAGGGCAGGAATAGAAATTGTTAGCAAGTGTTAGCAGGGTGCATGCTAACTTGCAGAAGCTAGGGAGGATGTGCCCATATGAAACCAGCGTAGTTCACATCGCTATTGATCCACACGGATTTACAGTTAGCTATAGATATACATTGGTCTTCCAAAGCAGAAGCAATTATTTCTGAATTGTTCCTGACAGGTACGTGTCTAATTTGTTCTTAAATCTCTACAAGTGAGGGAAATCCACAATTTCTTCAGAAAGTTTACTACATCTACTATTTAAAAGCTTTTCTCAATGAATAATCCCTTTGACATAGTTTACACCCACTATTTCCAGTTCCGTTCAGTGTAGAAACAATTATAAAAGCAATCTAGTTCTCTTTTATCAACTTCCTAAAAATGTAAGGGTTATTTTCATCCTCACTCCCACCATGTCTATTTTCTGCATTTCTCCAAGGACACGATTCCCACTGGAGTTGTACTATCTGGACCATATCTTCTCTGAAAGGAAGTTCTCTTAACAGGATAAATAAAAGCAAAAGTTAATTCATGTGCTCTGCAGGCCATGGTTCTTCACATCCCCAACTCTGCCTGGCATTTGCACCTTGCAGTAACATTGCTGACTCACGTCCAGCTGGTGTCCCCATATGAGTGTGTCAGTCTTGGTTGTCTACATGCAAACACAAGGATTTAGAGAAGATCTGGAGGTTCAAATCAACAATCCATAAAGTTCAATGATGATAAAGGTGTGTTAAAAGTTAAGGGAGTGCTAGGCAAATGTATATGCAGAAAGGGCCAGCTGCTTTTTGGTGTGTTTTAAGAAGAGATGAGAAGATGAAGGAAAAAGCAATTGGCTGAAATAAGGACCGCAGTAAACTCTTTTTCACCAAACCTTTTTTTTTTTTTTCCTACCTATTTCGTGGTTAGCCACAAGAGGGAAGTCTTATCCTCTCATTTGTGGGAAATCTGCTCAAAACTCCCTGTGAAAGGTTAAGGTGACTCTAAACAGCTATTTCCTAGGAGAGACCGTAAAGGGAAATATTCCTCAACTGAAAAATCATCAAAAGACATAGCTTAAAGTTGGAAAGCAAATAAAATCTGTATATTATGCTTGTGTATGCATTAAAATTGTGCTGGTAAGATGATGGCTTGCCCTGTCTTTAGTAAACGACATTAGCAATGAGAAGCCTGTAAGATCACATAAGCAAGGGGATTTTGGATAACGTATTAAATATAACAGGGAAAAAAGTCTTGAGAGTGCTGATGAGTGGGAAGACAGACAATCAGAGGCCCAAAAGTTGGTCTAGTTTTTCTACCTCCAAAGTTGGTATCTGTCATGGTTTTGGCTGGGACACAGTTAATTTTCTTCATAGAGGCTGACACAATGTGGTGCTTTGGATTTTTAATGAAAATAGTGGTGATAACGCATCAATGTTTTTCATTGTTGCAGGGCAGTGTTTGCATACAGCCAAGGACTTCTCTGCTTCTCGTACTGTCCTGACACAGTAAGGAGGCTGGGGGTGCGCAAGAAGCTGGGAGGGGTCTCAGCCAGGACAACAGTCTCAGACTGACCAAAGACATATTCCGTACCTTATGATGTTATGCTCAGCAGTAAAAGCTGTGGTGAAGAAGGAAGAAAGGTGGGGTGTTCAGTGGGATGGCATCTATCTTCCCAGGAAACCGTTATGTGTGATGAGCCCTGCTTTCCTGAAAAAAAACATCTGCCTGCTGATGGGAAGTACAGAATGAATCCTTGTTTTGCTTTGCTTGAAGGTGTGGCTTTTACTTTACCTAGTAAACTGTCTTTATCTCTACCCACGAGTTCTTGCACTTTTACCTCTCCAATTCTTTTCTCCATCCCACCTTGGGAGAGTGAGTGAGTGGCTGTGTGGCACTGAGTTGACTGCCAAAACTAAACCACAGCAATATTATAGCATAAAACTCTGAGACCAGATATATATTGTATATAAGGGATGCTTCCAAGAGATTTTACTTAATGTATTGTAGACTAACTGGCTTCAATTTCTATCTTTCCTTTTTTTTTTTCCTTTTTTTTTTTTTTTGACTGTCCTCTATCACATACATTTCCACCTAATATCACATGATTTTTTTTTTCTTTTTTTTTTTGTATTCCCCTGGAGAAGCTGGCAGCCCATGGCTGGGACAGGTAACTTTAAAATTCAGAAAGGAAAAACAAAGCAGCAACAACAAAAGCAGTGGTTTTATCTTTGAGCCTGGCTCAAAGAGGATGCGGAAAGGCAGTTTTAGGCTGAAAAAGTGACAAATGGCTTTTTCTCCCCAGCAGTGCTGGCAGAGGCAGATAGCTTGCACTCTGCAAGCACTCATCACTGTTGAAGTATCAGTTATTTGCTCTCAGAGAGATTCCTAGTTCAGCCCAGTCCTGCAGGCATATCTCCCAAAAGTCAGTTAGAAGACAGCTGGGAAATGAAACCAGACAAATTCAGGTAAAAAATGAGGCATGTACTTTAACAGTTAGGATAACTTAGTATGGCAGTGGAGGGTTCTCACCCTAAGCATCAGTTCTTACCATGACTGGGCACTTTTCAAGAAGAGAAGTTTTAGCCAGAGCCAAGGTATCAAGCCTAGAACTCAAGGAGGCAGTGGCAGATGAGAAGTCAAATTGCTGGTGGTGGTCCTTTCTGGTCTTAAGCTTTGAATAAAAGCTTGAAAACTGTTATAAGTGGCAGGCAGTTGCCTTGACAATGGTCTTGGCAATCACCCACTGTTAAGAAAATGTTTATTCTCGTTGGCAGTACGGGATCTTTGGGTCCCTATAATTAAGGAAACAAAATGTATTTAAACAAATATATCTGGTCTAATTGTTCAGAATTAGAAACAGCAAACACATTTTCTGTTGCTCTGAATTGCTATAATAAAGAAGGGGAGGCGATGTTAGGCTGCTTAGGGCTTTACTGTTTTGAGTTGTCATGGGCAAATATATCTTCAATATTCTTGCCAGGAACAGAGTGAGCAGACGGTGCTGCTGCTTCTTCCAGCTTACAACTGTGGAAGTGATAGCTTTTATGCACAAGGCTATTCACGGCAAAGTGAGCAGACATCTCTTCTTCCAGGGCACTGATGTTTCTTGCTTGTCCTTTTATAGGAGGATCCACAGCTATTATCACTTAACCAGCAGACCTGATTTCATCTCAGATACTGGAAGTCCTTTAACTCCAGGCAAGGAGTGGGCGGACTAAAATTGCTATTACCCTAAGCCTGGTAAATGAAATGGGTCTCTTTCTTCTCCCACATTCAGTAGCAACTCTGCTGACATCAACTTGGTTGCCTCTGATTTACAACAGAGTGGGAGGATAACAGAGCCTGTGTGTTTAATAGGCTCTAGGTGCAGGTGGCCAGTCCTATGTGAGGGGCTGGATCTGAGACTTGCAAAGTAGGGCTGATGAGCCACAGACCAGGTGGCCTTTGGTAATGATGTTCCTGGAGGAGCAGAGTGCTGGGTCCTGGGAAGCAGGTTGATAGGGTATCAGTGACTGCTTAGGTTTCCCTGTCTTCAGAAGGACCCACCTACCTTGTGCTCCTACTCAGTGGTATTCACATGAAGAGCATGATGACTGCTTTGAGGTGAGGCCAAAACCATATGGCATTTTACCCTGACTTTCTGATGATTGAAAAGGAAGGTGCATTGCACTTGATATTTAAAACATAGGGAACTCTTGGCTGAGATGGAGTTGCTGTCATGGATGGGTGGTATCCACCCGTCAGATTACTCAGCCATCTGTAGTTTTTGTAAAAGCGATGTCTTCTGGTTCCTTCTGCCTTTCCACAGATGCGGTAGGCAGCGCCACACACTAGGACAGCTTGAGTCCTGCCTGCATGTGGGCAAGAGGTCCTGCTTCCACAAAATCTGAACTCCAAAGGGGCCAGAGCCTTGTGGGAATGAGCTGCCAGCTCAACCTGCGTCCAGCGTCTGCTTTCCTGCCCCCAGGAATTTGGTGCAAGCTGGGTGTTATTAGCCCGCTTCTGTGCGAGGCAGTGCTTAAAGGTGGTGTATGAGCTTCGGCTCATTAAAGCTCATGCCCTGATGATAGGCAATATTATTTCTGTTCTCTGTGAGAGAGTAGGAAGCTAGGTGCAAAGATGTTAAGCAGTTGAAGGTCATGTAAATGTTGTCTGTCCAGGTGCTCTTCCTCTAGCACTCATGCTGTTCTGTTTCAGCATCATTGCCAGCACCGGTGTTAGGCATCCTAATGTATAGACAAGACAGTAACATCTTTATCTTGTCTAGCATAGACAAAAACTCTACATATCCTGCTGATAAAAATTCTGCTGGCAGATGTCCTATCACTTCCCCCTACAGCAACAGGGAAAAAAGAATTAAAAAAAAGGAAAAAAAAGAAAGAGATGCTCTAGTAGATGAGATTTGGCCTGTGGACTTCTGCCTCTCAGTGCTGTACATGGCCCACTCTCCGGCACTCCCTGCAAATGCTAAATCCATGCTTGAAAAATCCTTTGTGGCAGCACTTGCAGAGCAGTGTAGGGCTCGCTCCTGGCAGTGGTTGCAGGAGATGGCGGCAGCCGGTGCCAGCCTCTACCAGCTCAGGCAAAGGGCTGCTTTGCAGGTTCCCAGAGCTGTCTTCAGATGTCAGTTGTTCTTCAGGAGTCTGGAGTGATCTGGAAACCTTACAGCTCAAAAAGAAGCAGAGGAAGAAAAATATGGGGATAACCTATTTTGGGGGCCTCCCGATGTTTTAAACTTTTGTCTTCTGGGGGACTCAGCCAGTGATGACTCTCTCTGCCCAAGAATTAATCATTGCATAGCAGCCGAGAGGTCAGATGCCTGCTGTCTGCTTGAGGGAAATGACTGTCCCGCTATGCTCTGCGCTGCTGTGGGACACACCAGTACTGTGTACAGTTTGGGGCACCACAGTATAAAAAGTACAATAAACTATTAAAGAGCATCCACAGGAGAGCTACAAAGATGGTGAAGGGTCTAGACTAGGAGATGTATGAGGAGCAGCTGAGGTCTGTTGGTTTGTTAGTCCAGAGCAGAGCAGGCCAAGGGGAGGCCTCATGGCGGCCTGCAGCTCCCTCATGAGGGGAGGCCTCATGGCGGCCTGCAGCTCCCTCATGAGGGGTGGCCTCATGGCGGCCTGCAGCTCCCTCATGAGAAGAGGCCTCATGGCGGCCTGCAGCTCCCGCATGAGGGGAGGCCTCATGGCACCTTGCAGCTCCCTCACAAGGGGAGCAGAGGGACAGGCGCTGAGCTCTGCTCTCTGGGGACAGCGACAGGACCCGAGGGAACGGCATGGAGCTGGGACAGGGGAGGGTCAGGCTGGGTATCAGGAAAAGGTTCTTCACCGAGAAGGTGGTTGGGCACTGGAATAGGCTCCCCGGGGTAGTGGTCACAGCACTGAGCCTGACGGAGTTCTGGAAGCGTTGGGACAATGGTCCCAGACATAGAGTTTGATTTTTGGGTGGTCCTGTGCAGACCCAGGAGTTAGACTCAGTGATCTTTGTGGGATGATTCTGAGTTGTGATTCTGGATAGTCTATGGTTCTGTGATCCCAGTCTTCCCTGTCTACTTGTCCTCCTAGAAATTAAACCCTGGGGGGAAGACGTGGACCACATCATGTCCCTGATAAGTCAACGTATTAGGATTGTGGTGTGCCAAGAAGGGAGGTGCTGACAATCCCAGACTGCAAGCAGTCATCTGCCTTCATTGCTCAGATGCTCCTGCTGATCTTAGCAGTGATGTGGGGAGAAACTTAACTGCTCCCAAACTGCTTAGTGCTTTGTAGGTCAAAACCAGCACTTCACATTCTGCTCTGCATTTGATAGATAGTCTGAGCAGGTGTTCCTGCATTGGTTCCTTTAGTTCTTGGGTGCAGACAGTGTGTGGCACTGCAGTGCCTGATCTGAAGAGCACTCACACATCTTAGAGCTCTGTGGTAGGAGTCATGTCTGGGAGTTTCTTTTCTCCTTTTTGTAACTCCTGGGACTTAATTTTCACACCTAAGCTCTTCCTGAAATATTTATGTTTGAACAGTATCTGGACTCTGCATCTTTAGTCGGGTAAGTTGCTGAATTTGGGGAGTCTCAGTTAAGAATGGATCCTCTTCTTGCTGTAACCGCTAAACCACAATATAATAAACTACTAGGGGGTGTAAACTGAAAAATGATTTTTGCTTCCTTTTGCTAGTAGGATCCTTTGTTTTTCCTTTAGCTGGACCTTGTGAAAGCAGTGTGGAGACCAAGGCAAGAGGAGGCCACTAGATCCTGGAGCCATGGAGCTTCCCAGTTACAGAAAGCAGTTGCTGCAGCAGCTGTAAACACTCTGCAAGGAGCAGCAGTTCTGCAATTGCACCGTCTTCATTGGGACTGTTCATTTTAGAGTACACAAGGTTGTTTTGGCTGCTGCCAGCCTGCTTTTTAAATCCTTGTTGGATAGCACAGACACCATCTCCATTGATGCTTCTGTGGTGACACCTGAGGAGTGTGCGCTGTTGCTGGAGATGATGTACACTGGCAAACTCCCAATGGGGAAACACAACTTCACCAAAGCCATCTCTGTGTCAGACAGTCTGCAGATGTTTGATGTGGCTGTTAGTTGCAAAAACCTCCTTAGAGACCTCCTCAGCTGCTCATCTCAGGATCAGATAGTGAGAGAGGTCTCCAGCCAGCCAGCAGACTCATCTGGAAACAGCGCTGAAGCTGATAACCTCCCTCAGTCTGAAAAACCTCCTGCCGAAGAAAAAACAGATACCTTGCATCCTCAGAGAGTGTCCCCTTCTCCTGACTCTGCAGAAGCAGAAATGGAGGGAGATGTTTCTCTTCCTGACCAGGAGCTTACCACAAATCACACCTGGGTTCCACAGGACACGATGCTGAGCAGCTCAGGGTCCCTCAGGGCAGATTGAGGCTCTCATCCTGACCAGCCTGCCTGCGCAGGGCAGCATGGCTGTGCAGAAGAGGAGCCTGCTGAGCCTCTGGAGAAGAAAGGAAGAATGAGTGATTTAGGTGAGACTTTACTGGTCTGGGCACAGCACTGCCTCTTAATGATTTACAACCCAGTTGCGTTACACTTTCTTGGTATGGGGGATCTTTTTCTCTGCATTTCTTCATTCTAGTTTGCCCTGGGTTGGTAGCAGCACTGGTGTGTACCCCGGTTTTGTAGGGACTTTCTTCCTTTGGCACAGTTCCTTAGGCCTTTGTGATTGTTTCTCTCAGTGCTTTACCAGAGCTGTAGCGAGCAAAACTTTTCTACCCATGCATGTGATTGCATCTGATGTACAGTGGGATCTGTGTTAGTGCAGAACATGGGGTTGGTAACACAATCCTTGTAACAGTAAGTGCACAGAGTTGCCTGCTAATCCTACCTTATCTTTTAAACTTGTGTTCAGCATGGGAGGAAAACAGAGGCTGCAATGGATTTAAAATAAATGTTCCATTTATAACTAGTGTTAAATAAACTGTTGGTTTTTCCTCCAGGCTGCGTGATATCTTTAGAAGGGATTTGTGAGTCACAGTTTTCATATTACAGCAAATGTGCTGGTTACAAACTGATGCTTTTCAATCACATCATGCTTTTTGTGAATCCCTTCAATTAGCAAATAACTCATCTTGTTTCTCTCACACAGCAGCAGAGAGCAAAAGCTGTAAACTGGATTTCTTTCTTCGATATGAAAGTGTTTTCTCTGAGGCCCTTTCTGATGCCCAGGCTGTGCTCAGAAGACTAGAAGAATGCAGAGAAATTGATGCCTCTCAAAGGGAGGTAGGTGTGTTTATTGGAAAAATAATACAAGTCTTTTCTTCTCCACCCTGCTGAGGGCTAGAATAGTTTGGACGCTGTTCAGGAAATATTTTCATGGGGAAACTGGGGCTCTGGTGCTTTGTTGTTTGAAGGGCAAATCGTGCTCACCTGAATGACACCCTTGAGAAGCATCTGTAAGAGCAAGCTGCTCGTGCATGTAGGTAAGGAGGTAAGTAAGTAGGTAAGGTGTCCTGCCCTGAAGACATCTTCAGTGCATGGTAGGAGAGCTCTGACATTCTTTCTGTTTATGGCATTCGCTTCGGGAACTGTATCAACACGGCAATGACTGACACATGAGATCCCAAAATAGACTTCCTGAGCCCATGGCGGAGTCTTGCCGTGGAGCATCTGCTCTGCTCTGCTTTGCAGGCCGTTCACCAGGAGTGTCACGGGCAGGGACGGATGTGTGGCATGTTGGCCTGCTGTCCCATGACGCTTCTCCCGGTGGTGTGCCACTTTAAATGCAGTCATTGCAGATGAATGATGCTCAGGTTGGTGTTGGAAGATAGTTGAGTCTAGTGCTTGGTTAACACTAGGATATTGTGGGCTCTGAACAACAGATGCCAGCCATCATAATAGCTCAAAGCCACCAAAGAAACAGCAGGTTACATCTTCAGTGGCACCACTGAAGTTCCTGTATTTGTGTAGTGGCCGTGCAGGGAGACTTGGGGGCACTGCTTGAGCACAGTGTCTGGGGAAGAGCCACAGCCGTCATGCGTTTGCTTTGCTCACCTGGGCTGCTTCGGATGAAGCTGTTTTCAGGCCAGGTTGCCTGGCTGCACGAATTGCCCTCTATAGCTTTTCTGTATGTAAAGAAATAAGAGCATGGCAGTTTTGTGGCCAACGTTTTGGTGACTCTGTGGTTAGCCTGACTTCCGACGTCGAGAACTCATGTTCCCTGGATTGGAGGGCTGAGACCTGTAGCTCTTAGAAGCTGTCTGGGTTTCAGTCACCTGTACCCAGCGGTACCAGCATGTCTGTGTGACACGGGATGTTTTGGCCAAGACAGCTTTCTGCTTTTGAAAATCGAAGTCAACATCTTTACTAGAAAAAGAAAAAAGTATGACAGCAGGTAGGAGAATTCCCTTGAGTCAGGGAATACAGATTTATTTTCTGATGAGGCTTTGAATGTTCATGGGAGGAAAGTCTGTGTTCTCTTAGTGGCTGACCCCTTTGATGGTGTTCAATTTAAAAATGCTGGAGCTTTAGGAGGGAGGTGTGGGTCCTAATTCATGGTTGCAGTTGCAAGCCCAGCCAGGCTGATGAGCACCTTTGAGTGCATTGCTCTCTGCATGCCTGCCGAAAGATTACATTTCTGTGTGTTTGTTCATCTTCCAGATTAGAAAATGATGTCAGGTTTAAGGTTTTACCCATTCCACACTTTGGTAATTGAGGCTTGACTGGAGCAGCACCTCTGGGAGGGTGCTGTGCTCAAGGGACGTGGACAGATGCTGCCAGAGGGCAGCCTGTGCCAGCGTGTCCCCCTCACCTGCTAACACCCCGTGCTGCAGGTAGGCAAGTACACTGCCTTGCTTCTGTAATGGCCTAGGAGCCCCATTTTCTGTTGCTTTGCAGTAACTATAATGTTTCGAGTTTCTTCAGGCCTGGCAGATGAGGTTGGTGGGCCCTTATTTGCCATATGCCCTGCCCGTTTTGCTCCCAAATGAGTTGTTGCTGTAGGGTCCAAATGGGAAGCTGCGGAGCTCAGAGACAGTCTGGGTATCTGACTGCAGAATGGCACCTGGACAATTTTTCTGTAGCTGTAAATAAATGCTGAATAAATGAGAAATGGATTTTCTTTAAGCCTTGCAGAAAAATCACTTCTCAGCTGCAACAAGCATGAAAAGTGTCAGCCCCAAAGGCAGTGGGGAGGGGGGATGCAGCTCAGCGTAAGTAAGGGCTTAGGTGAAAACTCTCAGCTCAGACTATTCCGTTGCTCTCTGAGCTCCTGCTGGGATAAGCAGGATCTGTCGGCGCTGGCACGGGGCTGGGCTCTGTTTTCAGCAGAGGGTGTTGCTTTTTCCCCTAAGGGCTCTGTGTTTGATTTGGGGCCACCATACAGTGGTATATTTCATGCTTAACGTGTAAGTTTAGCTCAGAAGAGCCCAGCTCAGGGTGTGTAATCAGGGCTGAAATTGTGTCAGTGGTAGAAAGTCATTGGATTTTTTCCTCTCTCTTTATTATTATTTTTTTGGTTCCTTTTTGTATTATTTTACCAGGTATTTGCTTGAAGTCTCTTGGGTGCCTCAGGGCAAGTAAAGTCAATCTGGAAGCCAGTGAGATGGCTGTAGACGCAACCACGCCGTGAGAGGAGCTGCCTTTTCTTCGTGCTACGCGGTCTGGTGGGGAGTGCTTGCGGTGCTGCAGAGGAGAGTTCCCATCCCTCGTGCACGTCCTTTTGCTCACGAGTCCTTTGTGGGTACATTGTCTCTAGAGGCAAGCAGTATTGGGTTTTTGACGCACAGCACTGGGGCTTGGGAGTGTTGGTGGGGGTTTTGCCAGCTGCTTTTAGAGCCAAGGCTGCTCTGGCTTTAAGCTCCTTAGGTTTCAGTGAGAGTTTGCTTCAGACATTGCCCTCTGTTTCTGTTCCTTTGCTCGTGAGCTCGTCTGTGAATGGGTGCCTTGTTTCCTGCGGCAGGCCAGTAGCCCTATGTTCTGTGGGGTTGTGCTGTGCTTCCTTTCAGCGTTGCTGCCTTATTTCCAGGTACATCCAGTAGAAGTTTAAGTTACAGGATTTTTTGCCTTGCTTTTGTCAGAATTTTTACTTTTCTCTAAGTTTGTTGCTACCTTCTGCTCCCTGGGCTGAAAAATGCAGATGCACCCTTATAAGTTGGTTTTCTATTTAAGATGATGTGTTTTTTTGGGGGGTTGTTTTTGTTTTGAAGTCTCTCTGTGTAACTCACATAAACTATTCCTATCTAATTTGGTTCTGGCCTGGATGAAACCTGCTTGGAAATGAGAACAAGACTGAAATTGCAGTAATTTGGGGAAGCGTAGAAGAGCTTTGCTGGTGTCAAGTCTTATCTTCCTGTGCTCTCTTAGAGAAACTCAATTCAAATTATTGCACAGCTCATTTGTTCCCTCTACTACTGGTTTCAGATGAAGTGGGGGAGCGTTGATTCTCTAGTGCAGAATAAATGTCACTGTGCTTGTGGATCATTTCCACTGCATATGGGCCTGTCCAATTATCGCTGTCCTTCATTTGCAGCTGCAGGAATTTCTGGATGTGGCATAAAAAAGTTTGCTGTTACCTTCTGCATCCTGATGAGGAGCGCGAGCTTGCAGGTTTGCCTGTTTTCCTGGTGGCAAAGCTGCAGGAACCTTTTCATTGTTCCAGTCTCCTTGCACGGAAGTTTTGGCTGAGCTTTAATTCTTGTTGTGTACAGCAAGCAGGAGCCAGCATCCTCCGTGGCACTGTCCTGATGCTGGAGTCTCCCTCACAGGTCACTTACAAATGCAGGTCTGGGGGGGCGTGGGGGAGAACCACAAACAAAACATTTCAGCGAGCTGAACTAGCAGTGGGAACTTAGTTTTCCCCTGGTTACTGTATGCCAATGGTATATCATATATATAATGTATTATACCAGTGGTAACTGGTTGACTTCATGGCTCGGTTGTAGTCGAGGAGCTTTTCTGTGGGTCAGATATGAGCTGCGCGCTGTGCTGTTCGTGCCATTGGCTCTGCAGGCAGTGGCTTTGTATGTGCTGGGCTGTGGTTTTCTGATGGCTTTTTTATATTTGCTTTATGTTATGCACTTCAAAAAGTACTCAGTAAAAAAACAAACAAACAAGCAAAAAAACCCACACAAAACTAAACCAACTTGCATTCACAGAGGCCTGGTTGTTACGTCTCTGAACTGGTTGCCTGCAGTTGGAGACCTTGCAGCTGGCAGTGGCTTATGCAGCTTTCCTCAGGGAAGGGAGGTAGGGCTGAGTTATTGACGCAGAATTTACCGTGCTCAGGGGTCAGTCGTGGAGCTGAGTGTGACTGGGCTTATGAGGGAAGGGTTTAAAGCAAGGTTCGACTGCCATGCTAAGCCTCCTGGCTTTCCAGCCCACCTCTTGGAGATCCCTCCCACCACTTTAGGTGCTTCCATTAGTACCGAAGCTGCTGTTTAAGGGAGATCACTCAGCAGCAATAAAGTGGCTTTTTGCAGAGATCTCTTGCACCTGAGGCATGTCTCACAGTGGGAGCAGAAGCATGGATGAGATGTGAAAATCCACCTACAGGGAAAAGGCAAGGCTGTGGATTAGTGGCCAGCTGGATTTGTGGTTGCACCGCCTGCTGCTCTGCCTCTCTCCCCACATCCCTGCGTGAAATCTGCAGGCTCAGTTATGGGCCATTGCACGTGGGATATGCACTACTTGCCCACTTGGTTTAAGTGTTCCCTGGGTCAGTCAGCAGCTGCAGCTGCCGAATGTCCCCCAGGACACTGCCCGGGACCGTACATGAATTTAGTTAGCTCAGCTCTTGCCTCAGACTCATGCCGTGTAGGGCTGGCCCTCAGCCCCTCCTCAGGCATCTCTGTCCCCACCCAAAAACCCTTACTCTCACAATCCTGTCCAGCTATCTTCCTATGAATTTTGTGTTTGGTGTGAGGAGGGGAGTTGGTGCCTGGCTGGGAGGGCACAGCACTTTTGTCCATTTCAAAAGCAGGTTGTGGCATGGCATGAGCAGCCTTGGGCGTCTTCGTGGCCAAAGCTCCAGGGAGTGTTAGAAGAAGTAAAATAATTTGGAGCATGAAGGAGCAATGGGGAAGAGCAAGAGAACCTGCAGCAGGATGAGGGGATGTAGCAGCGTAGGAACTGAAGGTATTAGGAAAGAAATCCCCCAAATGGGGAAGATGATATGGAGATAGGGGACCTATCTCCTGTGGTGTTCCTTACCTTGGGGCTGCCGTGGAATTGGGGAGGGTTAAGATGAGCTGGGGGGACGTTCTCATGGTGTGTGATCATTGAGGTACTGGTAGGACTGTGAGCAGCTGGGGCGTTGCGGGCACCACAACTGACACCTGCAGTCAGGGCTGAATTTCTCAGTGGACTTTGAGAAAGTCCACCACCATTTGGTGGTACAACTCAAGCTGAAGTCAGTTCTTAGTGACTTGGTTTCCCTGCCCCCAGGGAAACTGCCCCAGGCTGTCTCGTGCCCCAGTCTGGAAGCTGACTGCATGCTGCTTTTCGCCAATTTGGCCATGAAGGGTTTTGCAAGTGTCCCATGCAGTGAAAGCCTGATAGATGAGGCTACAACACGTGGGCACCTTACCACTGAATGGAAGCTGGGATTCCAGCTTAATATCACTATTTCCCCAGTTCTTCCAGGTTCTTTGGGAGCTGTTTTTGCTTCAAAGTAAGTCTAAAATGCACTGTGCACTCTTTCAAAACAATGCTAAAAGGCTGTTGCTCCCACTGAGCAACGTGTCTGAGGAAAGGTCTTCCAGAAAGAGACTATAAATAGCAGAGCCTTTCAGTTTCTGAAAACTCATTTCCATTAACGAAAACCATGCACCGAGAAAGGGATGTTAAGTGGATCTCTGGGTAGTGATGCTGTGCTGATTTTAATTAAAAAATAAATAAATAAATTACAGCAATGCAAGTTACTTTTCGTACATATTAAAAACATGCATTTGGCAAGGTGCTGAGCACCTTTAGGAAGGTGAGATTCGAGACATTTTGCAGGATCGGTCTCAGCTGGTAGTGGCCAGACATGCAAACCTTGAGAACAAACATGATCTGGTTATCAAGTCTTATTAAAAATTGATGCTTGGATTAAAAAAAATACCTTTAAGCTTGTTCTTTGGCACATCTGCTGCATCTCTTTTTTTATTTTTTTTCCTTTATAACAGAGCCCTTCATGTCCACATCTCTCTGTTTGGCAGGAAAAATGCCGTTAGTGGGTAAGAACTGGGACTCCTGCGGCTCCCCCTCTGTGGATGCTCCTTGCAATAGGTCATTGCACTGTCACGCTGCCCTAAAATATGAGCATTTACACCTGCTAGGAAAAGCAAGTCCAGCATCCCCCTGGTGTGGCCTCAAGCAGTTACATTCAGTCTTTTTATCATAGAAATAAAAATGACAATGACAGCAGAAAATGGCCGTTATCTCAGGAGCTGGGCTAAGCTCTCCACTTCAAAGGTGCTTTTATAGCATCCCTGGAGTCTCTAATAAAGGACGCCTGCTCTGGAAGGCTGGCATCTCTTGTGGAGAGCTGGGGAGCGTGTGTCTTTAGGGGCAATATTTACAGCATTAAAGGGCTCCGGGGAAATGGGAGCAAGAGTTCCAGCTTATTTCTTTTCCTTTTATTTCCATAACTGCACAGGCTTGTTTGCCTCTGGTTGCTCTTTTGGGTCACTGGAGTGGATTTTGGAGCTCTGAGCTTGATAACCAGGTGTGCTGAGAGCCCACAACAGACAGCACTTGTGTGCCTTATCTCCAAAGCTTGCGCCCAAAGCTAGGAGATGCGACTCCATTGTGATTTGGGAATGAGAATTCCTAGAAGTCCCACCTAAAATGCTCTCTGCTTTCTATGCAAGTGCTCTCCTTGTTCTGCACTGAAATCTTGTATTCCCTCCTCTAGTCTTGGGCTTCTTAAATAGGTTTTTACAATCTTATTAGGTCAGTTAGCTATTGGCATTTTGCTGTTAGGAGAGCCCTGGTCCGAAGAGGTGTGTTTGGTGCTGGAACGGGGCCATTCACCAGCTCCCATCGGCAGAGCTCGCTGCAAGGAGAAGAGCTGGCAGGCAGGGCTTGTTGCCCTCCTTGCTGGGGCTGGTGGCCACAGCCCAGATATCTCCTGGGGCTGAATTCCATGCAGGCAGGGCCTCAGCGAGCTCAACCTGTGTTGGTGTGCATGTGTATATGGGTTTCTGTGTTTTATTCTTTTTCCTCCCCTCAACAAAACCCCCAGAATTCTGCTTTTTGCTTGTACCAGGCAGTTGGTTGTGTTGTTAAACCTTCCCTGCGCTTGCCTGTTCTCTTGTAGGCTCTGGTTGCCTGTCTGGCAGAGGCAGGGGAACAGTCGGTGTTCACAAAGCTGTTGGGCAAAGTGAAGGATGCTCAGCCCCTGGATGCACAGACCCTTGTGTCCTTACTGAAGCTGTTTCAAGATGTGAATCCCACGCTGAGAGCAGCCTTGCTGGAGAGGGAACAGGGCAGTGGAGAAGCCCTGCAGCAAACAGGTAGAGAACTGGGCACGGTTCTGGCAAAGTGAGTGGGTAACCATACAGGCAAAGCACCTTCAGAAACCTGGTCACATCCCCCTGGCAGGCTGCAGTGCTCCAGCATTTGTTCAATCCTTGTATCCTTACTCAGATACAGGAGGCTTATTGCGTGCTGGCCAAGATCCTGGAGTGTTTCTGTCCCACAGCAGCGGGTTGCGGGCGGCGCAGGGCTCTCCCCATTGCTGCCTGGAGGGTTGGATCGATGGCTGCAAAGCCAACGTGGGCCAGAGCACAGCTGAGCCTCTGGATTGAAAGCTCCTTTCTTAGTGGAGGCTGACACAAAGCAGTGGCCTTGCAAACCTGGTGTTAACCTCCAGCTTGCTTTATGGCTTTGTGCTCTGTTAGATAAATGAGACGTTTTCCTTTCACAGAGTTTAAAGAGAATCGTAAAGTGGTTTTTCTCTGCTGCTTGTGCTTGGGATGAGCTTTGCTATTCACTTAGATCTTACACAAAGTCTCACTCGCTTCAGGAGCCTGTCAGTTCCTTCAGACTGACTTGTTTCTTCTCTTGTGCTTCTGAATCCCTTTCCCCCAAGAGAGCACGAAAGAGGGAGAGATGCTGACTGCTCGTTTGCCGGGATGCAGGGAGGAGCTGATCCAGAGCGTGACACAGCTGAGCCCCATCACAGAGTTCCTGGAGGCAGCAGAAGAGGGATTCCTGACCGCCTCGGAGAAGCGGGTAACAAATCCGTGAGAAGGAAAGCTTTGTGGGCGAGGGGTGTACGTGTGTGTCTGCAAGGCACTGTCTTTCCACATGGTGTGCCAAGCGAGGGGCTAGCCTCACAGGGTGATTTCCCTTTGCGCGGCATGGACTGCTTGTGGGAGTTGTCTCACGTCCTGTGCTGAGCTGTGGGAATAATGAGAGCTGAACTGCGAAGGGAGCCTCAGGGTGAACTGTCCAGTATGCCAGACTGTCCCTAAAAGCTGCGACTAGGGCAGAGGAGGCACCCAGTGTTTCTCAGTCTCTTTAAATACCTTTTTGTGAGCCTGAAGAAGGCTCTGCAGTGGTTTGTTTTCAGCAGAAGCATTAAAACACTGTGCTGCCTGCATGTCATTATGTCCCTGTGTACTCAGTCATCAGCTTACCTTTCAGCTGGCTCTCCCAGCATCTGCTTTCTTTAACTCTGGGCACACAGTTGCCTGCAAGTGTAGCACGCCCATTGACTGATTTTTATTTATTTATTTGCTTATTGGTTGATGTCTAGAACGCAGCAGTTGGTGTGGAGGACTATTGCTTTCCTGTAAGCAGTTGCATTATGTATGTTGATTTGAAGAAGCCATGAAATAAATAAAAAAAAAAAGCAGCATAAAACCTGCTTTCTTTTGTGTTTTGAGGCGAGCTGGCTGTACCCTGCCTGTGCAGCTGAAACTTGCAGGTGCCCTGGCGTGCTGTGTTCAGCACATAGCTTGCAGACCTCCTGTCCTAGTTTGTCACATCGGTTAGTTCCCCTGACATAGGATTATAGGGACTGGAAAGCACTGTTGTGCTCAGTGACATGAATGATGTCTGCTTTCTGTCTGAGTGAGCCTGACCGGAGCCACGACATGCTTCTTGAAAACCCTTGCTCATCTTGTAAATGCCTCGGTTTCTGTCCTGCTCCCTTGCACGCAATCCCTGACAAGGTTTCCAGCATGGGGCAGCCTTGGATATAGCTACAGCGGATTGTAGGAGGGCCAGAGAAAGTGCTGCCAACAGAGCATCCACCTTGTCCTCGTGGGCTGGGGGGTGAGTAGCAGCTGATGAATTTTCTCCTCTGAAAGCAGCACGTCTGAGCCTGGGAGGGGATGTGAGAAGAGGGAGAGAGGTGTGAGTGCAGCAAAGGACTTTGCGTCTGCCGGGGATGTTGTGGCTGTCAGCAGAGATCTGCAAGGGTGCTGAGCTCCCAGCCATAAAAACTACTTCGGAAGTGGGGACTTCAGAATTTTTCACGTACCCCTGTTCACATCGTAACCCAGCCTTTGCTTTTAAAAGCTGCACCTTTTCCCTGCGCTCTTTATTTATTTCTTTTTTTGGGTGTGTGGTCTTCATAAATTCAGGTAGTTAAAATGCAGGCATTTTTTTTATCTCCCTTCCCACGTGGGAAAAAAAAAAAAACCACAACAAAAAACATTCTGCTGTCATAGTTCTGACCCTTGGGCATAGGATCCGGTATTTAATTTCGTGATCATACACTCTGGTGTTCACAGGACTTCTGCCTTGGTGAAGGGATAGTGTTATTCAATATTTCTTTTATCCTCTTCAGTTGCTGCCTGCTCCCAGACTGTTTGCTGCAGAGCCTCCAAATCCTGCTCTGAATACAAAATTCTTTTCTTCTCTATGGGTTCCCTTTTTGCCCTTGTTTTAGCTGCACTGGGAGGTGAGGCACAGGAAAGTCAGGTGCAAATTGCCAAGTGTAGACTGAACTAAGGAGCAGGGGCCCTAGGGGTCCTTTTGTCCTTTTTTTTTTTTTCCTTTTTTTTTTAAGGTCTGCTTTATTCGTTTGTGCTTTTTTTCTTTTTTTTTTCTTTTTTTTTTTTCTAGACAAGTGGAAATGTGCATAATTATTTCAAAGTTAACTTGATTACAACAGTGGAACTGTGGCATATGTGCACTTGAGATCTCTGGTGTCTTAGGTGTGGCACTGGGAAAACTTACATGGAATTTAGCTGCCACCTCTGAAGGTTTCATCTTACCTGATTCTTGCAGAATCACACGAGAGCTCTGGGCTGGCAGAGGTATGATCAAGTTCTCCAAGGTTTCATAAAGATGAGACTTTTATTTTTCTTCTTGCAGTTACTGCCTCATTAGTGACACAATTATTCGTCAAGAGAAACATGAGTCTTACATGTAATAGCCTTTTTTTCTAGACAACTAGGATCTTTCTCTGCCTGGTCCAAGCTGTGCATGGAGCAAGTCTGTTTTTCTTTGCTCAAAAAACACTACATGGTAAAGTGAAGCCCCTTTGCAAATCCCAGGTTTTGTAGAGAGCTTTTTATCTAGCAATTCCATTTTTTGAGTGCTTAACTTTGTGTCTTTATTAGTGTTTGTGATGAGGGGAGGTAGGGTGGAGGATCTGGGGTATGGCTTGGGTGCAAAATCTTAAGAAAAGAAAAACAAATTTGGATAAAATGGAAGGGAGGGGTAATCCCTTGTGCATGGTGTCCCATGGCTTAGGTTGTCACATAGTTCAAAGTCACCGGTCCACGGAACTGCCCTGAACTTGGAGCAGTAGAGTGGCTGTAAAAAAAAACCACAACACACCCATCCTTTTCTTCTGTCCAGACCTCTTCTAGAAGAGACTGGGCATTTTACCAGCCGGTAGCCGTCTGGTCTATATGTTGACATCTCACGTCATTAAAGTGTTGGCATTCCCCCTTCACATCTGATTGCGGTAAGGCAGGGCTCTCAGGTGACTGCAGACCTTGCTGCTGCGGTTTCCAGCTTGCCTCACCCCACCTTCCTCTTCCTGCTTTGCACACCTGGCTCCTGCTTACTTCTCGCACCATCCCTCCATCACTCCACTCCTCTCCAGCTCCCATGCGTGAGCTCCTGCTGCTTTTCCCTCTTGGCCTTTTATGTTGTTCCTGTTTACCTCCCCTTTAGCTCCAGTGCCTACACAACTTGGTGCCCAAATCGAACTGCCTCCGAGCTAGGACAAGTGTTAAAGACCACACAAGCAAGAATACCTGCCTAGGATATTCACTGCCTAAGATATGCACCGACCACGGGGGCTGCAGGGCTGGTTCTCACTCTTGGCTCTCCCAGCTGCTTTTCTGCAGTAGTTTTTTTTTTTGAGCTATCTGAAACTGGCCCTTAGCTAACACAGGTCACAGAGGCCACCCCTGTAGCCCCCACTACCAAAACTCTACCATTTAACCCCAATACAGGCTGGTTGAAGCGCAGTGCAGATACCTGCCTGGGAGCAGCAACAGGTTCCAGTAGGCGCTCTCCAAAAGGATGCTATTCTTGTACCCCTCTTGTGTTCTCTTCAAAGAAGGCTTCAGACTGAGAGACCAAAAGTCAGCTTAGTGTGAATTAGACGGAAGGATATGCCAACAGGTTCACTAACAGAGTTTTGGCTATAAAAGGACAGATTTTTAGAAATGAGGAAACTAATTAATGAGTTCAGCTGCTCATAAGAGCTCCGGAGGAGCTGTTGGATTCTTTTCTTTTATGTTAGAGGTATGAGAACTGTCTGAAGTTTGCATCCCCAACAAGAGAGGAGAATTTGTATGAGAGGTTGCAGACCTGAGTGAATGTATAACTTGAGGAGGAATATTAGGCCAAGTAGAGAACCTGCCAGGAATGGCTGGAACAGCAGACAGACAAAGAAGTTTACTTTAGAGGTCTGAAAGTGTATGTAATTAGAGAGGCTTGCAGCATGTCAGACTGTTGGGAATCACAATGTGTACTGAGATAAGTAACAAACGTTTAATTAAGTAAAGAAAAAGGATAATGAGAGGAGATGACCCACAAACTCATGGCTGAGCCAAAGGACAAATCCAGGAGAGCTCTGGCGAAGAGATACAAGAATGGAAATTTTCTGAAGTGAAACCACAACTCAGAGAGCGAAGGGGATTCGGGCTAATCCAGCAGACCGGAGGAGCTCACACACATAGTTATGAGAGCAATGGCAAGGTTTATGGGTGCATTTTTCAAGCTGGGAGTAGTCCCTACAGTGGGGCTAAAACTAGGACATGTGTGTAGGAGTGGGAAGCAGTGATCAGGCAACCAGAGCTATGGCTGCGCAGGAATATGCACTGGAAAAGGCTGGAAGGCATGTGTAATTGAAGCACTGCACGTAAGTAAAGAAATGGGATAAAATGCAGCAAAGGTGTTCAAGTAAATTGTTTCTGCCTGACCTGGAATCTTTATTTGATGAGATAAAAATGGGGTTTTCCGCCTCAATCTAGACTTGAGCAAAGCATTTGAATTTCATATGGGGAAATTGTTAATCTAAAGGACGTGGTGATACTAAAAAGAGGATGTAGCTGATTGGGAAATAACTACAGGTTGTGCTGAAGGCAGGACTGACATGTTGAAGCAAGGTTACCAGTGGCTTTCTTGGTACTCAATCAATTGCATCACTAATGTTGTTGACACAAATATCAAACCACGCTAGGAGGACTTGCTGATGAGCAAAACTGGGAACTTTTGTCTACACAGAGGAGGATCTGCAAGTGGGAGAAGAATTACCTGTACGGAGATGTAAGCAGTGAGAACTGAATGATGAAGTAGTATAAAGTGAAGAGGGTGTGTTCAGTAACAAGAAGTAAGAGTAGTACCTTGTCTGAAATACTGTGTGCAGTTCTAGTCTGGTTCAAAAAGGATGAATTTGTACTGAAGTAGAGGCAGTTCTGCAGCTGTTAAGATCAGGGGAGTGGAGAAGCTATTTTAAAAGAGAAGCTGCTTTATTTAGACAAGTGAACTGAAGACTGAGAAGGAATCTGATCATGCTCTTATAAAGAAATTGGAGAGGAGGAATAGAGTAAATACAGAGTTTAGAAGAGCTTTTTAAGCTAAAAGATAGTGTTGGCACATGAACTAGCGGGTATACACTGGCCATGAATAAATTTAATCTGAAAATTAGAAGAATCAACAGGGGAATGAGACTGTAGAAGAGCTTTCCAACCAGAGGAAAGGGAGCAAAATGGATAACTAGTTTTAGGATAGATCTTAATAATTTTATTAATGGGAATGTATAACGTAGTGTTTATGACAGCAGTGAGATGGACTGGTAACCTACCAAGTTTCTTCCAGTTCTACATTTTAAATGCTTAGGAATGCAGAGAGTAGGTCAACGTGTATTTGTGAGATGGCTGTCCCTTGTAGGACTCTCAAGCAGGAATTTAGTAGGACCCTTGTGCAGGAATCTGTGTGTGTGTGTGTGTACACACACTTCTGTGATCCTCTGTCATTCCCCTTGAATCTGTCTGTACTGGCTGTGCTGGGGAGGTGTTACAGTGGCGTGCTAGAGCTTTTCCAAGCTACACTGATTATGTCTCACACGTGAGATGTCTCAAGTGGCCTCATCATAGAAATCATTCAATTAATAGAGTGTTTATTTAATGAGTCATCTTTTTTCATCTCATCTTCAAGTGACAAACAGAAAAAATGGGGGAAACGAGGGAAAAGAGACTGCCAATTTAGAAAGTATTTGCTAAGAATATTTAATGAAAAATTGTTTTGAACTCTGTCCTTGAAATATTTTTGTTTGTTTGTTAACAACTTCCAAGAGCAAGACTTGGTGTAAGAAACCACCCGGATAGTTTTCAAGGTTTCATATCATAAAGTCATCTAGGTTGGAAAAGACCTTCACGATCATAGAACCATAGACTCGTTTAGGTTGGATAAGACTTCTAAGATCATAAAGTCCCACTGTTAACCTCTAAGATTTGTGCATTTCTTTGTGGTTGTCAGAGATTGTGGGCTTTTTCCAGATCTAATCTTTGACACATGAACATGATTTCTGAGGGCTATCTTATTATCACCATTTTGCCCTCCTGTGGGAACTACTAGAGAGATATTTTTGCTCAATTAGCCTCTTGCCTTGTAATTTTCATTAACATTAGAAGTGACCATGCGGTTCTGAGGCTTTAATCTGCTCAGTGCCAGGGAGGCTTAGTTGGGCTTTGGTCCTCCCCTAGATCCAGGTAGTGTTTCTGCAGATCACGATCATTAACTTGTGGTCTCCTGGCTGGAGCAGAGTGTGCTGATGGGTGTTCCGTACTTAGTGTCCCCATTAGACATCTTTATCACAGACAGCTAGTCCCCTTCTTATTTCTGGTGTTTTTTGTTGTTGTTGTTTTTGTTGCCTGCCTATGGTGGTGCTGGGACTTGGAGTACTCAGCTCTCAGTTGGTGGAACAGCCTTCCAAGCTGCGGTGGGTTTAGGCACAAGTCTGAGCAATTCAGATAGAGTGGCAAATTTCACTGGCTCTGAAGTCACTTGAAAATTAAAAGCTAAATCAATATGCAGTGAAATGTAAATGATTGTTTAATAGAAAGCAAAACTGCACTCATAATGCTGATGACTTCTATAGCAAACATTCCCGACAGGCAGTTTGCTTTGTCATTTGTTAAGCACGATTGCTTTCTTGAAACACCAGACTCCCAACATGGTTAATTATCTAGTGGTAATACCCATTCCGAGGAGGAGCATTGCTTAATTACATAGAGTTGAATCTCCTCAAATTGCAGCTTGAACAAACAGAAGCACAAATATTTCTTATCATGAAAATGAAGAGGGAGGGAACGATTTGAGCTGCTAATGGTAGCCCTGGCCTGTCCTGTAATGTAGTGCTAAGAGACAGGACCAGTGGAGAATACGCTCTGGTTATGGAGCTCACCTCGGTATGATGGTGGGATGCTGGGAATGCATTTCTGACAACTCAAGTCCATGTAATAAAATCAGAAACATTTTGATAGGATAAGGGGAAAAATATTTTTATTTGTAAACCACTCCCTGATCCATATGGGGCATATACAAGTCATACCTAAACCTTACAGCGCTAAAGTGCTCGATGAGTTTCCTTCAGCTTCGCCAAGATGTTTCCAGTAAGTCTTTTTCCAAGGAGTTTTTCATATTAGCTCAAAATCATTCCTTGATTTTTCCACATTCTCCACTGCCTCCTTCACCACCTTGGAGAGCTTTCTCTTCCTACCTTACACTGTGTGTCTCCTGGATCCCAAGGACTGTATTTTCTTGTCACCAAGCTGTGTGTTTTTCACTGCTTTCCTCCCAAGTAGTGCCTTGTGAGTAATTGATCTTTCTGTTTGGTACTGAACCGAAATGATTAAAAAATCTAAGCATGCAAACAAAAAATATGCACAGATGTCTTGGATGAACTATAGTTTTTTATTTTGGGTTCTCCTATGAAAGTATCACTATGCATCTTCTCCAATTTTGTAACTCTAGCAGTGGAAAAAAAATAGGTTCATCTATTTAGCAATTCCCAGTTTTATTTATCAACTAGTCTGGGGACAAGTACAATCATATATTATTTTTGGTACAGAGTGTATTTTCCCCAAATCTCTTCATTGCCCTGAGTAAGGATTGTTTTTTTCTTGAATTAGTCCACTGTATTCTCATACTGTGGTATCTAAAAAAGGTTGTGGTTTTACTCTAGCGTCATTGTTTCTCAGATTCATCAGGTCAAGCCTCAGCAGATTCAGCTTGGAATTAGATATGAGAGGAAGGAATGAGGTTGAAGTTGCATTTTTTTGGTGTAAGGGAGAGAAGAAGGTGTTACTGCCACTTTACAGTCACAAGTCTGGTTTGTGTTCCCTTAACATTAGCACCAACGATGACTCAGCCCACTCAGTTCTTGATTCTGTTGGACCGTATGGGTGTTAGGTCTTTAGGTTCTCCTTGGATTTTGTGTTTGTAAGTACCTTTATTTTTTATTTTCCTCTTCAGTGGCCACCAGTGAAAGCACAGCCATTGAGATCATCCTGCGGCACAGCAAGTTGATTTCGGAGGCCATTAGGCAGAGAGCGGACCTTGGCTCCAGGGGAAGCAGGACTCACAGAAGCAGTAAAAGAGGTATGAGGGGATGATGCAGCGTGTACCCCAGCTGCCTTTGGAGCCAGCACAATCTGGGGCTCAGATTCTGGACAAGCCCTAGCATGCACTGAAATCAGGGGATGTTACTTAGGCCAGGCAAGGCATTCGAAGTTGGAGGCATCCCTCTACTGAAGTGAGAGCATACTGGGTGTTTTATATAAATCTGCAGGAGGTTCTAGGTGAAATAAATTGCCAGTGAGCTTTTCAGTTATTAAAAATGTGGATATGCAGGCACACAAAATTCGGTTCTAGTCTGTGTAGGTGTTGAAGTCTTAGAGAAAGCAGAACTGCCAGTGGATTGAAAGGGTTTCCCTTTGAGTAAGTTGTCTGAGGACTTTATCTAACATGATAATGAAATACTCCTAGAAAGTGCACTGAGGATGCTGTGATTCTGTATCACCATCGTGCCTTGCCTGTTTGCCCTTTGACAAAACAAATGGTCTCTGTTCATTAGTATGTAGCTTTGAGCTTTTTCCGTGAAGCAATCTGCAGTTGCACATTCCTGTCCTGTTTAGCTGCTGTTGGAGATCTGGAAGTGTAAGGTGCATAATGGCATACACAGATTCTCTCTTTGGCTCTCCTTGCAGTGGCTGGCTGAAGATGATTTGGATTTAGAAGGGAGAGAAAAGCCCGGGGAAAGTCGTGTGTGAAAGACAGGTTTACAATTTGGGTAAACTTGTAATTCTGTAAGGCATTGAGGAACCTCTATTTCCATGGAGAATTAGTTTTAAGTAAGCTAATACCAAATCAGAAAGTCTGAGAATGAATTTATTGTAACTTGGTTTAGTCCTGAAATTCTTTCAGCTCATGCACATGTATCAGTGGAAGGGCAAAGACTTGTTTGGAAAGATTTTTTCTTCTTACTTCTGTAGCTACTGAGTATTTCTGCTCAGAAGGAAAGTTCAGAGGCCTCCTTGAAAGCAGCTCTGAGTACAGCACAGGAGAAGTCTGTCCTGGCCATCAAGATCTGTCAGCTGCTGTGCAATGTCCATGAGTCTTTCCCAGACCTGCAGCCAGTGATGCAGGAGCTAGGGCATGTGGTTAAGAAATGCACAGGCTTTCGTCCTTCTGTGGTCATTTACATCCAGTACTGGGAGTTTTGGGTAGTCTGAGTTGTAGTGGACCTCAGTATCCTGGTGGTCTGAGATTGTTTCACAGAACTGCTCGCTAATGTTGGGGTTGTACTTGCAGGAGAATTCCCAGGGGTGATCTCTAGATAAACGCCTTGGAGTATGAATTTCTCCTGCTGCTAAAGTGCATCAGACAAATGTGTCTGCTTTCTGAGAGCTGTGGAGACTGACTGACCCCACACTGGTATTCCTTAAGTGTGCTTGCAATTCTCCATGCTAGCCTTTGCTCTGGAGACATTTAAGCAACTCATTTACATTGTTTGTATCTATGTTAGGCTATTTCTCAGAATTTGTATCCATACCTGTGGGGTTTCTTTGATTCTTCTTGTTGCATACTGTTGGATCTATATGAATTTGGACTTCCATTATAATCCGTTGACTTTGTATATGTGTGGATACTTCACAGACTGATTGTGAAAAGCTCACATCTGAGTGCACTTATCTTGTGAAAGGATGACAGTGATGGTGCAGTTTGTAGCCCCAGACTATTTTCTGAGTTAATTGTCTCACCATGCCTTAATTTGGTTTTGCTATGTATACGCTTTGCGAAGCAAATGATCCCCTAGGAGAGTCCCACAGCGGTAGGGAAATGTTACATACTGTACCAGTTTGGCAAACGTAATTTCCTGAACTCCAGAAACAAATGCATAGCAATAACCATGTGTGAGACCCTGCCCTGAGCTGTGGGATGCTTTCCGGCTGAGCTGAATTGTGCCTCTGCATCCGTCATTTGAAGGAAGAATGCTTAACAGGATGTGGTGCTTTAATGGAAAAGATAAGAGAGATAGAAAAGTAGCTGCAGGTTTGCATTCTCCTGAATGCAAATGTGACTTGCTTATTCTGTTTTCTCACGTTTTTATGCCATCATGTCTCCCAGTTTGTCCAGGTACAGATTTTTTGGGCTGCATAGTCTGATGGATGTACATGGTGTGTCTTTTATCCAAGCACAGACAGCAGTTCAGCTCAGTCCATCCCTATTTACTTGTGGTGTTAGAGCTGCATAGCTTACGGTGCAGTCTGGGAACACTCACAGACTGCTTGCTAGTTAGAGTAAACAGCTTTTATTAAAGTCTTGTCTTTTTTTAAGGGGTAGGAAGTTTAATTGGTTGGTTTGAAAATTTAAGTCAGAGCCACGATTGGTCTTTATGAATGAACATAAGCCTCCTGGCTTTGACACTTGCCATTGTTTCATGTTTGTCGGTAACAAGCAAAGGAAATGTTCCCTCTGTGCCAGGAAGGGGTAGGAGGGAGAGGAGGGGTAAAGAGAGAGCTGCCATTCATTAGCTTGTCTCATTCGTGAGCAATAAGGAAAGGTTATTAGGGTGGTAGATGGGATTGGGTGGCTCAGAGCAGTGCATGCATAGAAGAAATCAAGGACTGGGCTTACTGCTCCAGCCATGGGGCTCAGAAGGTCGCACGCTCTGCTCCTCTTCCTCAACTTCCTCCTGCTTATTGACTTCCTTAGCCTTAATGGTCTCCCGAGAGACGTCCTATACTGTAAATCCATTATTCATGCTCAGTTCAGATTTAGGTTCCCTCTTACAATGCCAGAAGAGCTGCTGCCAATCCAGTTGGCTTTTTTGCCTGGTCATGGCTCTGATGAAGGTTTCCAGAGTAAAGTTGATTCCTTCTTATCTGCCATTCCTTCTCTGTTTCCTGCTGAAGCTCTGGCCACCTGCTTCACTTCTCTTGACCCTGTCTAACCGTGAGATCACAGAATCACAGAATGTCTCGGGTTGGAAGGGACCTTAAAGATCATCCAGTTCCAACCCCCCTGCCGTGGGCAGGGATGCCACCCACTAGATCAGGTTGCCCAGGGCCCCGTCCAACCTGGTCTTGAACAACTCCAGGGACTGGGCAAGCTGTGACAGTGCCTCACCACCCTCTGAGTGAAGAATTTCCTCCTGACATTCTAGAGGGTGTAAGGCAATAAAAATTGCACAGGTCTTTGAACGTGCAGACCACCTTAGCTGTTTGATACCTTGCAGAGGGGAGTCAGCTGAATCGCTCCGGCAGATGCCTGCTTCTCTGGCCCTGATATCAAAGAGAGCAGACTGCTGTTACTAAGTGTCTTTGCAGGGCTTCAAGCCAAGGTTGAGACAAAATCAGGCAAGAAGCAACGTGAAAAACAAGAGCCCTGGAAAAATGGTATTTATTTGGCAAAGACGTTTTCGTATAAATCAATCAGAGAAGAGTTGCCAGTTACCAGTCTTTCTTTGGCATTCTATGGATCTTTACAATGAACTTCCTTATCTTAGTTTTTCTACTGGTCTCCTTAACTCTGGTATCACAGCTTACCAGCCCTGAATGTTGCAGATTGCAGTTATGGATCAACAGCCATGTGGCTCGTAGCATGAGATGTGAATGACAACTGAGAGCCTCATGTTTGAGAGATGTGAGCTTGCACTAAAAACGGAGAAAATCTCACATTTCTGAAGAACATATGTGCCCCATGGAGACACATGCAGTTTGCATTTCCATTTGAAAGCTACATTTTTTTAACATCTCTATCACAGAGAGAAAGAAAAGGTATTTCTGATACCTAATGTAGGTGAGCTGAACCACTTGGCAAGCACCAGGACTTCCTGTGGAGGAAGCTTCATCCTTTGATGCCACGCTCAGCGTCATCAAAGTAATGGGTTGGCTTCTCTGATGGAGGTACAATATGAAGTCTGTTGTTTTTTCCTCAGGTCCCTTCTGTAGCTGGGTTGCTTTTACTATTGGCAGCTGGTGCTTAGAAGGACAAGGTTTGTCTGTTTCGGCCAACTCCATTGCCTCTTCACTAGCTAGCTGCTTTCCAGGTCTCTGTAGAGTCACTCCTTGGGAGATCTTGTTTGTCAAAATATGCATAATTTTCAAATCTCAGAGATGTGTCAATAACTCCAGACAAGAGGGTTTTTGTCTGCATAATGCTGCATTTAAAAAAGACAGTTGGCATTTAACGTAGGCCTGAGTCAGCCATTGCAATTGTTAAATTGGAGGGTCTGCAAGTAAAATTCCATGCTCTCCTGTATAAGTTTTGTCCATGGCTCCATGTATGTCAGAAAACATTTGAATGACCTTCATGTGCTTGCTGACATGGGATAGATGCAAAAATGTAGGCGGGGTTTTCTTCCAGCTTAAGCTAAGAAGTGGGAGGCAGAATGGTCATACATCAAGGGGGTCTTTGCTTCTGGAGTCACGTACTTGCATATCCAGTTCTGGTTTCCTTAAAGCTCATATCTTCATGTACATTCATCTCTTTTCAATGTTCAACATTTCTGGGAGGTTTAAAGATTCTTATTTGCTTAGATCAGAAAAACTGACAGTGTTGGTCACGGGAATGTGGGAAGAGACCTTAGAGGTGAAGGGTGCGTAGTGCTGTTTTGACAGAGGAAGGCAAACTGGAAAACAGTCTTGCAGTCTGTTTTTCTCCCTTGATATATTCAGGGGTTGGTGGGTCACCACTTGACATCATCAGATTTCTGAGTCAGTGTGCATTGGAATTATGTCAACTGGTTTCTAGTTGGTTGGAAATTCGGGGTGATATCACCATGCAGGGAGAAAACTTTTCTGAGCTCTTCCCATAGTGAGGAAGGCAGAAATGAAGTTTTTCAAATACAGGGTGAATTTACTGTACATTGGCAAAAAGTCTGCAGTGGTTTCCATGGCCACACAATCGCATGGTTCTCATTATAACAAAGAAGCCAAATATATCTGTTTGTATTTTGATTTCTTCCATATGTGTATTCCCTGTGGGTCTTTTCTGTAGAATGAGATCCTAGGTGAGTTTTCCAGCTTTTGCTTTTTGAGATGATGGTGTTACAGGGACTCAGAAAAGCATTAAAGTTTGTCAGAAGTGAATGTAATGAGTGATTTAAAATACCTCGGGGCCCTAACCAGAAGACTCAAAAAGGTTGTAGCAAGATTGTGTTCTCTTTCAAAGAGTTTGTGTTTGGGAAGTGTTCCTGAGGTATCTTGTAATTAATGGCTGGATATCCACTCTCAGTGGCAGAGTTAGTGAGACAGTATCATCCCTGAGGCTCAGATCTTCAAACATTTAAGCACGGCCATAACTTCACACGTTTGAGCAAGAGGCAGACTCTTAGAAGCAACAATTGTTCCCATTCTTGCCAGGTGAGGAGCAAGCTCTTTGGAAAATCTGGATGTTGCTCTTGTCACCTAACCCAGCCCCTAGTATGTGTGGGTGGAAAAGTTAAAGGATCGCTGCTTTGTGCCTCGTACCATGCATTGCCACGACTGCTCTTGGGCAGAGTCTTGTGTCACCGTTGTGGTGTCTCAGTGTGTCCACTGATTCATGCCCATTCCTACTGCATAGGGGTGACTCCCTGCATGGGAGCACTCAGGAGATGGGGAACCAGGGGGCTGGTATTCAAGCCCTGCTGGTCACCACTGAAACAGGAGTTGTTTAGTTCACAGGGCTCTTGACGGAAGGAAGTGGAGAGGAACCTGGGATCAGGAAGCGGAAGGTGAACAGTGAGTCCCAAGTTGAAGCTCTGGACAAAGAAGAGGACAGGGCAGGAGGTGCTGGGACCAAGGAACCGAAGGAACCACAAGAGAAAGCTTCTTCCAAGAAGAGTTTTATCTGCAAAGCTTGTGATAAGAGCTTCCGCTTCTACTGCCGCCTAAAGCTGCACATGAAACGTTGTCCGGTGACCAAAGGAAAGCAAATCCAGTGTAAGGAGTGCACTGAAGTCAAAGCTACAAAGAATGAGCTGGAGAAACATCAGCTGGAGGTCCATGGAGAGGTCGGATGGCCAAGAAGAAGAGGTGTCTCCCTGCGGCATGTGACATCTATGGCCGAGAGTTTGCTCATGCCTCAGGTAGGGTTGGTGATAGCAGGGTGGGAAAAGGGGGGTTTATTCTGGGACCCTGTGCACACACTGTGAAGAAGACAAGACTGGACAATATAATAAAGTGATAGTCTGAAATCTCCTCCACCCTGCAGCTCTGTGAGTGCCATGTGCGGGAAATGCAGCTCAGCTTGTTTCTCCTGCCCCACTGAGCACAACTACTTTCTGATTAGTTCTTCCCTAATTGGTTTTGAACTTGGCTCATCAAGGAAAAGTGGGGCTACTAGCAAATTTAAAAGCCTCCAAAAATAACTGAGCCGTTCCAATTCTGCGGCTGGCACAGCAGGACCAATAACAGGAGCTGAGTCTCTTTGTTCTCCTCGTGGCCAGCTTGCAGTGCCCAGGTGGGCTGGGATGAAGCTGCGGGAGGTGCCTGGCTGTCAGAAGCTGTCGCTGGGTTCCTATGCTGGGCACTGGTGCTGCCCTGCTGTCCTGCCCGTGTCCCCGGGGATGCAGTACCACAAGCTGGCGGAGCATTTCGACGAGAAGCCCTTCTCCTGTGAGGAGTGCGGGGCCAAGTTCGCGGCCAACTCCACGCTGAAGAACCACCTGCGGCTGCACACAGGGGACCGGCCCTTCATGTGCAAGCACTGCCCGATGACCTTTATGCAGGCCTCGGCCCTTGCCTACCGCACCAAGAAGAAGCACTCTGAGGATGAGCCTTCCCCACAGGAGCCCATCCCCAGGGGCATGAGGCTCAGCTTGCTCCATCCACCCCTTTCTGCTCTGCTTCTCCATCTGCCTCCTGGCTGCTGGCCTCTTTCTCCATCTTTTGTGAGAGCCCTGGGCCGCAGGCCATTCTCCCAGCTCCTTCAGCTCCTTCACCTGCATGTTTTCAGCTGGTGTCCGTGCTCATTCCCAGCTCTGCTAGGGCTCCATCCCCCTTTTCCAGGTTCTTCCACTAGCCACCCAGTTAGAAGCTTGTCCTCAGCAAGAGACATCAGCACAGAGAAACAAGGAACTGAACCCTGAGCACTGGGGTGTGAGGAGGATAGAACTAGTAGGAGACTGGAAAAAAAGGGAGATTTGCACGAGAAAGAACAGAGAAGGACCTGCCTGGACTTGGGGAGACCACATAAAGGGCCTGTTGTGTGTGGAAGGGCAAAGACTCCAACCCAGCTGGATGCCAGTCGTCGGTGTCCCTTCCTTTACCTCCACACTTTCTTTTTCACAGGCTGCAACTCACATTCATAAACTGGTTTTTGGGAGCCGAGGGAGAGGGACTGACAGTGTGTGCAGAGGTGCCTGGTTACTCAGAGGCTATTAAAAGCCAGATGACATACCCCATGAGATGATAGCTGTTTTGTTGGAGGCCAAATGCTAGGCCTGAACCCAGACTCTTTCTCTTAATACCTCAGCCATCAGTGCAGAATAGCTCCTTGGATGAGGGATCCTAGCGTGTAAGATCCCCTGGGCTGGCATTCCTCTAGTGTGTAATCACAGTGTGTTTATTGTCTATGACTGCTTGTGGAGCTAAATTATAGCAATTTTGTGGAGAGAAATATTTAAATTGTTCTTCTGTTTTCTCTTTTGCATCATTAGTGTGTGTAGCTTAGAGTTTACCATTAGTCTCACGCCTATTGTAATTGCAGTCCTCTGGTGTGAAGCTAAATGTTATTGCCGGAACAGGGCCAGGAAAGAAGGAAAGATGTGTGTAGCAAAGCGATTGCAAAGAAAGTGATGCTGTAAGTGTCTCACTCCATTTTGTCTTCTGCACAGGAGATTCAGATGTCAGAGGAAGGAGCAGCAGAACGCATCATCTCTTTCGATGAAGCCCAGGTTGCAGGCTCCCAAGTCTTTGCGACATTGCCCGAATCCCAAGCGAGCCAAGCTGTCTCGGAGCTGGTGCCAGTGACTATGGAGGACTTGTTTGATGACAAAGTCACTCTGATTTGTGAAGAAACCAAAGGAGAGTGAGCAGTGGGTGCCCATGTGTGGCACCCACCTGGTATACACTGGACTAGTTCAGGAGTCATACCTAGTCATGGTGCTCTAGCTGGGAGATTCATGGTTTCTGTGGAAAAGCAGGTCTGGATGGCACGTAGCAAGCACAGCGTGGCCAAGGACAGGAGAGGTTTGTAGACTTTCATAAGGACCTGGGAAGTCTCACTGTCCCTGCAGTCAGCAGCTGCTGGCTCGGGTGAGTGGGACCAGCCATCTCTCCCAGCTCATGACAAATAAAGCAGCAGGAAGGAAGATGGGAAATGGGTTTTCTTCATGTGTGGTCCTCCACTGCCCTGAGCAGGGTGGAAATGAGGAGACTAGTGCGCCCTAGAATGAAGTTGAGGTAGGGTGGGCTTGTGAAACTGAAGAAAAAGCTGTCCTGGGTATTTAGGGTGGAAGAGAGAGAGATTTTATGGCTGAATCAGTGATATTCTCACAGAGGCCAGTTACTCTGCAGGGTGAGGAAGGGCTGCTTTGTTTTGTCTGTTTCTCTCCCCTTTACCATCTTGCTGCCACTGAGCCAGCTGGAAAAGTCCCCTAGTGCAGAGATGCTGATTGGGCTTTTCTACTTGAGTGGAGTCTTCTTTGGGAATTGGGTTAAATGGCTCTGCAGCCATTTAGGTAATACCTGGCGCAGTGCAGGTCTAATCTCATCCACACTTCGGAGGTGACTGTGCATTACAAAGAAGGGTCAGAGCACGGGCTGGGCAACCACATCCTCTTTCTGAGCAGACAACAGCCCTGAGACCTTCCACCCTTTCTCTAATTCAGGGAGGAGATGACAAAGCTGCCACATCCAAGGAAGAAGGAGCTGTGCCTGTAAGCCAGGGCCCCTTGTTGCTTGGGTGTTTAACACAGTTACCGAGGGATTGTCGCTCATGAAGGTATTTCTGTCTGAGTGACTGCCGATAGCTGTTCCCCGTGGCACACAGGACATTGCTTTGTAAAATGCATTCGGATACCTGAAGTAAAGCTTGCCTCCTTGGTGCCAGGATGATGCAACAAATTCGTTGCAGCACACCGGCCCCTTTAAGAATAAATTTCATAAAGCCTTTTTATCTGCAGTTTCCTAAAATATAATCTGATAATTAATGGTTTGCTGAATCCATTATGAAGTGCAATTAGATAGATGCAGGGTTCCTGTGGCTCAGAGGGGACTGATAGCATTTATCTTCCTTTCCCTAATGCCAAAAGGTTGAACTCTGCCACTGCAATATTTACATACTGAGGGGTGATCCCTGCCACATCTTGCACCCCGAGACCCTGCAGTGAGCAATGGCTGGTTTATCACGCAGCCCGGAGCCCCAGGGGTGCAGGAGATGAACAGATTGGAGTTTTCCAGCAGCATCTTCTGCTGGCTGCTCGCAGCCACCAGGCAGAGCTGGACAAGCAGGAGCTTTTGTGCCAGCAAGACAGTTTGTTGTTCCTGTTACAGCTTGAAGAGTAGGAGTACGCAGCAAGGAGCGCCCCTGCCATGGGGACTGCACCATGGCTTGGTGGAGCTAATGTCGCATCGTTTTTTTCATGTTTTTGGGAGTCAGCAAGCGTATGACCCTGCTGAAACGTTGCGCGTGTAAAGTGCTGCAGCCTTCCTCTCCCTCAGTTGTGTGCATGGTTTGTCCCCAGGGCTTTGCCGTGACAGTGAAATGGAGGAGGCGTTAAGTTGCCACTGAAACCAGGAGTGACCAGGAGATGGTGCTCGAGGTCTTGAGTAGTGCCAGTGGCCAGGAGCGTCCGCTCCTCTGAGCCTTTGTGGGCCAGCCCCAGCCCTGGGCTGGCAGGCACGGAGGGTCCTTGAGCTACTGCCAGGCTGCAGCAGGGCACCAAGCCCCGGCCATCACCGCTTAAAGGAGAGCCTGAAACTGGGCTGTGCCCACCTGTGGAGAGAGTAAAATACAGGTGCTACTGAGGTGAAGTGATGGAAAAGCCTGGGAGCTCACAGTCCTTGCAGCCAGCAGCAGAGCAGAGGGGAGACTGCTGGAGAGCATCATGCATCCGTCCAGACACAGAGACACAGGAAGAGCTGTGCATTGTGCTCAGGCTGAGCACAGAGACAATGACAGAACAGACGAGCATGCCTTGAAGTGTATAGGAAGGTATGTGATGGATTTTGCCCCACAGGTTGGAGAGGTGGGAGCTGATCCCCATTTTCTGGCTCCGTGGGGACTTGCAGCTGCAGAAATCTTGCACAGGTCCTGTGAGTGCTCTGTGGAGCAGGAGGTGAATTACCCAGGCTACAGCCTGTAGCACTGAGCTCCAGTGTCCAGTCCTTCCCTCTTCCCTCATCGCTCTCCCCTTGCTTGCACACTGTGTGTCTTCTTGAACCCTGCCACTGCAAGAACTTGTCTTCTGCCTGGCCATCCCGTGGCATGCTGTCTGCACTGTCCTGGTGGCTGCAGTGACCTTATTTTCCTCGAGCATTTGCTTGTGCATGTGCTTTTCGTGTGACAATTAGGATGCTTTAATCCACAGAACTGTAGGGTACCTTTATTCCTCCCCAGAGGCTGGTAAATAGGTGGGAGCTCACAGCAGGCCCTGGCATTGCTTTAAGTCCTAGCCCTCATTTGGGAGCCAACACTTGCAGGGAGCACTTGGTGCAGTTGATCTCCTTTTGTGGCTGAAAAATGCAGGAGGAAGAGAAAAGGTTTAGCAGGGCTTAGTGGGAAGTTACCTTCTTTATAGCCCTCTTAATAAGGCACAGGGAGCTTGGCTAGGGAAGAGCATGCACATGAAGCACTTTGGTTTTGATTTATTTGGTCCCTGTTGACCGAGCCTTGCCACGGTGACGTGTAAGGCAACATAAATCACACACTGGGCACCGTTCAGGCTCACGTCTCCTGTTTTAGGGCCATCTCTCCTGTCTGTGGCCCAGATTTGAGAGCTGCCCGCACCAGTCCCCAGGAGCTGTGCACCCATGGGTGGCCTGGTGCTGGTTGGGAACACCAGCTGAGGCGCAGTGCAGCTCTGGTGCCCTGTGGGGCTTCCAGGGAACTGAGGTGGCACAGCACATCTGCCTGCAAGAGCCTGGGTGGCCATGTCCTCAGCAGAGCCCTGCCGGCAGCACACACTGAGGGAGAGCTCTGCAGCTGTGAAGGACACCATCAGACACTGCTCATACCTCTGCAAGGAGATAAGTCAGATCCCCTCCCCTTTCCAGTTTCTTCTTGGTCGGTGAAATGCGTGTGTCAGAGCAAAGTGCAGCGTTAGTGACGTCTTTGTCCTGCACGTTTCCCAGGGCACAGCCGAGTCTCGGTATGCGCAGTGCCAAAGGTACCGGTCACTACTGATTTCTCGTTATGCTGCATATCCTTTTTTCTATGTAAGAATAAAACATAGGGAACGAAGTACCTAGTTACGTGTGTCATCTGAAGCAGTTGATTGATTGGAAGGCAAAATCCCCATTTCGGACAAAGTAATGTTTGCAGATCTCATAGGTGCTGGGTGACCCATGTGGGACCCATTCTCTGTAAGGAAGGAGAGAAGCTGTTGCCAGGTCAGGCTGGAGCACAAGACTGCCCTGTCCCTTGCTGTGTCCTACTCCTGCAGGTGCCAGCTGCTTTTGGAAGAAAGGGCAGCGTGCTCGTTACCTGGAGGGTAGCGTCCCGTGGAGGAAGCTGGTTCCTGAACCGGATCAGTTAACAGCTGGTGCATGCCTGAGAAAGGTGGGCTTGTGTGTCTCCTTGTGTTAATTAGTGCCACTTAGGGTGCAAGGTTAAGCTTGTGCCTGTTAGAAAATGTCTGTTTTCTGTGCAGCTTTCATTCTGATCCGGTGTCTGTCCTGTTCAGGGAGGAACCTCTGGAAAAAGGCAGGGTGCCACGGTGTACAGCAGGGCCCTTTAGCAGCCCTCACTTGGCGTTTCCCAATGCAAAGTGTAACGTGCAGCCTTACTGTGTTATTTTAACACAGCACGTGCAAATTCTGTGTTCTGGGATCATTATTATTTTCTTCAAATCCAACCCACCTGTGATTATGTACAAAGATACTGCTGCCCTGCCTAGGAGCAAGGGATGGAGGTGGCAGGGGCAAGGAGTGAGCCCTGTGCTTTCAGGAAGCCTGCGTGGACGTCGCTGAAGCCTCTCCAACCCCAGGCAGCGTCCCAGGGGAGAGGAGAAGGGAGAGGGCACCAGCAGGCTGAAAGCCTTCGGCACAGGTTGTCTCTCCTGCAGCTGGCCCTGCTCGGCAGGCAGGCCCTGCCAGTCCCCGCACCGCAGCTGATGCTGATGTTTTGGCAGATTTCATTATCAGCCTGGCAGGCTGCCAGCGTGTCCCCGACGAATTCAAAGCCGAAAAGGGAAAACAACATTTCTAATGGGTTCCAGCTCAGCAAATGCTGAGCTGCATTTCACAGAGCAAAGACAAGACGATCCGGCAGCCTGAGGGAATTCCCTCTCCTGATATCCGTGGCTTGCTGCAGAAAGCAGGAGCCAAAGCACTTCCCCAGGAGAAGGGCTCAGTAATCTTTGGTAATGGCAAGGGTTGGCTGGCTAATGGAGAGGGCTCCGTCGCCTCTCCAGCATCAGTTAATGCGTCTAATCCCTCAACACGGTCTGCTGTACGGTGCAGTAAGTTGCAATGCGTCCTAATTTCCTCTGTTAAAACAGGAATTCCTTTTATCAGTTCTCCAGCCAGTCTTCAGCACATGGTGGGAGTGCAAACAGAAGCTTTCTCTTTGCCTTCCCAACCCCATTTATGATTACTCGAAGCAGGAAATCTGTCCAGGTTTCTAATCGTATTTAAACAAACCTGATGAAGTGAGCTATCTCTTAATCCATTTAATATGAGACACACGGCTGTTGTATAGAGCCTGCTGTTAAGTTGCTATATTTAACTCTCATCTACAAACGGGAGCGGGGCCGGGAAGCACCCATGAGCTGCGCGATGGCACCTGTTTCTCTGTGACCTGCAAGGAAACACAAAGTCCTTGCTGAAAAAGTGAGCAGATGAGACAGAGGCTGGAGGAGCAATAAGGAGCAGTGGGGATCCAAATTGCCTAGCATGTGGGCGCAGTCGAGCTGTGTGCATCTTAGCATCGCTAAATGTCAGGCTGTGTGTCTGGGAAGAGATGATGCTGGCTGCACGGAGACGGGAGGGGACTGCAGTCAGGAAATTGATGTCTGAAAGCATCCTGAGGACTGTTGGTCATCACAGGAGGAGCGTGGAGCTGTGAGTGACATGTGGGGGCTTTAGTAGTTGCTTTTGGCAGAAGCCGGAGGTGTTTACTCCTGCCCCCTGCTCTGAGCAGCGCTGCGACTGGATGTCATTCCTGTACAGCTGCTCACCCACAGCAGTGCATGACAAGCGAACGACAAACTGGAGACAGTGCAGACAACAACGACAAGCAGAAGTCAAGGGCTGGAAAATCTGCCTTATTGTGTGAGAGCAAAGGAGCTCGAATTGCTGGGCATGGCTAAGGAGTAACCCGGTGGAAGCCTTCACCTTCCCATGCCAGGGAAATGTGACCTGTAGCCCAGCAAAGGCAAAGCACTGAGGGGCATCAGTTCTAGTAAAGGTTTATGTGCACAGAGCACAGGTGCTTGGGTTTGCCTTATTTCCCTTCCCCTCTTGAACATCCTTGAGATGCCCAGCATTGAGGGCAACCTAGGCAGTGACCTTGTCAATTCTAACAGGAGCAGTCAGTCCCTATCTTGTTTTGGGGGAGTTCGGGGTCAAGTTTGCTGGACAAATATTTGTGTCATCTGCTGGATCAGGGATACCTAGAGCTCTGCAGCATATGGGAAGCCTAGTCTGGGCAGGGTGTGTGCTTGTGTCGTTCTCTGTGCTTCCCTGACCTTTTCCCACTGAGCCCAAAGTCCCTTGTAACTGGGGAGGGTTGGTTGGGGTGGGTCTTTGGTACCCACGCAGGGTTTTGCTGTCTGGAGAGACTACACCCAGATGCCCATCCGGAAGGTCTCTGGTTGCTGGTAAATAACTCCCGTTCTGGCCTTCCGCAAGGGTTGCGGGGAAGGCTGTGTGCCAGGTGGAAGGTGGGTGGGATACCTGGAGGGATCCCTTGGCAATTAAAAACGCGTGGACAGTTCCCTGGACCCAACTTGTGCTGCTTGCTCTTTTTCCAGTCCAGAGGCCACATCAAGAGAGAATTTGGAGTGGGGCTCCATCAGCTGACACTTAATGCAGTAATAATACTACATTCATTTAGCCCATGGCACATCAGACCTTACGTTGTTTGTCGTGTCCCTGGGCATTCAGCAGCTGCTGTTACCGAGCTGTCCAGTGACAGGTAGGGCTTCTTCCAGCGTGGTTACAGATCGTAGCGAGTTCGGTGATACACAGGAGTAGGTCATCCGATCCCTGTGGCATGCATGAACTTCCATTTATCAACACCACGTTTCCCTTGCAGTGAAACCGGTTTCTGTTAGCAGTGAAATCCCTCTGCAGCTCCTCACAGCCTCTCTCATCGACTAACCCAGATAATCCTCTGCTATCTGCCACATCTCAGTAGACCTATTAAACACACAAAAGTTCTGGTGTCCTTGTGCATAACCAGAGTGGGTTGTATGATTTCATATCCCCCAGTGAAGGATGCTGTCAAAGTTTTATTGGAAGTCCAAATAAATAAACCATTCTTACTCATCCATTTCTCCTCAGTGGTAGGAGAGGGCTTTTCCATTTTAGCAGAGAACAGCAGTGCTGTGCAGCTGATGGCACTGGGGACCGGGTGATGGGTTGTAGGATGTCGGAAGCCTTGTGTAATTGGCTTGGGTCTGCTTCAGCGGTACAGGAGGGTGAGGACAGGTAGGACATGTTTCAGGGGTTCACAGTGACTTCCTTACAGGCTGAGGAAACCAAACTGTCAGCCCCGCTGTGCATCCAAGCTTTCTTTTGCCCGTATCCCTTTAGGATACACACACGACTGCCGAGCTTTGGCAGGCTCTGTCCCCTTCTCCACTCAGTCCTCGGAAGGCCAGCAGGGCGGTCGCACAACGTGAGCCTTGCTGCTGACACTTCTTGTTGGTCGTGTGTCGGCACTCGCCTCCCGCCCCTGCCGCCCTCCCCACTTCTCGCCGCAAACAACTCTACCTCTCCTGCATGCCTAATGCAAGCATTGCAGGCGGATGATTCAGCACCTGGAGAACTGCAGACGCCTGAGATATTATTTTGAGCATCTTGGAGCGGCTCTGGGGAGCAACAAGGGAACGAGGGTTCCTGCACTCCCCCATTTGGCAGTCGTGTCCCTGCATGGCAGGCAGGTGCAGGATGCGGCCTTGGGGCAGCCTGGTGTGCTCCCGACTGCCGCCTTCCTGCCCTGAGGCTTCTTGGCTGCTTTCCCCTACCACGGCTCTGCAGCTCTGGGCAGAGACGTGAGCTCACCTTGCCAAAGTGATCCAGCACGGTTTCCTTTTCTATGCCCTCAGCCATTTCCTATGGATCTGCTCACACTGGGCGCTCACGGGGAGAGGGCAGCGGAGCCCGGTGAGGAGCAGCAGGCCGGGCTCCTATCAGGCCACGGTCACTTCCCCTGAGGCAGGTCACTCAGACCTGAAGGTTGGAGGGACTGATTGGCGTTGGTTTAAATGTGAAAGCAGCCCGTCTCCTGGATGGGAAGCAGGAAGGAACTGTAAGCAGCTGGGATCAATGGTTGCGGGTCAGGGAGCTGAACACCCAGTTGGGGATGGGCTTCAGCAGGGGCTGTAGGACCCGAGCCCTGGGAGACATTGGCCGGGCCCTTAGGACTCAGACGTTGTCCTCTGCAGTGTTCTGTGACCTCCAGGAGCCTCCAGGCCTCCCCCAGAGCCCCTCTGTGGGGTTGGCCCTTTGTGCAGCCAGCATGGCCAGTCCAGGGGCGTCTGTGTGGGCCTGTGGATGCCAGGAGTTGAAGAGCCCTTTTTTCCCCCTGCCTCAGGAGGTTCCCTCAGCGATGATCTCTCCCAGCATGTCCAAGTGCCTGAATTTGTTTGGTTTCACTCCCCACCACTGCCTTTCTGCTTCCTCTCTTCTCATACTGCAGACAAGGTGTCCGCAAGGTGGGCAGCACGATGGAAGAAGAGGATTATGACAAACTATTACCGGGGAGCGCTTTCTCCCTGCCTTTTTTTTTTTTTATAAGCTCAAATAATGCAGAACACATCCACAGAGATTTTGTCTCAGCTTTCCCCCAAAACCTTTAGTCTATGATGAAGCCCAAGACATCTCCAGCACAAAGAATTTCATCTTTTTTTTTTTTTTTAAAGTTGTGAACGCCTGAAAAGGGAGGTTTAGGAGAGAACAACCTTTAGTGTCACTTATAATCTCACTGCACGAGTCTCTAATATCCCTTGCTCAAATGAATACATACATCCAGCGTTTTCCCGAGCGTCCTTCAAGAAAATCAATGAGGAAACAGGATTTGCCATGCTGGTCTAGCTCGCCTAGGGTCTTCTCTTCAGAAGCAACTAGTCTCGTGCTCCAAAGGTGATAATCCTGTGCCAGGCACGCAAACATTTCTTGCAACAGCCTGATGGGGAAAGAATTCTGCTCAGGGCACTGCACCCCCTCAGCATTTAAGTGAATGTTTCCCTGCCTTTGCCTTCACCTCATCCAGGTGACCTGGTCTCCTGTTTACTTCAGGAGAGGGCCCACAATTTCCCCAGTCTTCCTTTCATCGCTGACGCTCCTATAGGAGCCTTTCTGTTTGACCTTGATGTCTGTGGCCAAATTTAATTCTAAAAGGGCTTTGGCTTTCCTGACCTGCTCTCTGTCTGCTTGGGCAATGTCTCTGTATTCCTCCCAGACTACATGTCCTTGCTTCCACCGTCTGTAGGCCTCCTTTTTCTGTCTGAGTTTGTCCAGGAGCATTTTGTCCTTCCATGCGAGCCTCCTGGCATTCTTGTCTGACTTTCTCTTCCTCCTCCAACAGATGTCGGGGTGCTTGAAGTCCCCCATGAGGACCAGGCCTTGTGAAGGTGAGGCTGCTTCTATCTGTCTATAGAGGGCCTCATCTGCTTGGGCTTACTGACCGGGGGGCCTGCAGCACACCTGGACTATGACGTCCCCTGTCCCTGCTCTCGCTGTAACCCTGACCAAGCATAAAACTCTCAGCTCCTCGCCCATCCCCAGGCAGAGCTCCATGCACCCCAGGGGCTCGCTGGCACAGAGGGTGACGCCTGCTCCTTGTGTCCCCTGCCTGCCCTTCCTAACGAGCCTGTTTTCTCCCATCCCAGCACCCCAGTCACGGGAGCCACCCCAGCGTGTCCCCATGAGGACATACATCTCCAATCCATGTAGCATCAGCATCTCTCTCTTTTTGTCCAGCCTCCATGCTGTTTGCCAGCCTGCTGCTGTCCTTGCAGGGCTCTCCTTTCTTCAAGGAAGCTGCTTCTACTCCATAAAGCTTGATGCCTGGCCCCCTTTCCCCCGGCAGGGCCAACCACCCTTCCCTCGGTGTTGTCGCTGCGGCTCCAAGCCACATGCTCCATCTGTGTCGGAGACACGGTGCCTATTGCTGCCTGCGGGCGCGTCCCAGCACACACAAGGTTGTTTTAACTTTACCCTTCTGCCTTCTGTTCACCATCTTCCAGATCTGCCCTTTCCGATTTGCTCCACGCTGCTGCCTCCAGGGTCTCTCCAGCTCCAATCTGGCCTCATACACAGGCCGTTCCCGCTCCGAGGTAGCTCCAGTCTGTCCTTACTGGGGCTGGGGAAAGCTGTCACGGTGGCAGTGGTATTCATCTGGATAAGCTGGGCGTTCACTGGAGCCCCCTCGCCAGTCCGATCTGTAATGGGCTCAGGTCACCGTCATTTCTACCCAGGAACCATGCGCTGGGGCAGCTTGAATGTATTTCCTTTAGCAGTCACCCTGCTGAAAGAGCAGATCCCACACGGGGTGCAGACTCGCTGCCCAGCACAAATCAGGGCCGCAAAGCCCAGCCCCTCACGCCCTGGCACCACCGTGGTGCTCCCGGCTGCACCTCGGGTGAGCGAATCCTGTCCGTTTGCAAGATTTCCTCTCCCACCGGGCCCACGGAGCCACGCTGATTCTTTAACGACAGCTGAGATTTGTGAGTATTGACTTCATTATTCAGTAATTAAAATATTCCAGCTTCATTGCGACACAGGAGTGCATTAATCATTTATAGTATTGCGTTTTTGATTCGACACCTTAGCAAACTTTAAAAGCAGCTGGTGCCATGTATTCTGCTGAAATCTGGAAATTAAATCTCAAAATGTACTAGTTCGTTGTCTTGAAAGATAGGAAAATGAGCTAGATTCACCATGAAAAGAGAAAAAAAAAAAAAAAAGGAAGAAAAAGAATGAAAGTCTTCTAAAAGTGACTGTAACCCCGCCTGGCTCATGGATGCACCCGCTGCCCGAGGCGGCGGCTCTGGGCCTGGAGGGGACGGCATCCGTCTCCACACATGACAGGGGGCTGGGGCTTGGCACGGCCGCTCTGACCCTCTGTCATTCTTGATGCAGCTTTGCGGAGTTTTAGCTCTGGTAATGAGATGGGTCCTTCGTCCTCGCTCAGAGGAGGGGCTCCTCGAGGGCCATATCTGGGCTGTGGGAGCTCCTTCCCCAGCCCCTCTCCCCCTTCGCCACGCCACCCCGTGCAACGTGCCGGCTCCCCTGAGCATCCCCTGAGCATCCCATCCCAAACCTTTCTCCCTGGGGGCAGGAGGGCAGGAATGAGGTGGGCCGGGCAGGTTTGCCAGCCCCAGCAGCCCGGTGGGTGCTCGCTTGCCAGGCTGGGGGCGTCGCTGTCACTGCAGGGAGTTCGGCAGCACCGAGTGTCCGTCCCCCTCCTCTGCCTCATCCTCTGTTATTGGCAAATGCTCTGAGGGCCTGTTTGTGCGAATCTCTTGTACACAGTGGGGTTCCCCATCGATCGCTTTATTCCTTCCATCAGCTCTTAGGAGACCCCTGAGGCTGTGTCTTTCCCTCTTGTCTGCGTCCTGAGATGAGCAGAAAGGACGGGGGCTGGGGCTGGGGCATGACTCGCTCTTGGCGTGTGCTGTGCAGGGTGTTTCGGAGGTAGGAAGGAGAGGGGAAGCTTCCTTTCGGACATGCTTCCTGCAGGACCTTTCCTCGAGCTGGCAGCCACGGCAACCTCAGCCCCTGATCCCCCTCCGGGTGGGGTGTCCCTGTCCCCATCCCTGTCCCCGACCCCTTTCGTCCCCGCTCCGCAGCCAGCGCCACCCCCTCTGCTCCCTTCACAGCCCAATTAGCTGTTTGCTTAAAGTACTGCTAACCTCACTTGATAAGTTTACCTAATTGCTTCACTTAAGTTAATTACTTCTTGGCTGAACAAGAAAGCAACATAATTGATGTCAAGGCGTATTTGTCACTTTGATTAATGCCCTGGGAGCAGGGAACTTGGCCCTGGCCCTGCACCCTTCTGTCCCGGCCGAGGCTCTGGCCGAGGCTGGCAGCACTCTGCAGGAGAGCAGAGGTGGGTGCAGCGTGCTGGTGATGCTCCCTCCTCTGCAGGGCCCTGGGAGCTTCCAGACTCTGTCGGTAAATCCCTTTACACGGTCCTGCCTTGGAAGCTGGGAGGCAGCCCCGTGCATCCGTAATGAGAGCGGCTGCCCGCGGTGTTGGGTGCCGCGCACGTTTTGTGTTCACCTGGCAGTGGGGAAAGAGGCGATGCTCGTGGCTCCGGGCTGCCCTGGGTAGACAGCAGGCTGGCCTCAAGGCGACAACCCCTGGCCAGACCCCGACCAAGCCCTGTGCAGTACTAAATTCAGCCTCTGCTCTGGCTGCTTGCAAGCTGCCACCGGGGTCAGGATGTGGCCCTAGGTGATGTCTTTGAGTCCTGGCTGTCCGTGGGGAGTTAGGTTAGGCAGCGGGATGCTGGGCTGAGATCTCTCCTGCTAAATGAGGCTGGGGGCAATTGTCAGGGAGTTTGCACCCTCTTCTTTCTTTCAGAGGGTTTATTTTATTTTTCTTTCCCTTTGCATCTGAAAGGAAATGGACTGAAGGATTTGAGGCAGTAGGTTAGCTCATAAAAAGCTTTCCTCGGGAGCGGCTGCTTGCCGGACTTGGGGTGAATGCCCCAGAGAAACGCCTCCCGCTCCAGCGAAATCTTCCTCCTGTGACCTGCACCGAGAGGTGAACTTTTGTGGGAAAGAAAGATAATCCCCTTTGCTCACCGGGACTGAAGGCTCTGTGATAAAAGCTTTATTCAAGATCAAAGACATATTCTTTTTCCTTTTCTTTTTTTTTTTTTTTTCCTTTTTTTTTTTAAACTACTACCTTAAACAAAAAGTTTGGTTTACGCTGGATTGGAGCAGTGAGCGGTGACAGCTCCAGAGCTCCTCTCCTCGGCCACGCTGGTGCAGGGAGGCGAGGCGCCGCGACCATTATCCCTGCACAAAGAGGGTTCAGTGGCTCAGCTCCGCTTCCCGGCGCACGAAACCGCTCAGGATTCAGGTTCCCTTTCAGGCTGGGGATTATCCGGGCAGCTGGAGGAGCCTGGGGACCGATTCACATTTGATCTTACTCAGCAGTTTCAGCTGCGTGAGCGTCAGGCTCCGCTCAAAGGTCTGAGCCCAAGGTGGGGTGACACGAGGGCTGGGGGTGCTGTGCCCATTTCTGCTTCCAAGGCCGTAAGATGGCTACAGACTGCAGGGTTGTGTCTTCATAACCACAACCCCAGCACTGGGGCCCTTTTTGTTGCTTTCTATCCTGCCCCTTCCAGGTGCTGACCCTTTTCTGCAGGTCTGGAGCCTAATAAAAGGCAAGCCTCAGCGACGCTCCTGAGGGCATCCTCTATCAACACTTGCAGATGCAGGACATCCCACGTTGGGGGGAACACTGAATTCTGAAGAAACCTAGAGGTGTGGCTGTTCCAGATCTTGGGGTACCCCACACCATGGGACACCCAGTCTGTGGGACTCTCCCTGCGATGTGACATCCCCGTCACATCTACCCTGTCTCTGGACACCCTTTAGGTGACGTTGCAGGATGCCACATCCTGCAGGACAGAGGGGCAGCTGCACGGTGAGAAGCTCAATCGGCAGCCCCACGCATTTCAAATGGTGAAACAAATCCCACGGGATCCTGCTTCCACCCTCAGCGCTTATTTTCACATCACAGCCCCGTCCTCCTGTCTGCAATACGGCCGAGGCTCTCTCGCTCACTTCCACAGCTACATCCTCTCCGTGTTTAGTCCGCTGTAAGATTAGGTACCATAGGTCGAATTGTGTGCTCGGGATAACTCCTCTGAAGCTAATGGACTTATTATGGTCCCTCAATTCAGAGCTAAGCTCAGCAAACCTGGTCTGAGTTCCCCTAGCAGCGGAAAAATCTCTCTCCAGGAATAAAATTCACTCTGTCTCCTGCCGTGCATTTTGCAGGGAGATAACCCTCACCCTTCTGTGAGCCTGGCCCGGCTCTGCAGCACCCACGCTTGGAGCCAAGCTGTGGGTGCCACCTGCATGTGGCGAGGAGCTTCAGCTGGCCTTTGTCAGCCTGTTGTGGTGAAAATCCATCAGTGCCACCCTGGGCACTGGAAAAGACCAACTCACCTTGCACCATTAGAGAAATAAAATAATTTACATGATCTTTCAAATTGCATCTCCAGCTGTTGAGCTGCAGCTCTGGAAATGTCACTGGATTTTATCATGTGGTGGTACACACAGAAGCACACGTGTGTGCCCAGGGATCCCCTCACATCTGAGCATCACACCAAGGACTCGCTGGTGGCTTCTTGGGGATCACGGTCCCTTTGCTGTGCGTCTGACCAGGCTGTATTTTTTTCCCCTTTCCTTTTGGTAAGTTCTGAGTGCTCCTGCTGGATAGACTCCAGCCACCTGCAGAGCCAGGTGCTTTTTCAACACCTCCTTCCAAGCAGCTGCCTGGTGATGGAGACGTGACTTCCCTGGGCTGGGGCAGGCACAGGGGTTGTCCTCATGCCACATCCGTCGCACATCGGCCTGCTGAGGCTGTGAAAACTGTGACGGGCCAGGAGAAACAAGCAGGGACAGGGACACTACACCCCTGGTGCTGGGACGTGGGTTGACCATCATCCCTCCAGCTGGCTCAGGAACAACTGTCTCACCAAATCAGCGTTAGGCTGGGAGAGGATAATTCCTGGCAGGACCGAGGAGCCGGGAAGAATGGACAAGCAGCTGTATGTCTGATAGGACGTCACTGCCAGCGCTCCGCTTGCCTTTTGCTCCTGCTACATGATTTTCCCCTGCACCTACAAGCAGATGCCAGCTTGGATGTGGCACCATGGAGACCACTACTGAGGTTGAAATGAGAGGAGGAAGGCCAGGGGACCCCAGGAAGAAGGGATAAGCTCGCACAGGTTTAGGAAAGAGGGGCAACTTTCCTTGTCCTGCCCATGAAAGTTGTGGCCCTATCACAGGCTGCTACCAGCAAATGTTTGAAGAGGGATGGATGGGGATTGCTCCTGATCCCTAGTGGGCACAAGTCAGCAAACCCTTCTCGAAGACTCACCTTGGTCAGAGTGGAAATCAGCACGATGTCCTTATACGTCCCGTGGCTGCCGGGGACGTGGCCACGAGCTGTACAGAGCAAGCTCCCTGAAAGCAGGCCGGGAAGAGGTGGGCAGAGGAGAAGGTTGCAGCTCTTCAGAGGGAAATTGTCCTTTTCTTTAGAGTCAAAACGCCACCATAGAAAGGGTCACTCTGGACACAGGGGACCTGGCGGCGTAGCAGCTGATGGAAGTGCGCTCTCACAGGGTAATCCAAGAGCTCTAATGATCTGCCTTTGATCTCCTATTCAACAGGGAGATTTATTACAGCTTTCATTTCAAGTCAGAACTGATGAATTTCAGTGGACCTGTCGAGTGGCTACAATCTGGAGGCATTTATCTTTCAGGAGGAAGCGACAGCCTCCTCTCTTTGTCTCTTGGAAATGATAGGGGGGCGACGTGGTACCGGGAGATACCTGCTGCGTGGCATCAAGGTCTGTCTGGCTCAGGGCAGGCTCCCTGCTCGAGCCCTGGCACAGCAGCTGCTGCTCCGGCCTTTCTGCTCCGGTACAGTGTTAATTACTTATTACACGTTGCTCTCAGGCTTCCCAGCTTTCACGGACATCCTGCAGGGGCTGGGGTCCCACGTCGGGCAGCCTGTGGCATAGGGCTCCCTGGGTGCCTCCCCTGGGGCTGGAGGAAACCTGCGCTTCTCTAGCACAGGGTGGCCTGAGGATCTGGTGTCCAAAAGCGTGTCCTCTCCTGGCTGGGGTTGTGCAGGGTCTTCCATTGCCTTTAAGCTCTTTTCCACCAGAATCAACCCATTTTATCCTCCAGCTGCTTGAGGGTGCTGGGGAGAGCACGTTTTAGGTTTTTCCATGTAGATGTGTTTCCGCTGTCCTGTCTAACAGTGTTTTCTCTTAATGTCTCTCTGCCAAAGATTTGCAGCAGCAGGGCCCTCACATGAGCTCTGGAGCGGCTTGGGCCCCTCTGCAACACATGCAGAAGGTGCTTTGTTCCCAGACTGGGGATCTTTGCTAAATAGCAACAATTTTATCATTGCTAAGAGCCACAAAAGAGCTCTCAGGTGTTATTTGAGGCTGTTCCTCAGGTAGGACCCGCTCCGGGCACCTCTTTGTGCTGTCCCTGCTGCTCCCTGCCTGCACCAGGTGGCAGCTATGGCAGGAGCGTGTTTTCTGCTGCATATTGGTGTGGTTGGAGGTTTGGCTTGAAACGAGACCTGCGTGCTATTGTTCAGCACCTCTGACTATTTCTCCCAGCATCCAGAGCTGGTCCCATTGCTTCATTTGGCCTCTACCTCGTCCCCATCTCTTGCACTGAGGAACCAGCTTTCACTTGGCCGGTGGCCGCACCTTCCCCTAGCACAGAGGAGTCACTGCTCTTGTCCTTGGAGCACTGCACGGGCGATGACAGCAGCCCTCCAAGCTCCCATCGCTGTCACGACTCCGGCAGGTCTCAGCACCCCTGCGGTCCTGCAGGGCTCTGCCTCCCCCCGCGGGCTCTGCGCTGGCAGCAGCTCCTCCGCAGGGCCCGGCGCTCTCCCTCCTCTGTCAGCAGACAACAAAGAGGCTCTGACGTGCTTCTGCTCCTGAGCAGGGATGGGGTCTCCTGGGACTGGTTTGGCTGCTTTCCCTGGCTTGTCTTGACTTCACCGGTGGTTATCTGAGCACGCTGCAAGCCCCGTGAGCCCCACGGCAGGCCCTCGGTGCTTTACTCCAGCGGGACCTCCGGCAGCAAAGTGAAATCTTTCCTCTCCTTTGCTCCAAGGATCCTGCCCACAGTAGCAGCAGGATTCCTGGGGTTTGGGGGGAGAAGAGCTGGGTGCCAAGCACTGGTGCAGCCAAGGGCAAGAGAGATGTGGGGTCCACGCAGGCAAGGAGCAAGAGCTTTGGAGACGTGGCACCTTTCCAAAGGACCTTTTGTGGGGAACCAGCGTGCAGGCGGACTGCTGGAGCTATCCGGAGTCATTGTGCAGTGGGACAGACAGGGTCCATCCTGGGAGCAATGCCTGGCTGGTTGCATTTCTGGGGCCGTGGTGGCTGTGGCTGTGGTTTAACCACTCCGTCCTGCCTGCTACCTGCTGCTCATCTGATGGTGGAACTGCACGCAGCATGGATGCTGGTGGCATCGTGCCGTGAGCCCTCTGCCCAGCGGTCTGTCCCGCTGTGCCATGTCATGCCCAGGGGGGCCTCAGGGTCAGAGGGGCCCTGTGAAAGCCCTGCTGTCCTCCGGCACACCCGCGAGCCGCACAGATGTGGGTACGGAGCTGCACATTCAGGCTGCGTGACCTGCTCTCCGTGCCTTGTCCCCATCCATCTCCGGGCTGCCCTGCTGCGGCCGTGCAGCATGGCAGCGATTTGTACGTGTGGGTGGCGGTGGCAGGGGAACAGCCACCCGTTGTCAGCCTGTCCCCTAATCCATCCTGCAGACAAGCGGCTGCCTGCCTGCCTGGCAGATAGCACCGGGAGGGCTGCTGCTCCCTGCCAGGGACCGCTGAAGAGCAGTCCCCGTATTGATTGGCCCTGTCACCGCTTGAGGGATGTGTTCTTGTGACGAGATTCCAGCATCAGCAGTCTGCACACACGTCGGCTGCACCGAAGGCCACCGAGGCCTCCTTCCTTGGCAGGTACAGCAGGGACAGGGCCTGGGGCCACCTGCAGCGACACCTCCTGCCCCAGGGAGCCAGGGCACGAGGGTGGCTGAGGGTTATGGACGTGCAGCGTGGGGGGAAGACCAAGACGATCTTGTGTCCGGGAATTCGGGTGACGAGGAGACGCTTGGTGCATGTCTGTGCTCACGACAGGAGTGCAGCTCACCATGGACGATAGAAATGTGGAGCCTTCCAGCTCGTGCTCTGTGCCTGCCAGATTTGATGGGCCTCGATGTCTTCAGTGGCATAAAGGCTGCAGGAGCATGAGTGGGGCTACAGTGGTTTTTTTCATTGAGAATGCTGATTTGCTATTCTCCAAGCTGTTAGTATGAAATGGCTGGCTCGGACCAAAATACCTCTTTGGAAAGAGCTCAGCATTTCTAAAGTGACCTCTTTGGATGTTGTCAGAAGTCAAAAGCTCAGAATCTCCCCATTTAGAGCTGGGCTGTGCTCTGAGAGGTGAGTGTTGGCTCCTCTTCTCCTGGTTGGAGTTTAAAAACTTTTTCACAGTTCTTCATGTGCTCGTGGGGACTGGGAAGTGTTCACTGGGGCCACGCTGCTTACTTGTTACAGCTTTATTGTTCGCTTGACTTCTGGACTGCTTTATCTTTTTATGGGGTCAGTGCTTTTTGAAGGACACCTTGCACCCTCACTAATGTGATTGCCTGGCCAGGCAAAGACAGGGTTATGAGCCGCACGTGGTTACAAGCCACATTTGTGGCTCACCTGGGGAAGACGGTCCTACAGGTGGCAGGAGCAGGAGCTGGAGGGAATGGATGGCTTCATTCTGCCAGCACAAGGGAAAAGGACTCGGCTGAGGGTAGCAGATTTGGGCAGTGTGGGGCAAACTGTGGGTGGGGAGGTCCTGTGGTCACTGGTGGAAATATCTGACTGGTAATTCTGTTATTTGGATGGTTGTATCTGCTTCTGGAAGAAAAACAGCTACCCAATACCCGTGACAAGTTGTGATGCGCTGCATCAGCCTTTATATGCTACACCAGGCTCTGCAGCCACCTTTCCAAACTCTGCTCGCTCCTGTTAATGGGTTGTTTGTTTATCTCCGGAATGGGCAAATAAGATCCAGGTAGGTTTTTCACCTGCCCCCTCATTAACATAATGCTGAGCAGGAGAGCAGGTCTGAGTGGTGCTGTCAGGCTTCATTACAGGAATCCAGCCCAAAGAGACATGCGGCTGTGGGAGCTTGCTGCAAGGCCATCCGTCAAGCCAGACCCAACCGTCCCCATGCAGACCAAATGTCAGAGCCCCAGCAGAGAGAGGTGATGATTCCCCCTGCCCAGCACAGGCTGAACTGCACTCCCATTAATCCTTCTGGAGAACATAGCTCCTTTCTTGGGTAGCATTAAAGTGATCTTGGTTTTCTAGTTACACGTCTGTGTTCATGGTGCAGTCACCCCATTTCTGCCTTGCAGGCTGCCCAACGGGACCTGGGTTACTCACCACCGGACACCAGGGCTGATGCCAAGCACTAATGGACGATAAAGCTTTTCATGAATACTATGAAAACAAAGGTCAATTGTTGGCCTCTGTAACAAATAGTGCCTGAGCAAGATGCTGAAGGGATGCCCTTTCTTCCTTCGTGTCCCTCCTGCAAAACTCTGCCCTCTCCTGGGGAACAGCCCGTGGCAGAGGAAAAAGTATTTCAAGGTCTTATTTTCCTTCATTTTGAGCTTATCAGCAGGTTCGTTTCTTAGTGAAAACAAGCAGGTTTAAACAGAGACGTCTCAAGATCAGTTTCCGAGGAGTGCCTCATGCGGGACATCGTGTCCATCGTGCTGGCCCCTGGGCTGATGCCGTGTCCATGCCTGGCACGTGCATTCCCCTTTCCCTCTTCAAGTCCACTTCGTAACCCCGTGTGATGCCAGGGACACAATGGCCATCCTCCTCACGGGCTTGCCGAGTCACTGAGAAAATGTCCTGAAAAGGGGGTCCCACGGCGTGCAAGGCTCTCTGGGCTCGGTGAGGGGGGATGTGTGGGGAGCTGGCACCCAGGCTGGCAGGAGGCTCAGTCCCTGCCTGCACGGGCAGAGCTAGAAAAACCTCCCCAGGCTGGGGCGTGCAATGCAAAGTCTCAGTCTGAGCCCCTGCTTGGTGCACGGCTGCCTCTAACGTCGTTAAAGCAGAACACGGTGACACTTTAAGCCCTTTCTCCCTAACGGGAAGCGGCATGCAGAGTGAAAGGTTAATGAAGGTAGCCGTGCCTCGCCGAATCTGAGCTCTCCCCATCCCCAGGCACCTTCTCTTGCTCGCCTATTAGTGTCCGCGCTGGATGGCTGGGCCTGGCTGGGTTTGCCAGCACAGGAGGCGGTGGTGCAGGGCTGGACAGGAGGAGGCACCAGCTGCTCCTCTCCTTGCACGCGGCGGATGAAAGGAGCGATCCTCCACACGTCTGGTTGGGAAGGCCCCTCGCACTGCTGCGCTCCTCCTGTTGCAGCAGGCGCCTTGGGAGCTGAGGATCACAACAGCAGGAATAAAGAGCGCGACTGCTGTTGTCATTCATGCTCGGTGGCAAGCGACGGAGATGTTTGCCCCCGTCGGGGCAGGATGCTGCCGCTGCTGTCCCAGGTAAGGTGAGCTGCTGTGACCCCAGGCTGGTGAAGTGAAAAGCAGAGCCATTGGAGCCTGCAGCGTCCCAGCCACTCACCTCAGAGAGAGAAGATGATTAACAACCCAGAGCTGCAAGAAATTTGTTTCTGGCATGGCTGGCTAACTGCCCTACTGCTCTCTTGTTGAGGCTGCTGCCAGCCAAAGCTATAGGGTTTCTGGGGGAGTGCAAGGGGATGAGGTGAAATGCTGAAAATCGTGATCAAGAGAGGGCAGGCTGGATTTGAATCTCCAGCTTGGGCAGCACGTTGCCCAAGGTGACCAGGCTGGGACACCACCAGCTGCAGGCTGGCTGGCCAGATGCTCGCCAAAAGCAACCGCAGTGGACTTGCCCAGTGAGCCCTAAGCACAGCCTCTCCTTCCAGGTCAGCCTGCTGACCTTGGCAAACTGTTGTTCCTGCTTCAGGCCCTCATCCTGCCCATTGGATTTTGAGTTCCACAGCAGAAACGCGTACTCATAACCCTCACACTGGCTTCCCTGCTTGCTGCACTTGCCTGCTCCTCTGGCCTAGAGAATCAGGGCCGTGGGCTGCACGCAGCCCAGTCTGCATGATCCCCATAAGGTCCCCACACGCCCCATCCGGACACTTTGGTGCTGGACACAAGGCCGGGAAAGGCAGCCAAATACCAAGACGGTGGAGAAGAAACTCCTCACTACTCACCTTGAAGTATTATCTTTTGGATCTGTACCTCCTTGTACTCCTCCATCCAAAATCTAGGGCGAATCTCCAGTAAGCAGCTAACGATTTGCAGGAGACATTCAGCCCCGTCCTGTAGCGACCTTTCTAACAAAACCTTCAGCTAAAGCCTCAGTTCAAGCACCAAGTGTGCTCACAATGGCAGAGCTAATCTCTCCGTCTGTGCTGGTACAATTTGCGTTATCCCAGGGAAATGTCACAGGTTACATGCTCTGGGGCAAGTTCTGCTCCATGTTCTCCTGCGGTTCAAGGGGGAATTGGCCGCGCTTCCTGCCTCTGACCTGCCCTGATCCTCGCTCAGAGCCGTGTGAAATCTGCAGCCAACAGCACAGTGCTCTTGGCTCAAAGACATGATGTGTAAAGACACAGGAGTGTAACTAGTGCCACTCAAAATCCCATCACATCAGCTCGGTAATGAAAGTAACAGCTCTATCCAAAAGCAGCTGACATCTCAAGGTTTTGGGCTGATGTGGAAACCTCTGCTTAGAGATTCAGGGCAGGCAGAGGAAGCTGGATGCCCTGGGCTGGCAGGGCTGGGGAAAGAGCCAGCAGTGGCTGCCTGGGTGCCTCCTGGGTAGGCAGCAATACCGTGCTCAGCCCCTCGGGAGAGGGAAGGATGGTGTGAGGCAAAGCCTGGGAGAGAGCAGAGTGTTGGTACTCATCCAAAGGAGCAGCATTTCTGGGCAAATACCTGGGTTGGGCTGAGCTGGAGCTAGATGTCAACCCAGTTTTGTCCGTGCTGAGGAACAGTCACTGACGGGAGATGCTCCGACTGGTCTTGGGGCCACCAGCCACCACTCATGGATGGCCTCGTGGGCTTTGAATCCCCGTGAGCTCTTGTTGCATTCATCTCTGGCAGGCACCCGCTTTGGAGACACAGGGCATGCAGGGTTTGGGTTGGGGGAGTCACTACCAGGGGGTTAGGAGGGTTACTAGGGTTACTAACCCTAACCCTAACCCTAGTTAGCAGTGAGCAGGAGGAGTCACTACCCTCTTTTTCAGATCGGTGCCAAGCATTAAAGCAGAGGAGCTCTGCCTCGGGCTCCGCTGGCTCTGCTGCAGCTTTCCAGGGCTGGGCTCCGTGCCCAGGTATCCTCAGGACCCCTCCCAGGTGCTCTGCTACCCCTGGGCAGCAGGACACTGCCTCCTGTCTGTCGGGGGGGGGGCTCGAGGAAAGCACAGCATGGAAAAAGGCAGCCTTCAGGAGACCAGAAGGGAGTTTTCGCGACATGGATCCTGGCTTTGAACCCCCCTTGGGTGCCTGTGCTCTCGCCACAAGTGCTGAACAACGCACTGACTTCAGGAGCCACCCGTTCCCAGACTGGGGCGGGAGAGGGCCCCTCTCTCCTTGCTAACGAGGCAGCTCTGCTAACGAGGCAGCCCCTCGTTAGCATGGGCTCGGGATGCTGTGGCCGGCAGGTTGGCTCTGCGGGCAGGAGCACGGGGACAGCACTGACCTGCCTTTGCTGTCTCCTCTCTGAGTGCCAGCCCGTCCCCCTTAATGGGGAGCTTTGAAATGACTCTTTCATTTATCCTAATGCAATAAGAGCCCGGTTTGAGTGTGGTTTTTGTGTCGGAGCAAACTGTCTCTGCTCCCTGGAAAGGCAGTATTATGCTGTCTCTCGCACTCCAATATGCTAATACACCAACTCCCTGCAATTTCATTTTCAACAGGGACTAATTTAAAAGAAATGACCAGCCTGCCAGTGGACTTCAAAGATATCTTTTGATGAGTTTTAGCAGCTTCAGCAAAACTCTAATTTGAATTTCAGTGGCTGCCGTGTGATTTTCTCGGTGACAGTTAAGAGAGATGATAGCACCAGCTCCATCTGTCATTGGAGCCTCTTCTCTTCCCTCTTTTCACTGATTTGTTACAGAGGGGGGGAAGTGGAGAGGGGAAAAGTTGAAAGAGAGGGTGGTGAAATTCGGGTGCCCTTGCACACGGAGGGAAAGGGGAGAGCTGAAAGGCAGGGAGAGGTGTGGAGGGGATGGGGAGCAGGCGGCTGGCCGGGCAGGGCAGGGTGCTGAGGCCAGGCAGGGTGCTGTGGCAGTGCCAGGGCAGCCCTTCCAGCACAGGCAGTGCACTGGGGGTTTTGACAGAGCAGTGTAATGGCTCAGGCAATCTGGGTTAAACTGATAATGGCACAGAGAACGCTTTCACAGGGAAATTAGCAAGCCTTTTCTGTCCAAGCTGGCTGCCCAGGCCAGGAGTCTGAGGAAGATGAGCTCTTGAAATGGGGGAAAATGACAGCTTTGGGGCTCATCTGTCAAAAACTGTCTCTGCCAAGCTCTGTGCAGCCCCTGCAAACTTATCCCCCGGGAGTTTCAATCCCCTTGGTGGTTCGATGCATTTTGTAGAGGTGCAGCAGTAGACAGGCAGTGCTGCAAACAGCGAGATGTGTCTGGCTGGTGTTCACAAGCTGCTCACCGAGACCCAGTCCTGGTGAAAGACAGGGGTCAGGGTACCACCAGGAAATGCCAGACAGCAGGGACTCGGTTCACGTTGTAGTTGGCATGAGGGGTGCTGGCCTCACCTGCCGGAGAGCCCCAGCGGCCTGTCCTCCACCCCAGCACCACATGCATTTCTCCCGACAAAGGCTGCAGAGCATCCTGGCTGGATGCACAGCCCGGCTCCCACTTGCCTCCTCTTGTCTGGAGCTGCCCCTGTTATGGTTGTCACCAGCGATTTCATGCTCCCTCTTATGTCTTCAGTTTCCCTTGTCAGAGACAGCTTCATCGCCGGCTCCCCGGTGCCGTGGGGAGTCCTCTCACGCTGAGCTGGCAGCTTTGGGGGCAGAGGCGCTGTGGCCTTTTGTTCGCAGAGACCCAGATTTACATCCTCTGTCTGATGCCTGTGGACAGAGCCATGGCCGGGTGCACGAAAGCACAGGTCCTCGGCACCCGAGCTTGCCCCCGTCTCACAGGGGAGCTCTGCCCTGGGTGACAAGAGCCGCTCGGGGCCGCCGCGGCTGCCGGGGCATTGGGCCGCATGGGAGCAGCTGTCAATCCCGCAGCAAACCCCAGGCAACCTGATCAGGACCTGCTCAGCCTGTGTAAAATCTGGGATTACAGACAGGTTTGAGTGCCCCTTGTTCCCGATTACAGCTGCTCCTTGAGCCCTGGGCTGGGAGTCCTGCTGGCAAAGCCCCGGTTTGTGTGTGCTTTCTGGTGCATTGCTGGCTGGTTCCTGGGGATGGGATGCTCCCAGTTCAGGTTTCTTCGTGCTGAGTATCCTGTTAGTGCTTCACCCAGCATCGACGCCTGGCTGGGCCCCTGCCCTGGCAGAAAAGCCCAGAGAAGGGAGGTCTGTGCTCCATGTGCTGGTGAACGTACTGCCCCTGCACCCCGGGTCTGTGCGCGCCCAAATATCTGGGAGCCCAGCACCACAGGGGTCAGTGCCAGGCGGTGCTCATGTGGGACATGCCTTGGGGCCGAAGTGGGGTGGCAGGACCTCACGAGCTGGAGGTGGTATCTCTCTGTTGGGCCTGCATGGAGGAGGTCCTGGAGATGCGTCTGAGGACCATCCTCAGCTTGGATCAGCTGCACGGATGCCCTGCCAGCTTTGTGGGGTCTCTGCATCATACAAGAAGGTGACGAGGGAAGGAATGGCATGAGCAGTGAGGAAAACCTGCAAAAAAAAAAAATGGCAAAGAGAGCAGGTAGATGAGACTCCTGGAAGGCAGCTGCAAGGCAAAGGGGGGGTTGTACCCTGAGCCTGCTGAGCCTGCAAGCTCACGGGGTCGGGGCCAAGGCTGCTGGTATTGCCAGCAGGGACAATGACACTGCCCTGTGCTTCCAAGCACGCCCCTCTTTTCAGGTTAGCAGAGTTAATCCTACTGCTAACGAACGCAGCACTTCCCCATCCCACCCCTCGGCCGTGCTCTTCGAGCAGGCTCCACGCGGCCTGGAGACCCCTGGGGGGCAGGCTGGGGGGCTGGGGGTCCCTGCTGCCCCCATTGTCTCCCGCAGCAAAGAGCTGGGGTTGGTGTCGTCTAAGCCCATCTGACAGCGTCGCCGGGGCTCTGCAGGCAGAGAGCGGTGCTCCCAGAGCCACCCGTCCCCCTGAGACCCGCCGTGAAATTGCTCCGACGTTAGGCACTTCCTAATAAAGCTGTCACAGACACCCCCATTATCTCCCGGCTCAGCCCCCTGCCCTCTGTTTAACCAGATAATCCGCTTTTTAAAGATACACTTTCCTCTGGCTCGGTGGAAGCTCAGGTCTGTCCCAGTTCCTTGTCACCGAGGCACACTGAGGAATTATCAGCACGCAGGCCTTTTTTATTTTTCTTTGTCATTGTGTGATACTGAAAAGTCTATTTTGTGGCTAATTATGCTGGCATCTGTGTGCCTCCCTTGGCGTGCATTTGAGCTTGTCCCTGCCGCAGTGGAACCGCATCTCTTTCCATTAGACATGCAGAGCTCAGACCTGAAACTTGCCCCAGCCCCGTGCACAATGCTGATGTCTGGGGGCTTCATCCATCCTTTTGTCCCCAGCCCTGGGAATTTCCCCTTTCTCTACCGGGGCGGGTTTTCTTTCCAGCAGGAAGGTCTGCCACCAGACAGGGGCTGCAGTGTGTGCCTGGGCTGGAGAAGGTTCTGGGGCCCAGACTGCAAATTTTGACTGTGGTTCCCTGCGGGGACAGTTTTGGTGTCTCCTGAAGGAGGCTGGGGGAAGGAGAGGGATCAGCATCTTGGGGGAAAGAGCCCGTTAACAACCCCACCGAGCTGCCAACTGGGGCCTCACAGCGGAGGCGCTGGCCAGCCAAGGGACATCAAACAGGGCTCCAAAGGCGGTGACAAAACGCTGACCGTCAGGAGGCACTTCTGTGCTCTGTGGGTATTGAAGCACTGGCACAGGCTGCCCAGAGAGGTTGTGGAGTCTTCTCCTTGGAGAGCTTCAAAAGCCACCTGCGTGTGGGCACCCTGCTCTGCGTGACCCTGCTGGAGCAGAGGGTGCCGGACCTCCAGGGTTTCCTTCCAAGCTCAGCTGGCCCGTGATTCTGTGATTCCTGGCATGGCTCTGCAGGGAAGAGACAGGGTGGAAACAGTTAATCCTAAAACTGTGCTAAAACTGTACAGTTTTGCTGTGAGGCAGGAAGGTGGCAGGGGAGAGGTCACCACAAACCCCACCACTTCCAGGCTCTGCTGGTGGTGCTGGTCAGGCTCGGGGTGACACATGGCCGTGACCTGGAAACCCAGCTCAATAATCATTCAGTCATGAACCAAGAGACTTCAAAGACCAGCTCTAATTGCTAATGCTTTGATTAGTCGCAGAGGAAATGTGGTGTAAAGCATCGCGCCATGCCCTGGTCATGTGAAAAAAAAGCAACATATCAGCCTAGAGAGGTTGTTGATTTATTTATGGACTGAACTACCATCTCATGGGATGATGAAGTATCTAAACGCGCTAACCTTGCTGAGGCAGAGCACCTGTGACACCTACAGACCTCACAGAACCTCAGCCCGCTCCAGATATAATTACCCAAGTTCACACCAACGTGTCTGGGGTTAAATTACCGCTTTGGAGAACTACTGGAGCAACACTACGGATTTCTGTCAGATAAGACGTGTGACATCGTTTAGCAGAATAAAAAAGAGCCTTATCAGGCGTGTGCCAGCCTGAGCGTTTGTTCAGCTCTGCAAGCAGCCAGGCTGGCCGCAGCCGAGGACGGCCACCCGCTGTACCACGGATGGGGGAGATGCTGCCCTGCGGTGGAGATGGGTCCCAGCACTGCTCTGCTGGGCGCACAGAGAAGCTGAGCCATGCAGCATGAGCCTTGCCTGAAGAAAGCGTTGTTAGCATGATGCTGGCAGCTTTCTGACGGCAGAGATGGGACCACGCTGTGCAAGACCCACGGGTGGAAATGTCTCTGAGCTGCTGCTCTGATGAGTCTTGATATACGAGACTCTCTTGTGTGGAACCACAGAGAGACACATGGTGCATCTTCTTATTCTGGCATGAAAGGATGAAAAGACAGAAATTAAAGAGGGCAGTGCAGCAGCTGAGCAGAGGATCATCTGAAGCTGGGAACAAGACCCTCACAATCTGTTCCTCAGTGTTAGAGATGCCCCTGCAGCAACACAGGGCCTGGGAACTGCAGCAGTGAGCTCTCCCCAGGGGATGGCTTCTCCACTGAAAGGGAGGAAATGAGTTTTCCACATGCATTAAGACAAGACACGCCAGCATGAAGGAAGATGTTCCACGTGCCCAGAAATGCACGGGGGACTGCTGCGTCCTGGTGTCTCATCACAGAGGATAGAGCAGAAAGTGAAATCGTGAAAATGATAATGGGTGGAGAACGATTTCCACATGAGAAGAGAGCAGAAGGGAGCTATTTAGTTTGAGAGGGGATGAATGAGAGAGAGCACAGTGAGATGGAGATAATAATGAATGGGACAGGGAAGACACGTCTCCTAGTCACCCTTGCTAGAGAGAGGTGCCTGGGGAACTAAAAGGGCCCTTCTGTACTTTCTGGCAGAGCAATTCAAGTGGTCTGACTGTGGGACTCGGGGCTGCGTGAAGCAGAGGGCAAATCACCAGCTCGTTTCTGCTGGAGCCAATGCTGGAGCGCATTTCGCTCCATCTCCCTCCACCTTCCTGCCAGCACTGAGCAAGGCAGGATCTCTGATCTGTTCTGTTTGCTCCCCCAAACGTCAGCTATCCCCAGCAGCTTGTTAGTGCAGCTTTCTGGCTGTGGTCACCTGTGGGCATGAAGGCCATTGTGGTGAGACTGCCAGGTACAAAATGGCTTGGTTCCCTCGGGCAATGGCTCTCAGACAGTGTGGGGCATTGAATGCCTTCCTGAGGCGTTGCTTTGCCTTCTGGCAACACAGTTTGGAGAGCCCCCACCCCAGCAGCGAGCTGCACTTCCCCACCCCACCGCGTCACCGCCAGGTTGCACCCCAGGGCAGTGAATGCAAGCAGGGAAAGCAGTCTGCTGCCTTGCTGGGCACTGACAGCACGTGTGGCTGGGCAAGGGGCTTTGGAAACTGGGAAATACTGCCTGAGAAGCTGCTGGGGACAGTAAATTAAAGGTGATGGGGAACCAGCTGCCAGGGACCTGCATTGCACAGAGGAGGGGGTGAGGTGAGCAGTGAAAGGATCCCCGTAGGCTTTAGGAGTGGTCAGAAGTGACTTACCCACCTACAGGGAATGGGGAAGGAAAGGAGCACTAAGAACATCTCTTTACATGTCCCTTCTCTCACCCTTCCTCAGCATTAGAAAAGGATTTGGCTCCTGGGGCTGCCGAGGCTTCGTGGTGTGACAAGGGAGTCGCTCTGTCCAGTCCTTGGGGAGAGAGGCAAGACACCAGGTCCCGGTGCCCTCTTTCTGATGCCAATATCAGATTGTTGGAGGAACAGGTCCACACAGCCCCATACTTCTGTACTGCTCCTGAACCCACACACAGTGGGCCGTCCACGGTTTTCCCTGTCCGCCAGCCTGGCTGCTGGTGGCGATGCTGCTGATGGTGCCGTGGTGCATGTGTGCTGCACCCACAGAGCTTAATTAGGATCTTTTTTTTTCTTTTTTTTTCCTTTTTTTTTTTTTTTTTTTTTTTTTTACTGGGGCTGCTAGCGTGACAGTCCAAAAGGCTCTGCTGCGGTGGGGAGGTGCTTTGCACGGCATTTCCATCATAATTCTCATCCCCTGCTGAGCAACTGAGCCCTGGCCTATCCGTCCCTGTTTGGGCCAGATGGAGCAGGTGGGGATGGAAAAGACCCCCGGGCTGCTCCTCCTTGCTGCATCCCCACAGCATCCCCTAAGGTTTTCCCAGCCACGCTCTGCTAAACAATCCCACCTTGTAGACTCGGCAGGGTGCAAAGCAGCTTCTCTGCCCTGTGGTCCTGCGCTGGCCCGGCCGGAGCACAAGCATGGTGGCGGCAGGTCTTCCACTTGTCCCCAGCCCGAACCGATGAGCGATGCGTGTGGAGGGCTCGGGGTGAGCTTCAAGGAAGCCCCCCGGCTGCTGCGTTCAAAGCTGCATCTCTGCAGGAGGAGGTGGGTGGATCAGAGTTCAGCTTTTCTGCCAGGTTGGAAAACAGTGCTTTTAAACAAACACCCGGGACCAATCCAGAATAGTGGTGGCTTTTATTTTTTCTTTCTTTGCCCCCCCTTTTTTTTCTTTTCCTTTTTTTTTTTTTTTCCCTCCCAGCATTCCCCATAAATCAAAAAGTCAGAAGCTGGTTTAGGTAAAAACAAATGATTTTTGGGGCTTCAGCGTTGTTTAAAGCTCCGGGGTCGCAGGAAAAAAAGGATACAGAAGCAGGGGTCTGGGGCTAAGTTTTAAAGACCACGGACTGTGTAGATGTCCTGCCGGGGGGAGGAAGAGCACACATCACCAGAAAGGTCCATGTAGCAGGAAATCCAAGGGACTGCATTGCGTTTGTTTACAGTCACCATCTCTTTAGCCAAGGAGAGCTGCACCGGCTGTCGTCTCCCGTGACTCCTCGATGCTCTTCTGGGCTGGTGGTGTCCAGGCTGGGGCATGGCCAGTGTGCAGCAAGGAGGGCTCTTGCCGGCCCCTCATATGCACTGATCATTAGGGCAGGCCCCCATGGTCTGGCAAATCCCTGTGCTTTCCAGCCAGGAACACCGCCACGTTCGGACACTGACGGGGTAATTGCAATATTGTCATGACATGTAGGAGATCAAAGGCTGGGTGCAGGGGAGGTGGCAGTGATGGTAGGAATGACATGCAGTTTGCATTTAGAAAGCACTTAAGAAGCAATTATCCAGTGCTGGGAGCCCTGGCCAGAGAGTGTGGCTCATGTATTTTAATGCATATTTCAAAGAGATGAAGATTGGTGCCCAGCGGGAGGGCCGGCAGTCGGAGCAGCTGTGTGCAGTTTGCTCAGGGCCAGGCTGCCCTGCAGTGGCCTCACGCAAAGCTGTGGGCACACAGACACCTCACCCCTGTCCCCGTGTCCCCTGCCCCTGTCCCTGTGTCCCCTGCGTCCCTACCTCTCCCTGCAGTGCCATCCCGCAGGCTGGGAGGATGAGGGGCGATGAAGAACCTGGCACTGCTCTGGGGCTGCAGGGCGGCTCCTTGGCCGGGCAGCGGGAGGTCCGTGCTGTTTCAGACGGGGTGCTTGGCTCAGCTCGGCTCTGACCCTTGTACAAAACCCCCCTGATACCGTGCATCAGCCTGCTGATGCCTTCCCTGGTGCAGCCAGACCCCCTTTCCCCAGCTCATCAGCACCGCATTGCTGGGCTGTGGCACTGCCTGCTCCCCTTCTGCTTACAAGCGGGTGCTGCTAATGCCTCCCAGGGAGAAGAGACCACCTAGGAGAGGCAGCCTGGTCCTTGTTTTCTAATTAGAGGCAGGCTTACAGAGACTAAATGGGTTAACCAGTAATGAATAAATTATCACTAGTAATTATCTTCTTCAGTGCTGGCTGGAGTGGCAAAGAACACAAGCGATAAGCCCCGAACTGGAGACCTGTCGTCTTCAAGGGAGCATCCCACCGAGACCCCCCTGCTGCCAGGCTCACCGGGGCTGGGGTGAGCGGGCAGCCAGAGTCACCCCAGGCATCAGCCCCATGGGTTTGCCTGGGGATGTAGGAGGAGAGGGTCAGCTCCTGTAAGGGTGTCTGGTCAAGGGCCTTTCCCAATGCAATAAGAAAGGGAGGCAGTGGTGTGAACCGAGGCTGGGCAGTCACGCTGATTTATGGGCACATATGGAGATGTAGGAATGTTTATTCCTGCGAGGTTGTCTGATGGAGGACTTCTACGCTGGGATGCCTGGGATTTAAGGGAAGGCAAGACTTTTCTCCTTTGCTTGCAGGTTTACACCCCAAGAGGACCCAAGTCTCCTATCTGCTATGCCAAAGCAGTTCTGTTCCCTCCTTTTTGGTGCACTTGGACCTTCAGTCACTTCATTAATAGTCTCTGGAGGAGCAGCATTTTCTTGTAAATAGAGGAAAAGAATGGTCTGGAAATCCCCAGGCCAGGACATTTTACAGGCATCCTTAAAGACAGAGTGTTGCAAGTAAGCAAGGAGATGCATTTTTTACTGGGTTGGTTGGAGCCTTACGCTTCACTTCCAAGCACCTCAGCCATGCAAGCACACATCTTCAATGGGATGTGGGCACCAACAGTGACTTGCAATCCACCTTCCCTGCCCAAGGCACCTGGTATGATGCTGAGACAGACGGGAGCCTTCTGGGGCTTGGGAAAAGCTGTGGAGCCAAAATTTCCACTCTCTAAGGTTGGGCAGAAATTCCCAGTTATGATTCCAGCTACAGAGGCATTTCCAGAGTTTGTTCTCCATGCCTGATCCCTCGGGGACCTCACTAGGGTAAAACCTTTCTTTCCAAGCCCTGGGGGAGGCTGTGCTGCTGCAAGAGGCTCTGTGTTCGGGGCCCATGTCTGTATATGCCAGCATGAACCACTGGGTGCCTAGCCATGTGGCCTGTGAGAGACATCTCTTTCTGAAGGTTGGGGCACAACCTGGAAAGGTGAAATGTGGCTCTTTAATCTTCTCTGGAAGGGGCAGGTCTGGTGCTTCTCTCCCATACCGCCAGTGAATTGCTGGTCGCTTCTGGTACTGTATAACAGGAGGTTTTCTCCGCTCATTCTTTTACTGCTGCTCTTGTGCATGTCCATGGGAGGATGCTAGAGCTCCTCCAAAGCCAGACTTTGGCATGATGAAGCGGCTTCAAGCAGCTTTTCTCACTGCCACTGTAGGCAATGGGTTGCAGTAAAAAAGAAGGTGCTAAGGTAGTGGTCTTATTTTTCACACTGGCTGGTTTTGAAACCAGTGTTTTTCACTGGCAGCTTTCAGTTGACTCAGGCCAAGGAAGCTAATTATGAAAGTGCAGCACAGAAATCCAAGGCACACGGGAACGCCGTGGAGAAAAATGGAAGCATATGAAAGACATGGTTTTAATCAGAGAGCACTGAAAGAAAAATCTCAGAAGAGCTTGTGACTGATCTGTGGCCGGAGAACAGGCGAAAGAGACAGAGAGAGGTCTGGTTGCAGAGCTACCTCCAAGCAGAGAAATCAGAATTTAGGAGGCAGCCGAAGTCACCCTGTCCAGAGTGACAGCTTTGAAGGGTGAGTAGCACATAGCTCTGACAGACGTGGTTGAAAACACTTGACACACCAAAGTGACCCATGGCAGAGATGAGAGCAGATCCGAAAGTAGGAATTCTGCTGGAAGCTGCCTGTGCTGTGATAAGCAGTGAGATCTGTGCCCTGCGTACTGGAGACAGGCAGGCAGTGCAGGAGGCTGCAAACACCAGCAGATGCACGGGATGGATAAAGAAGAAGGTGACCATGTGATTAGCTCGGGTGATTTCTTCAAAGGAGCGAAAGTCAGTGCTGAAGGAGAAGGTGAACGGACTCTAAATCTCAAAGCCAAGGTAACTTGCTTTACTTTGAACGTGTATATTTAAAAGCAAGCCAGGAAGTATCTCAACAAAATGCACTACCTCCGACCAGGGTGAGAGACTTCTCTCTGCGAACACGTGGATGTGACCTGAGTGTGCTGGTGATCAGAGGAGATCCTGTTTCTCCTCGCACCGCCACCCAGTCAAGTACCCAAGACCCGAGCAGTGTAACTGGAGGAGCAGAGGAACAGAAGATGTTAGCGGGTGTCCTCCTGGGTCCTGTCCTCCAGGAGAGGAATAGCAGAGGTGGAGTCCACCCACAGAGCTTTCAGTGGATAGATTGGGATGAGAGGCCCTCAAGGGCTTGTAAAGATGGCTTGGAAGAGTTGTGGTCTGAGGTCTGGAGCCTCGGTGCTCTCAGATGTCCCAGCAGGAGCCGGTGTCCTGCCATGCAGGCAGGCCAAAGCCTTGGCTGGTCTCTCGCTAGCTCTCGGTGCCCCACGGGAGCTTGGTCAGCACAACGGGGTGCAAGTGGGCACCGCGAGCAATGAGAGAAGAGCTTGGTTGTAATGTCCTCGTGTTGGGGCACTAGAGCGGAGAACAACCTGTGGGGAAGCTGAATTGATTCAAACAACTCCTTTTGGGGCTCTTTTTACTTTGCCTCATGGAAAGACTCTTTCTAAACACAGAAGGGGGAGGGGGGACACAAAACGACGACACGACACAGACACGATTGTATATATCTAAAAACCAGAGACAGCTAGCTGTCATTTTGAGCTGGAGGAAGATGACCCTTGTGTGGCTGTCCTGCCACTTCCCAGCACTTGTCTTAGGCCCCGTAATATCTGCATTTCGCTGAAGCTCCCTTCTGAAGCCACTTGACTTCTACGTAACCCCAAGTCCCCAAACCAGAGGACAAATAAATGTCATCCATGCTAGGGGCTGGGTAAATCTCGTGACGTTTGAAAATGTGGTGCGGGGAAAAGTGATGCCAGCATCTGGCAACGTGACCTCTCGCACCTCACCTGCCTGCTGGTGCCACCACCCCCACAAAACTCGGCGCATTTTGAGCAAGCCCTTGAAGACTCGCCAGGGGCAAAACTTGCACCCTGGGCTGTGAGATACAACAGCCGTGTCGTGGCTGGCTTAGCTGTAAAGAGCTGATGGGCTGGCAGGTGGAGCTGCCCTGTGATGCTGTATGCCGTGCTTTGCCGAAGCGCAGAGGCTTTGCTGAACAGCTCCTCGCTCCTCTCTGCAGCTTGGCATTGCTTGCACCGACCTTTGGGAAGAGCAAACAGCCTCCTGCTGACCCTGAGCCACGGGACCCCTGAAGACCTGGCTTCTCAGCTGCGGTGACAGCGCTGCCACACGTGGCCCTTCCCGGAGCGCTGCCCCAGCTCTGGGTTTTACCCACCACTGATTCCTGTCTCCGAGCCCTTTCCTCCCTGTGAAACATAAAGCGTGTTCTCCCTGACCCTTTGCCACCTACCCTTGAAACATAGATTATATTCCTGACAATTTCCAAGCGAATCTGTTAATTAGCTCCTGAGACGGTATTAATTAGATATAATCTCTTTACAAAATTTCAATTTGTTTGTTCATCTTCTGCTGACCCTTGAACCAACAAAGGGCTTTTCGCTGACCCCCCACACTCCACAGGGAGTTAAATCTCAGTGAAATAAGGTGGAGAGGTGGATGTTTGAAGAAATTGGGCTGCAGTTTTACAAGGTTACCCAAGGTAACCAAGTTATTTATGACTTTATATTATAGCCAGAGCGGGGAGTGTAGCTCCAGTTCGTCTTAAATAGTCCTACATTCAACACCCCAGATGAAGGAACACAGCTCCTGGGCAGGGGACAGGCTCCAAATTGTGTATGCAGAAGCCCAGCTCGTGGCACGGTCCCCGAAATAACTGAACTTCATCAGAAAGAGCAAGCACTAAAGCTAAAACTGCATCTGGGGACCCCAGGGTGTGCAACCCAAACTGGAGGAGAAGATCTTAGCTTGGCACTGTCCTCCTCCATTTCCAGCCCCACATTAGCGTATTGGTGGCTTCCTCCCAGATTTCCTAAGGTGATAACAGAGACAGAGCTGAACCACCCTGAAAGCACACCCCGGGCAAGCAGCACCGGGTGCCTCCAGCAGGGAGCAGTTGCGCTGTGGGCTCCCCCCTGCCCAGCGCCCACCTCCGCAGGGGAACAGACCTGGCTGAGCTCTGACGTGCTGCGGGTGTTCCCACTTCTCTCACTATTGATCCCTGACCACTCACTCAATTTTAAGTGGAGCTTTGTTTGGTTATTTTGCAGTTTCAAAATTAATTTTGGAGAGTGTCTCATTGTAGGCTTTCGAAAGGATTACGCCTGTGTCTGCCCAGCTCTACAATTAAGCCTCTTCGAGATTTCCACTTCTAGCAGAAACAAAGTACTTGAAATAAAGCCGACAGTTTAGGCAGCTATCAGTGCATTTTGTCTGCGGAGCGAAGGATACCTGGGGTGGGGCTGGAGGTCTTTTCTGCCCATCTCATGGCTGTGCCATTAACAGCAGGGGTTAGGGGCCAAGCAGAGATCTTCTGCTTGGGACAGCAGAAGCTGGGGATGCTGGAGAGTTGTAACACAGAATGCAACACGCTTCCAAGGGAGGCTGCAGGACCCTGGAGATGGCTGGCTTGGGTTGTTCTGCTTTGTTTTCCATCTTGTCTCCATTGTCCAGAGTCAGGCTTGACTTTTGGTCTGGAAGCCTCGAGGAGAAATAACCATGGAAGTGTCCCCTCTTGATGTTATGGGGGATTTGTGTCCCATAGCACAACTATTTTTGTTTTGTTTTGTTTTGTTTTTTTGGATGCCTTAGACAGCACTTGTGTAGTTGCTACTGGAGAAGCCTGATAGTGCAGACAGAGAAAAGATGAGGCAGATATCAGAGAGCAAAGCAGTGACCTCCTGTGCAAATAGAGGAGGTGGCAATGGGTGGCAGGGGATGGGGACTGAGGTGCCACCACCATCTGGCAGAAATAAGGTGGTTCATCTGTCTGGGACAAAGCCCCAGGGACAAGTGAGAACAAGCCATGCACAAGAAAGGAAAGACCAAGGACAGAGGGGAAAGGAGAAAAAGTTGTGCAACAGCCTAGGAGGAAAGAAGCATGAGCTGACTTCAGGAAATGCAAGGGATGCCCCAGAGCAGGAAGATGCAGGGGTCTGGTGCACTTACCCAAAGTCTACATATTTCAAACCACCTGCTTATCCCACAAAGCCTTTCCCTTTGGCAAAATCAGAGCCACTGCGCTCTGGAGACTGGGATTAAAATACACGCCGTGCTGCTTGGGCTTTTTGCAGCCCTTGTTTTTTTAGCTCCGGTTAATTTTTGTTTGTTTGTAGCAGCGTTTCCCAAGAGAGCACAGGGGCCGTCCCAGTGTCCCTTCATTTTCCAAATGCATGTGCACTGGGTAGCTTTAGCTACCCAGATGCTTTAGCTGCTGCCCCCCTGCTTGGTACAGCTTTCTGCTGTGCTTGCTGACTCTCACAGTGCCACGAACATCCCTGTGATATTTTTGGCTGCTTTCGAGCCCCGGCTCCTGGAGACATGGTTATAACAGCGAAGCCTCTACGACCATGCAGAATGGAGCCACATGCTAAAAACTGCAAAGCAAAAGGGAGATATTAAGAACAATGAGGTATATTTGGGTGCAGAGAGAGGATTTAGGAGGGGGCAGAGATGTTCCCCAGCTGTGCCTTCAGACAGGACACAGATTCGTGCCTTTTCTGCATGCCTGGAAATGACTGGGGCAGACCAGGCCTTACTGACTTAAGGATCAGGCTGCCCCATCAAGGCACGAGCACGTATATCTGTTCGGGCAGCGTGGACATGGCAAGGCTTGGAGATGTTGGTACCAAGAAATGGTCCCTGGGAGGCTGTTGCTTTGCTAATGTATACAGCCCCAGCCTCTAACAGCTTCGTAGCAACTGCGCACCCACCTTAGGGAGCAGGGACTTTGTTCTACTTCAGCAAGAGAGAAAATAGGCAAGAAGGCAAGCAGAACGCCAGTGCTCTGGGATAAAAGAGCATTAATGCCATTAATATCCAGCAATCAGAATTTCTTAGAGAGAGAACAGTAACTGCATCCCCTTCTCTCCTGCTCATCCCTTGCTTGTTTAATGAAAATCAGAGACAGCCATTAAAGAGCTGCTTAGCATTTCAATACGTTTAATATCCTCACTGATAAGAGAACGATGGATATTACCAAAAGGCCGTTCTTAAACTCTCCCCTTCTGCAGCCACTGCTCCTGGCTTGTGTTTGTCTCAATTCCAATTCCAAACCATTCTCCTTCAATGAGTAAAAATTATGATAAGATTTTTTTTTTTTCTCATATAAAGGATATTAATACACAACACGACAAGGAAGAAAGGCAAGCCAGGCCTGCCCAGCCCTGACCTTAATTAATCGGGTGCCGATTGCTCAGCTGGCCAAGGGCCTCCCACAGTCGTGCCCCGTCACAGCTCTGAGCACGGCGGCAGTGGGCAGGCGCCTCGTGAGAAATACCGGCTTCGCTTCACTCGTGGCACCGTGGCTGCTCCACAGCAGCGGCAGGGAGAGGCCCAGAGGTGGCAGGGGTGGCAGCGGTGGCAGAGGTGGCTCGGTGCCACGCTGCCTGCTCCCCAGCACAGGCACCTTGCAGAAGAAGGGACCTGCATGTGAGGATGCCACCAGGGAGGGAAAACCCCAGGGCATTGGGTAGGGAAAAGCGTGGGCTGCCCCAGTAGGGGGTGAGACACGGTCCCTGTGGTGTTCAGCTTCACCACCAGAGAACCTGTCCCAGCCCTGGTAACAGCACATCTCGCTGCCACCGGGATGCTGGCGTTGCGTGGGGATTGCTGCGGATAAAGTATTGTATAAAGGCAGTGTAAATGTAGATAGCGTGTTAAATGCAGATAACTGCCTCTGTTGGAGGGGGCGTTGTGCACAGCCGGGTGTGTGGGACACCCCCGCGGGACTCCTGTCCTGCTGCCGGCAGGGGTGACCAGCCCCAAGGCGCCCCGTCCCGGGGCTATGGGGGCGAGCATCCCGGCCCGAGCATCCCCTGCCGTGGGGCTGGGGGCTGTCCTGGCTCTGCCGGCGGCCCGGCTCCTGAAGGTGGTGCTGTTCCCCCGACGGCTCCGCCACCGGCCCCGAGGGGGCTGCGGGAAGCGGGGGGGGCGAGCAGCAGGGACCCGGCTTCCCCCGGCAGGGGCACGGGGCTGGGACGGGCCGGCATCGGGCGAAAAGCTGGCAGAAACGGGCAACAGCCACCCAGGTGCGAACTGAGGGATTAACGGGGAAACCCCCGAGGGGGGGCTCACCCTAACCCGGGTGGTGGTAAAAGAGGCATCGCTGGGCTCGGCTCCCCCTTTTGCTGATCTTCCGTTGGAGCTGTGCTTTCCTCTCCGCCCGCAGCATCCGTAAATATCCTTCCCTGCCTGTGTGACAGCCAGGTGTGGGGTCTGGGGGATGTGGCGATGAAAAGGGACTCCAGGAGGAGCGGGGTGGCAGCATGCAGGGAGGTGGGGGAGGCAGCTGGGGGTGCAGCCGTGCCCTAACCCTAACCCTAACCCTAAATCCTAACCCTAACCCTAAATCCTAACCCTAACCCTGTCCTGCTCAGAACCAGGGAGCAGTGAGTGGGAGCAAGGGGGAAGGATGTGGGCAGGGATCCTGGCATGATGCCTTCAGCATGCCTGGTTCCTAGGGTGTTTGGTGCTCCTGGGCTGCCTTGTGACGATGCCATGGCTGCACATAGAGCTCCTTTTTTGCCTTGTGTGGAAAGGATCTGCGTTTCCAGATAGGAGCATCACTGGCATTTTGCACACGTTTGCATCCTGCATCAGCTCATACACTCCTGACAGTGCCCAGCCTCCAGGCTCATGCACTGATTAGGTGCAGGTAGCACATCCTGAAGGCAAATCCAAGAGCCCAGTGGAAATGGGATGCCTGCCCCTACCTCCACAGCCCTTCAGTCCCAGTGTGCATGCATCCCCATTCACAAAACGCACGCGTGCCGTGGCTCTCGGGACACACTGAGACGAGTGCAGCCCTCTGCCAGGGCTCAGCACCCTGCTGCACCCAACGCTGCTCACACGCACACCAGGCTCCTGCAAAGCCCCCTCATGCTCTGTGATGGGGCCCAGCCTCAGAAGCTTGTCTGGGATCCTGGGTCACAGAAAGTGAAAAACAATGGGCAGAGGTGGAGGGCAATGCCTAGTAGCCCTGGGCACCCCCACAAGATCTAGATGGCACACGTACCTGGGCTGGGATGACACCAGGGACCGGAGAGCCTGTGCTGTGGGTTGTGCCTGGGCCTGTGTTGTGCTGAAAGTCTACGGCATTAAGTCCCTGCATTAAGACGTCATGCTGGGAGTGGATAGCATGCAGCTCTGCAAGGCCAAAGCTGGCTTCTGCCTCCCCAGAGGTTAATTCCAGAGGTTGGGACTGAGGTGGTGGCGGTGTGGATGGTGTAAGATGTCAATGTCTGCCTGCCACAGGGCCACCGTGTCCTCCCCACGGCCCCGCATCAGGGCCCTGAGCCGTGCTGCGATACCGCTGATGACAGGATCTCTCCAGTGCTGTCTGCAGACGGAGAGCTTCCCAGGCAGCCAGTGCAAAAAAAAACCTGGAGGGACCTCATGCCCCAGGCCGTTCCCAGGTCCTGGTGATGAGTGCTGCAGACATACCCCTGCAGGCACGATCCCGGGCGACTGAATGGGGAATTGTTGCAACCGTGTGCTGTGAGCTGGGCAGGTACAGCCCGGCAGGGAGCCCCTCTCGCTCCAGCACGGAGGAGGCTGCTGGCAGCCCTGGGCTCTGTCATCACGGGATGCCCCACATGCATCTGCAGGGACCACGCTGGGCTCCAGGGTGGGATGAGTTTAGCCCAGGGGGAAGAAGATGGGTAGATGCAGGGCTTATGACCACACCGAATCCTCCCTGAAGCCCTTAAGCAAGTCTGGAGACATGGGGGGAGATTTTGTTCAAGAGATGGGTCAGGCCTGGGCCAACGCTTGAGAGAAAGGGAAGTCCATCCTCCCTCACGTGCCTTTTCCTGAGCTCCTGCAGGCAGGGGATGGCTGCTATCACACAGTGCTCTACCTGGCCACGAGCACGCTGAAGCGTGAATAACACCTCAGGTGGCATAGGTGGGGGTCAGCACCCGTGGGCATCGCGGGCAGGTGTGGGCCATCACCCAGCACTCAGGTGGGGAAGCAGTCATGGCAGCTGTAGGGGATTTGCTGACAGATGCTGAGTGTTAAATGCTGGGCAGGGTACTCACCTGTCTTGGCAGCTCCAAATGGGAAGGATGCAGAGGCTTCTTCTGCAGGGTAGCAGGGAGGATGCTCAGTGCTTGAGGTGGCCCAGACCCCCATGCAGGGCCCCTTTACCCACAGCCTGGCCTGGCCCACCTTGGTGAGAGAGTTGTGGGGGTCTGTGTCCTCCCAGGATCTGCTTTTGAAGAGGACGACCCTGTCTCATGTGGCTAATTGGCTGTAATCAGGCTGGGTGCTGTCAGCCCTGGCTGTGCTGTCCCCTGCTCCCACTGCCCCAGCTCAGGGATGAGCAGGGGTCCCCGGCCCAGGACAATGTGGCCTGAAAGGCACCAAGGCAGGGATTCTGCCCGTCTCTCTGGCCCAAAAATGTGAGAGGAACACTTGCCAGGTGGTTTCATCCTCCAGGTGCACCAGGACTGAAGGGCCACCCCATCTCCCTCTGCATCTGACTATAACCGAGCACACGCACCCCATTTTGCCAGCCGGGGGGGAGAAACCTCAGAGCTTCTCCTCTCTGTCCCCACGGCCTGGGAGAGGAGGCTGGAGCCACCATCCTCCAGGCTGGGCCAGGACAGGGAGCAGCTGCAGCGCTGGGCCACGGTGCAGGCAGACGGTTCGGCCCTCACAGCAGCTGGACAGCAGCAGCACAGAGGGACGGGGAGCAGGAGCAGCGCAGGGGCTGCTCAGCAGCAGCAGGGCATCACGAGGGAGGGAGGAAAAGAGGATGGCCGGCAGCCGGAGCCTGCAGTCGGGATGCTCCGGCTGGGTACAGCGTGTGCGTGTGGAGCGGGAAGGGGGGCTCGCTGCAGAGCCCACCCACCCCATTGGCTTGCGAGCAGTGACAGGCAGGCTGCGCCCTCCCCGCCGAGCCGCTCGCCTGTGTGGATGCGAGCAATGTGCGCAAAGTGCCTTTGCATGAGCCGCCGTGTGCTCTAGCTCCGGGCGCTCGCTCGCAAAAGGTGCCAGGACAACCCCAGCAGCCCCATCCCGCAGCCGGTGGCCCTGCCGGACCATGGCATGGGCACAGGGGGATCTGACGTCCTCGTTCTCCATCATCGTCGCCTTGGCTGCCTGCCTGTCTGCCACCACCAGCGAAGGTAGGGAGCGGGGTGGCCTTGGCGCAACGGGGCAGCGTTGGGAGGGACACCGAGGATCGATCCGGCTGGGGTGCTCGGATGTGTCGTCATGGGCTTTGCTGGCAGGAGAAGCTCACTTTGCTGGTGTTAGTTCTCCCTGCTCTCAGGGGAGCAGAGCTCCGGGCTCCTGCCTGCCTGAGTTTGCTAATCCCAGAGCTTTTGCACAGAGGCTAAACTTCGAAGCCTGGACAAGAGGACTTGATCTCTGCAGCAGCACCTGCCCGCTCTGCCTGTCCTCCCCTGGAAGGGCTCTGCTGCAACGCGCGGGGGTGGCTGTGCAGGGGACCAGGCCACAGGAACCAGCTCAGCCATGGTCACCTCCATGGAGGCAGCTTGGCTGGCGGGGCGGTGCAGCTGCGGCACCGTGAGCGGGTGGGCAAGGCAGGGCCGTACGGAGGGTGCGGGAGCTGGGAGGGCACTCGGGTGGGGAACTGTCCTAAGGGAAAGGGCTGTAAACTTCTCAAGTGGGAAGCAGGGAGGCAAGGATCCTCTCCCAGCATCTGTGTCAGCACTGACAGGCCCGCGCCCAGCTCCCGGCCGTGCTCGGGGCCAGCCCGTGCTGGTTGTTCAGCCCTGCTCCTGGGCCCCCTCAGCTCTGGCAGCGCTGCTCCCGTGGCCTGTCATCCCTTCGCTTGTCTCCTTCCGTGCTGGCAGCGGTATGACTGCTTCCCGGGGCTGCTGATCTTCATCACCCGGAGATCTGCTGTTCCCACTCCCGAGCGTGTCCTTGGCACCGGCAGCAGCATCCTTCCTCCCTTCTGCTACGCCTGAGAGCCAGGGCCAGCATGGCGCAGCCCTCCGCAGCGAGCCCCTACCCGCGATGGTGGCGGCATCCCTCCCTCCTGCCCCCTGCGGCCCTGCCGTCCCCCCGGCACGCCGAGGCCCACGGGCTGCCTCGTGCCCTTTGTGGCACCCGGCAGGGCTGTGCTCCTGCTCCTGCTGCCATCTCCCCACGCGCATTCCTACCTCCCCTCCCACCCATCTTGCCTTCCTTACCTGTACTGCTTGTTTCTAGCTATCTGCTGGTCCCAACCCCGTTTTCTGCCAGCTGCCCGCTTCCCGGCACTCCTGCTCCTTTCCTGCCCTTGTGCGGTCTGCACGGGGCTCTCACGGCTGGGGATAGCTTTGTGGGGGTAGGAGGGGATCCCGGCTCCCCTGAGCCCCTACTCCACACCGCGGCAGCTGCCCCGTGCCCCCGGCCAGGGCTGACGGCGGTGCAGGACGCTCCTGCTGGGCTGGATCCTGTGCTCCCTCAGCCTCCTGGCACTGGCACGAGGAGCTGCGGTGCTCCAAGGGGAGCAGCAGCCAGCCTGAGCTCAGCCAGCCCCAGGCATGGGCAGAATACAGCAGGCCAATGGCTTCTTGTTTTCCTCCGTTCCTTCGGTGGTGAAGGGAGCAGAGAGAGGAGCTGGAAATTCGGCTCTCTGTAGGATGCAGTAGCCAGGAGGCAGGTATGCAGAGGAGAAGAGCAAGTTGCCAGCATCCTTCTGGTGTCATGGTCAACCTCCTGGGCTGTTCTGGCTGGCCCTGCTCTTGCTCCTGTCCCTGTGCCTGCCCCAAAACAGAATAGCAGAATAGCAGAGCGCAGGCCTGTGCTGGGGCTGCATGGCTCAGCTCGGCCCGCGGCTGTGCCCTGAGAGGGGACAGTGCCTCCTCTAACACCCACGGGCTGCCCCTCCTGCCTGTAAGGGAGACCACGGGCTGCTGGCGTGGGTCTTACAGCACCTATGGGGCAGCTGGGCCCCGGGCTGCTGTCTGTGCAGCCCTGGCTGGGAAAGACCTGGGCTTTCCACAAGACATTTGGAAAGGAAAGTTAGTCTCTAGCCTTGAGAAGAGGAAGGGGGATGTGTGGGGCATGGGGTGAGCCCGGCGATGTGGAAGATGCAGCAGGATGGTGTCAGGACGAGGCGTGGGGCCCGGCAGAAAGCCAGTGGTGCTCCCTCCACCGCCCCAAGGATGCCCGAGCCTCTGCAGCCCCGTGGCGGCGTGGTGCAGTTTGGCATCCGCTGGGCTCGGCCATAGGGGCAGAGAAGAGCCGGGGACGTGGCCTCAGGATCCCCAGCACCCTGCGGATGGGTGGACAAAGGCACCAGCACCAGGGCCACCGCCGGGCTGGCACGGGGCTGGCACTGGGGATGCGGGGAGGTCACAGCACGGCGCCGAGGCTGCCCACCGTTTTTTGCTGGACTTCGCTGCCCAGCTCCGCAGCACGTCGTGCTGCCCTGGGCACGGATGTGCTGGCTTCAATGCCTGCCGCGGCCGCGGTGGGCAGGGGCTGCTTCCTCCTGTGCACCCCTGGCCGTGCCACCCCAGCACACCCAGTGCTCGAGTACAAGCTGCAGGGTGCAAAATTTTACAGCTGCAAAGGGAAGGCCGGCATGTGCTGCGCTCTGCGTGCGCGTGTTGGGAGGCAATTGGTACGTCAAGATGTGCGCTAACTTAAAGAAATTGCTTTGATTTTCTTTCCCTTCCAAGAGTTCCTAATGCCCTTCTCTTTCCTGAAAGATTTTTTTTTTTCCAAAAAGTTTTGAGCTTATATTTGTCTTTTTTTTTTTTTTTTTTTGCAGTGGGTACCCTGGAAATGGGAGCTGGCATTAAAAGGGGATCGCCATTCTGTTGGAAATCCCCGCATTTTGGTGCGGCAGCCATTGCAAAATGCATTGAAAGCCAAAACTCAGATATTTCCTAGAGAGGGGAAAATCCGCAGGATATGGAATATTTTCACTGGGAGCATTGAAAAAAAAAAAGGTGTTTAAAATTGTTAAATCGCATCGGAGCACAGAGATTAAAAAAAAAAAGTTCTTTTCAATATTATGGAAATAGTGTGATAGACTAAAATATTGGCAGTATATACAGTGAGTTGCATAGGCACAAATATTCACATGGGTATTTTATATGACATCCTGAACTGAAGTTAAATAATAAAATATGAAATATCTTTGCAGTATTGAAACAAAATCAAATCAGCAGAATTTACCGCATTTTGGGCTCGGCGCGTGTGTGACAAGAGGGTATTTTCTGCTGGAAAATGGCACTTTGCATCCTGCTGCGGGGCTGGGGTCTGCTCCAAGCTGCTGTGCCTGGCTTGGCCTGGCTCGGCTCGGCTCGGCTCTCCCTCCACGATGTGCCGACCCTCCTTCCCCTCACAGCTGGTGCAGGCACTGCAGAGGAGATGCTGCAGCACCCGGCGGGGGGACCTGCAGGCATCACTCCTGGATTTTTGGAGCACTGAGGCAGATGAGAAACAAGGGGAAAGGGGTAGATGGGGAGGAAAGGGAGGGAACAGCATCACCTCTGAAATGGCTGAGGTACCTGAAATGTGGCCTTTGGGCAGGGCAAGAAAAAAAGGGGGACAATTAGAAAAAAAAAAAAAAAAAGTGGGATTTGGGGTTTGTGAAAATAGCCAAAGAGGCCGTGCTTAACTGAGAACCTTACCGGCGGTGGTGGAGCAGGTGAGAGGGGACACCTCGCTGCTGCAAGGTCTGGGGCAGCAGTGGGAGATGTGCAGGGGAAGGTGCCGAGACACCGACACGGGGATGTCCGTCTTTTCACCAGGCCACGGGGCTGGTGCTGGAGTGTTTTTGTTCCTCCCCACAACAGGGATGGGATGCGCGAGAGCACCGGGGTCCTCGGGAAAACCCAGCGCCTTCCCTCGCTGCCGACGCAGGGGCTGGCGCGCAGCACAGAGCGGGGCTGGTGCCAATCTCCCCTGCTAATCTCTCGATTGTAATCTCATTAATTGCCCCTCTGCTCAAACAGAAAAAGAGGTAAAACTCATCCGCGCATTTATTCAACGCTACTTTGCTAGCCCGGCAGCAGCAATGCCGGAGCTGGGGCTGTGGGCTCAGCACCGCTCCCAAAGGCAGAGGAAATGGCTTTTTTCGGTGGTGGAAAGACTTTCTCCGTCGTGAGAGCAAACAAAAGGGTTTTGGTACAGGAACTTTCGGTGGTGGAGGCTATGGAGAAGCACTGGTTTGAATTGGGGAATTGATTTCAGTTATGTTTAGAAATAATAATATCTTTGGGTGTGTGATTTTTTGTTTGCTCACAAAACACTGGTACGAAGCAAATACTTGCACGAGTGTAGGTGGGTTCGTGGGGAATATGTTTCTGGTCTCACCTTCATTTATGTTCTTCTCATAATAATAGCTTATCAAACTTCGGGAAACCAAATCACCAAATTTTCAGGAAAATAATGCAATGCACACAGAACGCATCTACTTTGTGAGCTTTTTTTTCCCCATCCTAGAATTCTTGTTTCCTGAATTTCTAGGGGTTTATTTACAGTGAAAAATAAATGGGAGCCCATTTTGGCAAAGGCGGAAATAGATCTGATGAATCCAAATGTAAGGGCAACAGAAAAGCTGATTGATTACTTGGAGGGACAAAGGAGCTTTCTATTTTGTTTTGTTTTATTTTATTTTATTTTATTTTGTTTTACTTTATTTGATTTTGTTTTATTTTATTTTATGTTTTATTTTATTTTTGATTACTGAAAAAGTATTAGAAAATGAGATTTTACCTAAAAGGAAAAAAAATCAAAACAAACAAACAAAAAAAAGAATGCCCGGAGCCCCTCAGTCAGGGAAGAGGGAGACCTGCTGCGACTGGTGTGTGCTGGGCACACAGGGCTCCTGGTTTTATCCCGACACCTCTGCTCTTTGTTAGGTCAGGTTCTGTGTTTCACATGTCCCTGCTCGCCTCCACTTGCCTCGCTGGCAGCTTTCAGCGCTCCCTTTATCTCCAGAGCAAATCCATTCATATGATAACTCTATTCATACCCTGACAGTTTTTGATAGTCCGTGCTCCTAACCCGGGCTGTGAGCATGACCAGCGCTCAAAACTGCTCTTCTGCCCCCGAGAAAAAATTAACCCCTTCAGCCCTGGTTGTTCGAAAGTGAGCGGCGGGATCGCGCAGGTGTGTTTCCTTCAAAACACAAACAAACAAAAATCCCATGTACTGCTTACGTCGATGTGTGGTACTCGAGGTCATAAATAACCACCTAAAGGACGTAATCCCTTATGGGCCAGGTACAGTCACACCAATAAAGCCTAATGAATTGTGTTTGGCCCAGGAAGGTGTCTGACATTTATCTAAAGACATCAGCGAAGGCAGAACCATTGCTTCCCTTAATAATTTGTTCCAATGGCTTATCAGCCTCCACGTTAAAAAATTGGGCCCCTTTTTTCCCTAATACAAATTTGTCTGGCTTCACCTTCTAGCTATTTATTCTTGTTAGGATTTTCCTGTGAGATTAAAAAGCCCGTTGCAGCCCGTGCTTTCTCCTTGAAAGCACACGGTGTAACCAGGGTGCCTCGCACCCCTCGTTGCAACAAGCCAAGGAGATCGGGCTCTGCAAGTTCCTCTCTCGGAGGTTTTTCCTCCAGTATTAGGGTTTTGCCTGTATTCTCTGCTGCAAATCTAGACTCTCACATTTAAAATGCTGGGAGTCTTAACAGTGTCCACCTTGTGCTGCGCAGGCAGCAATTGCTGGACATAGGCAACCACAAATTTCAAGCCCGGTGATTAATTCACCTCTATAATGAAGCCTGATAGTGATGTCTTTCCTCAGATGTGGTATCTGTTGCGTTCCGAAATTTTCCTCTACGATTTTTAGACTCTCACAATATTTCATGGCGGGTGGCATGAGATATACAGACCGTCCGCTCAAACATTTTTAGTATTCTTATTTTTGTCCTTGAAAATGGTTAAATTTAGAAAGGTATTTTTAAAAGAGCAAAGTAATTGCCATCAAAGAAGTTAACTAGCTTAAATAAACTCATCAGTTTACAAACAGCTAAGCGTGGTTTAGGGTAGCCAAGGGGTGTGAAAGTAAATTTCCTCAGAGAAATTAGAGAAAAGCATCTGACAGCCTGAAATACTGCCATCCGAAAACTGTTCAAATAATTCAGGTAAGTGAGCACGTTTGCAAAAATTCACATTTTCTTAGTGAATCCTCCAGGGAAGATAAACCTCACATCTTTGTCAGAACTGCTGGGATGTAGGAGTCAGCGGGACGAGCAGGGTGTCTGCTTCAGGGTGCTGCGGGATTTGTTCCGCCGATGGACTCAGGCTGAGTGTGCGGGGCCAAGTCCACCTGACTAAGGGCATTCCCATTTACTTCTTATTTTCCCTTTATTTATTTATTTATTTATTTATTTATTTATTATATATTTTTCAAAGTGCTGGAGCAGGGTTCCGGAGAGGCTGTGGCCAAAAAACTCCACCCGGGAGACTTTGAATGCTTGACTGGACAAGACCCCGAGAAACCTGATCTGACTTTCAATGTGGCTCTGTCTGTCAGAGGGGGTGTAACACAGACCCCCACAGGGCTGAAAATCAAAACCCACAGCCCTTCCGCTGTTCTGTGATTTCCAGTTCGAAATCGCCCAGTTTCAAAAGCCCGGCCTTCCTGCCGAAAGGAGAGAGCAGGCAGTGTGTAAGGTCGGCCACTGGGCAGCACGAGAAGCGGCTGCGTGACGCTGCGGGAGCCCCCGTTTGGGGTAAGAAACGGGGACAGCGCAAAATCCCAAACAGGCAGGAGATGGCTTATGGTGTACAGACAGAGTGCTGAGCTGCTCTGGGACAAGGAGCTGTTTTGTCATACCCAGCACGGGTGAGAGAAGAGAAGGGCCAGTCAGGGCTGATGTGGGGACCTCAAAGGATCCAGTGGCACAACCCCCCCTGGAAAAGCTCCTGTTTCCGTGAGCACCGCACAGATTTTGATTACAGGAGGCTGAAAAGGTGTATAATTTTTGAATAATTTTTAAAGGTGCTCACGATACTTTATTACTGGTGGTTCGAGATACACAGCCTGTCCCTGAACTGCTATCTCAGACCGCAGCCAGGTGAAAAGCCAGTGCAGATCCGTCACCCGTTCTTCTAGCTCCTGGATTTCGGGACGCCGGTCAGGCTGGGATGCAAGATGCTCTCTTTGGAGGCCATTGGGTGTTTTTTTGGGGAGGGAGAGCTCCGTGGGTGTGACTATAGGGCAAGGTCTTTTGCTTTACCAGGCGGTGGGGTGCCCAGTGGGGCTGGACGGATTGATTTAGCAGCATGCAGGGTGCGGGCTTCCTTCTGCCGGCCGAGGGCTGCGCTCTCTGCTGTGCACTGAGCTGGGGACACTGCGGTGGAGGTGGCTCGCAGGAATCCCCCATGGCTAAGTCCAGATCTGGGGACATGGGGCTTGCAGAGCTGTCCCCGGCTTGTCTGCAGAGGATGCTGTGGGGACCCTCGAGCCGCAGCCGCTCTCCCAGCGCCTGCCCTCTCCCAGCCTTGCCACGGTCCGGCTCCTTCCCCTTGCTCACGTCGGGTGTTTCCATGGAGTCCTTTGCCTCCCTGACCTTTCTCACCCCCATCCCCAGAGCCTTCCCACTTCCTCCTCAGTCTTCTGCCCTGAATTACAACAAGTCCAGCCGCCCCTCAGGCCTGCAGCAGCTCCTTCCCCACCGGCACAGCTCCTGGGAGCGGGGAGGCACAAGCAGACGTGTGCCCCCCGCCTTGCGCTGAGCCTCGGTGCTGGATCTGCCCCCCTGCAGCCGGTCCTCGGGCCCCACACCAGCCTGCATTTTCTAACATTTTCTAACATTTCTGGGTTATTTCTGCCCGGCTCTGGCTGTGCACCGTGTACGCTGCTGCTGCACGGTGTGTGCCGTGAGGCTGGGACGCACGCTGCTGCCGGAGCGCCGGCGGTGCTTTAATTTGGGTTGCCTAAGCCAGCATGCCCAATTAGCCCCGGTGTCCCACGGCACACAAGCACTAGGAGTCTCAAGCCGAGTAAGAAACGCAATCATTTTATGTCTATATTTTCTCACCTATATTTTTGAGAGAGAACTTTTTTTGTTGTTGTTGTTTTTTGGCATTTGATGTTTCTTTTTTTTTTTTCTGGGAAAAAAAAACTTCCCTTGAATTTCAAGATTTTTAGCCTTGGAAATACTTTATTTTCAGTGTTTTATTTCAATTCTTTTATTTTTTCTTTTTTATATTATTTCACAACATCTCAGTCCTACCACAGGTTATGCTCTTGCACTGTACATTATCTTACGTGATATCACGCAGGGTCTGGAAGGATCAGGTTGATCATTTTATTTTTAAAACCTGAACTGTGGCTTTTTGTTAGCACTGATTGAACAAACAAGCTTTCTTCCTACATGAAAGTATTTCCTGCTCCCGGTATATTGAAAATGGGTGACCCTCTGGGCAGTCCTTACGGGCATTACTGCTCCTGATGCAGTAAAAAAATATATAAAATTAAATACAGGAAGTCCACAGCAATAATCCATAGGTCTGACAAGAAATCCTGAGATGGGAACTAGGGCAAATCCAAACCCAGCACTGCTTTTTTATAACAATAGTTCGAACATTTTTCTTTTTAATATATATATATATTTTTTTCAGCCTGGTGCTGGAATTTCCAGAAATATGGAAATCCTGTGTTCTTGATGGACTTGGTGACATCTTTCATATTTACCTGCAATGTTTTCCTAAATTTCCTCTCTGGGCAGCGGAGCCAGTGGGCTCCTGGTGTGAGCGCCCTCGCTGCTGTGCCCTCCGTGCATGCAGCCTCGTGGACAAGCGGCTGCTTCACAAAACCCACGCGGGTCTGGCACAAAGCACTGCCCGGATGCTACCTCCTGTGCCAGCCAGTGACTGCTGCGTTGGGAAGGGGGAGCCTGAAAGCGAAGCATCCCGTCCCGTCTCCCCCCGATGCACTGAGGAAGTAAGACACGGTTTTGTCGTGCGGTTTTCCACCCCCCCCCCAATTTTGGAAAGGTCACAGCTGGCTATTCAGCAGGCTGGTGGATTAATTGGTGGGATACAAATAACTGACCCATCCCGGCCCCACCTGCCCCTTCAAAGTCCTGCGCGAGATTATGGGAAATGAATGCCGCTGGCCCTTGTTCCCCTCCTGCCAGGGAGCCTCTCCCTGCCCCTTCCCCATAGCCCCATGGCTCTCCCCGCTGAGGTTACTCTCCCTGCTGAGGTTATCCCTTCCTGCCTTGTGCCCCCACTGAGCAGGCTGTGGCTGTGGGGTGGCGTGGGGCAGGCGGACCCGTGTGGGGCTGTGCAGGCTGAGCCCACCGGTCATCGGGTGGCAGAGAGCAGGAGCAACTCACCGTGCTGCTCAGAGTTTAATTATCGATGCAAAAGGCGTTGTTGCGGGGGGTGGGAAGAGCCTTGCTGTGAATCTTGGGAGGCCTTTGAAGTTGTGATGGAGAGGAACTGAAGCCCAAGGGAACAGGGCTGCTCCCACTGACCCTTCCTCCCCATGCCTGCGCTACAAAGCCTGCCGCCTGGGAGGGAAAAGGTGGAGTAATTAGAGTGAGGACTGGAGCGGGTTAACTATTAGCGAGGGAGCTCAGAGCCCTCTTTGGTCCCCCACTGATTTGTGGAGGCTGAGCCCCCAGCGTGCCACCCCCGCCTCGTGCCCCCATCACTCTGCGCACCCCCAGGCAGGCTGCAGGTCTCAGCCTCCGCACATCAGCAGCTCCCCCAGCGCAGCTCTTGCACTGGGACTGCTGGGTGTACTGGGACATAACGCGTCCCTGCAGGAACTGTGGTCACCAGCCCAAACGTTGAGAAGGATTTCTGAGTGCTCCCTCTTTAAGCAGTGCAAGAGATGCAAAATGACTGAGGCAAAATGCATGTTCCCTGGGTGCTGGTCCCTGCCTCAGCTCCCTCGCTCATCTCAAGTGGTGGTTAGAATTTGGGAGATATGAATATGGATACAAATACGGATGCAGATATATATGTAAATGAAGATGATGGTGTAAATAAATATATATACACATATACATACATATACATGTATCTACTCTTTGACTCCTGCATAATTTGCATGTGTGGGGTTGTAACGTGCACTAATCACATAACGTTACATCGCACAACTTTTCAAAGGAGCAAGTAGGTCTCCCCTGCATGAGACTCCAGCTCCGGAGTCCAGTTTGCACTGGGGAAGCAACCTGCTTGCTCCTTAGGTGCTTCCATTTGAACGGGCAATCAGTCTTGACAGCTATTCCATCAGTGCAAGAATTCCCCCTGACACCTCCTGGTGTTTTGGCTCAATACGGCGAGTCAAAGCCAAGGCACAGAATAGTGAAAATCAAAATGGTGCTGAGGAAAAAAAAATGGAGCTTGCAGTTTGAGACTGATAGGTGCAGACAGTCCATAACATCAAACAGAATTACCCAGCTGTAGGAGAGAGGTCTCCCAAACCAGCACATTTTCTGAGAAATATTTAGTCTGAAAGGAGTCCTTTGTGGCGATCTTGCTTGTGCTCCTGCACCAAGGGAGAGCTGCTTCTGCACGCTGGCCCCCAGGGAAGCGACAAGCTGGGACGTCACCTGCTGGGTGCTGGTTGGGGCTCTTGTTGCTTGCAGGGCAGCGGGTTCCCTTTACAGGTCAGCCTCCTGGGGAAACCCGGAGTGCGTGCCGTCCGGGCTCCTATGGGAAGGCAAAAGTGCCACGTTTATTTTGGTCCGGGTCCTTTCCCTGAATGGCCGGTTGGGATTTGGGAAGGAGCCCGCCTGGGGAGCTGCTAAAGGCTTTGCTTCTCTGCCGAGAATGCCTCTGCCAACTGAGCAAGCCATTCCCCTGGCACAAGCTCTGTAGTTAGGGCTGGAGCTCAGCGCCAGGAGGACCATGGCACAGCTCCCTGTGGCGCTCTGGGCAGGGACCACGCTTCAAGTGTCAAAAGCAGTGTGTGGCATTCCTGCTGTCATTATGTGTGAGCTGTGGCATGTGGCAGCGACATGCTTGTCTAAGAGTTCACTTGCTCTTGTACCAGTGGAGTATTGACTTCCCCATATCTGAGCACGGCGTGCGACAGTGATGCTAGGTGGTTCTTCATGTGCACAGATACGTGTTTGCTTTATGGTAACTTAATGCAAGAGCTCCAGGACAGGGAATGCCTTTATATTTGTGCAATGCCCACTGCAGTGGGCTTAATGTGTAGGACTCCTGTGCACTTGGCCGAACCACTTACCAAGGAATAAAAGCAATATTTTATCCCTCTTCCTGCAAAGAGGCACGAGTAATCCACTCCACAGGAGCATGGCGGGGATTGCACGTCTGTGTAGCTGTTTTTGCATTGAAGCACCTGAAAGGAGGCAGCTCCTTCCTGTGCGTGAGGCTGGGTGACAGCCAAACGACCCACGCTATGGGATGGGGTGCTGCTAACCAGCTCCAGAAACAGCAGCAGGCGAGCCGGGTCTGTGTGGCTCCGTCCCAGAGCCCCAGGGCTCGCTAGCACCCACGCAGCACCGCACCGAGGAGCCTGGCGAGCATCCCTCCACGGCGGTGTGCTCTCCTGCTTGTGCAGGCTCCTGGCGCTGCCTGGAGATCCCATTCTGCAGCGAGGCTCAGCCGTGCCCACCTCCGTGTGTCACGGCGTGGGAAAGGGGGTGCGGAGACCCCGGCGGGGAGCGGGGCTGCAAACGCGGCCAGCCTGCTGAGGGTCGCCGGCACCGTGCTCCGGCGCTGCGAGCGGGGAAACTCCGCAGCCCAGGCTCCCGCTGGGCGAATTACCCAGGGAAAATAGGCAGAAAATCTTCAGATTAACAATAACAAATAAAAATGGATTTGAGATCTCCGAGGTAATTACGCCGTGCTGAGGGCAAGGGGCCTCTCCAGCAGTTGGAGCAGCGCCTTGCAGCGAGCGGAGGGGCTCGGCCTGCTGTTGGGCCAATGAAGTCACACAAGAAACCCTGGAAATTCTTTCAAATTGTTCTGCTAACATTAATAAATGCCTCAAAAGCTCCTAATCTGCTCTGTCAGGAGCATGACGTCCGGGTGTTTCACAGCCAGCTCACGTCCCTGCTTCTTTCTCCCCCCTTTCCTTCCCTGCCTGGTAATAGTAAATGAAAGTGGCACCCGTTCCTCCAGCTGCTGGGGCCCGCTTCACACGGAGCTGGGGCTGGAGTTGCTGCCCCGACGTCTCCTGTCCCCCCCACGACAGGCTGCCGAGACCACATTCCTTCCAGAGCCTGGGGTGCAGCTGAACCACGGCCTGCCAGCCCCACAGGAGAGGTGCTCCAGCCCTCTGGTCATCCTTGTGGCCCTCCTCTGGACCGGGTCTGACCAGCTGTATGAAGGAGCTGGAGCAGGCTCAGGGTTTTACAAGGCAGTGATGAAGTTTTCCTTTGCCTGATACTGGAGAACCTGGGTGTGGGGCTCACGGGTGGCAGACAGAGCAGATGGCATTCAGGGGCAGCACACCCCATGCACGCAGCCAAGCCATGATGCCCCACTGTCCTCCCCCTGCTGACACCACATGGGTCTCAGTGGGAAGCTCCTGAACATGCTCAAAGTCATCCCCGAGTGTTCCCCTGCTGAAACCATTTCCCTCGCCTTGTGCCTCCTCGTTACGCTGGGCTCCTGGTGGCAGCACGGCTTTTGAAGGGGTGGCTTTGATGGGCCTCCTCACGCAGTCCTTCCCCCGTGGTCTCCAGTGCAGTGTCAGCCAGGATTGTGGGGGGGGTCCCTTTGTGCCGGAGGCAGGCACTGCGGTGTGCGATTACAGCGGCTGCTGGAGCACAAACTTCAAACCAGTTCTGCCAGGAGGGAAATGAGCCAAAAATGCTCAGCAGAGCCACCAGTGGAGCAGTGTCCCAATGAGAAAGGACGGCCCAGTTGTGTGGGCACTGTCTGAGGGTGGACCTGGTGGACAACCCGACTCTTGTCTTTCGTTACTCCAGTTCCCCACTGTTCTTTAACCTGTTGTTTGCAGCCCCCTCTTCTCCAAAAGGGCACGCCACTTAGTCGTACTGCGGGTACGGATACAGCTCCAGCCCAGCTCTACCCCATCCCAGCAGCTCTGGGGAACAGCATCTGTTGATGAGCTGCAGCCAAGCAGGTCTCTGCCAGTAACGAGAAGGTGTCTCAGCCTCACAGTGTGTGCAAGGGACAACCGGGGTGCGAGGACTGGCACGTTGTGGTGGTTTGGCCCCTTGCTTTAGGGGATGGAGTGCAAGCTGTCTAATGCAGTGTTTTGTTCCTGTGTTTTCCAGTGAACTTGCTAGACACGTCAACGATCGCAGGGGACTGGGGCTGGCTGACTTATCCCTCACATGGGGTAAGTATGAAGCGGCTGTTGGCATGTGGGGGACAACAGGAGGGTGGGTGACCACTGGCAGGGTGGATGGACCAGGTTGCCACCTGACCCTGAGCTCTGAGGTATTTGCTGCCCCCAGGGAACTGCAGAGTTGGGCTGCCCAGGGAGCACTCACACTGAGAAGCCTCCTGTTCCTTGCTGTACTGGGGAAGCAACAGGAGGAACAGCCCAAAATGACTGGGAAGCTCTGAACTGTCTGTAATTGGAAGAGTTCGCTGGGGGAACTGGGCCAACAGGGCAGGAGAGCATCCATGTAGCTGATTTCTTATTGGGAATGGGGATGTAAACTCACAGCCCCACAGCATGGCCAGGAGGAATGCTAAGCCAGTCACCTCATCCTAGGTGAAGCCAGCCTGCCACCTATGCTGGCTGGATCCTCCCCACATGTTCCCTTCACTTGCATTTCCATGGCCAGGTTTTCTACAGCAGCTTTCTTCAAATTGTAAATGTGAGTTTCAGATGGAAGTGACCTGGCTGTAAGGATTTTTTTTTTTTCTCGTTGATTTAGTGAACAGAAGAAATTCCATAAATACACACAGGACCAACTGCAAGGCATAGTGTGGCTTATGCATACACAAAATGTGCGAAGTCGGGGTGCCTTCCTAGCTTTTGCTGTTGCGTTGATTTTTCACATCCACTCTTTTTCATCCGCTCTCTGAACTAAACGGTGCTAATCTTTTCAATTCCGCCTCCTACAGAAATCTTCCCAGGCCTCTAATCATTTTCATTGATCTGTTGCTTGAGACTTTCAGTCCTTGTGCTGTCTGCTTGAGGAGGAGTGATCAGAACTGTGAGTTCATAATAATAACAATGATGAGATTTATATCAGACATTATCATATATGTAAATATATTAAATCATTAGCTCAGCTCTAATTTTAGCAGTTAGCTGTTGCAATTATGACTGTCTTGGAAATATAATAGATTCAGAGATCTAAGGTCAGAGGGGACCACGGAGCTAACGTGATGTAATCTCCTGCATAAATACAGGCCTTCACACGTCAATTAGCTCACATTTGAGAAAAGCCTAGCTTTTAGAAAATTTGTCCTTGATTCCAAATTGCCAGTGGTGGTAAATCCTCCACATCCCATGGTGAGTCCTTCCAACACGTTAAAAGGTCGCTTTTAAAAACCCAACCGCTGTGTGGATTTGCTCAGGTTTGGTTTCCAGCCACCGAATCCTGTTCTGCCTTCGCTTGGGTGGTGGAGCTGTTGTCCTCTGGGCGGTCACGCACAGGCTGGCATTGGCCAGGAATCTGCCTGAGCTGCCTGGCCTAGGCCTCCTGGGGACATGTGGGTACGTTACTCCACTCTTCACTTACCCTGTGCTTTTGCCCAATTCATGACCTTTTTGTGGAGACGATGAGCACACAGCTATCTGAAAACTGACCTGAACACCTTCTCGGAGGGTGCCTGGGTTTTGATGTGACATTCTTGCACAGAGAACTTTGCATATATTTTTCCAACTGGCTGTTTTAATGGCTTCTCTGAACATTTGTCTGGCCCGGTTCTTTCTCCATGGGCCATTGCACTGCATCATCTTGAAAGAGCATCTCATTCTTTTACCCTCCTGCTGGTCCTTCAGCTCCAGATGCTTTTTGGGTAGTAAATTTGCACTTGGAACCAGCTGCCGTCACCACAAAAGGAGGCAGGATGGTTTATTGCTGTGGGGTACCCGCTACCGGTGCCAATGATTTGTCTGCATCCTGAGGTGCCCTTGCAGCAGAGTTTGGATTCAGGGGACAGAGGCTGGGTGATTCAGGCTTGGTAGCTTGGTACCACCTGGGTCCAAGCCTGGCCTGATCTCTGCTCTGGGAAAGGGCCTGAGTTTGCTTGTCAGCACCTCAAGAGCAGTCCAGACAAACCTCTGGTGTCCCTGGGACTGCCCACTGCGGTGTGCTGCAACTCTGGCAGCCCTGGGCCGTGACAGCTGGGTTGAGCCCAGTTGCTGGTCTGGTTATGGAGATGGTGAACTGCGAAGCCACATTTTACTTGGGGTTCCTTCTTCTTGCTGTCATGTCCTTAATTCAGTTACTCCTGCTGCAAAAGAGGTGGCAGTTCTCCCCCAGTGTTACCCTTCCTTCCTGGCTGTCCTGCTTGAGCTGGGTGCTTGGGTTTTGGGATTTCCCTTCAGTGTCTGTGCTCTGTCCAGGGACAGAAAGACACCTGTCACAGCAACCTCCCACCAAGGGGTGGCATTGCTGGCTCTGGCTCCCTGGCTGAAAGCAAACTTGTGTTTGCTTTACCCACTTCTCCTTTCTCCTGCTCTGTGTGAGCCCTGTCACCACAGGGGTGACAGTGGGGAGGTGGGTAACTCTGCCTGGGGCTTTGCTTGGCACTGAACAGCACAGATCCCCATTCCCACTCCTGAGGGGCTTAAGAAGGGGCCCTGTGACAGCTAGCTCTATCCTGAACGTTTTACAGCTTGCTTTCCTGGCACCTGCAGGTCCTGCCATGCCTCTCTGGGCTTCCTGGACATGTCAGGAGAGGTTTCCTCTTCTGGATGCAGAGATCCTGGTGCACAGCCAGGGCATGATCCAAAGTATCAGAAGTGCATAACTGGAAGCACGCTGCAGTTACACTTTACAATGGCAGCTTGTGAAGTCCTGATGTTTTCATCACATGTTTGGACAAGGTGAACCTGCCTTACAGGAAAGATTTTCCTTTCTGGGTTAGCTGTGGCCGGCAGGGGCAGAGGAGCAGGGGGCTGGTAGCACTGGGCACAGCTGAGGGTCAGCAGTGCTGCTGGCCCCGGGGAGCGTCAAGCCATCAGGGAGGCATGCACGGCCTGTTTTGACATTTCCTCTTGCCAGTTAATTGACTGAGGGGTAATTGGCTGTAATAGCTGCTCAGAGGTTTAATTGCATCCCCCCTCACCTCTACGCCAAGACACGTGCAGTGAGCGGAAGGGTCATGGGGAGCATCCCCATCCTGCAGGCTGCGGCTCCTCTCAATTATGACTTCAAAGGGCTCCCAGGAGCTTTGCAGCCCACTCCGTCCCCAGAACAATTCCCTTCGCATTGAAAATCAGACTCTTATCGCTGCTGTCAAAGAGGCTGCCT